>NW_027361784.1:15572500-15915000 GCF_039654945.1 Dendrobates tinctorius | reverse complement strand
TTTTTTCATGCATGCTCATAAAAATGCTTGAAAAAAACGCAGCAGTTGTATGCTTTTGTATGCGTTTTTCAATGCGTTTTTTTGCGGGAAAAACGTGCTGCAAAAAAAAGCAAGTGTGAAACAGGCCTAAAAAGTTAATGAACAAATGAAAGTCAGACATTGTTTTTCAACCAAGCTTCCATAAAATTTAAAAAAAAGTAAAACTCATGAAATAGGCCTGTACAGAAATGATGGTACCCCTGAAAATAATATGACAAAAGGGACATGTCACGGTGTGTCCACTAATTAGTATCACAGGTGTCTACAATCTTGGAATCAGTGAGTGGCCTGTATAGAGGCTACAGATACTCACTGTGCTGTTTGGTGACATGGTGTGTATCACACTCAACATGGACCAGAAGAAGCGAAGGAAAGAGTTGTCTCAGGAGATTAGAAAGAAAATTATAGACAAACATGTTAAAGGTAAAAGTTATAAGACCATCTCCAAGCAGCTTGATGTTCCTGTGACTACAGTTGCACATATTATTCAGAAATCTAAGCTCCATGGGATTATAGCCAACCTCCCTGGATGTGGCTGCATGAGGAAAATTGATGACAAATCAAGCGCCCAGAAAAACTTCTAAGCAGATTAAAGGTGAACTTCAAGCTCAAGGAACATCAGTGTCAGGTCGCACCATCCGCCGTTGTATGAGCCAAAGTGGACTTCATGGGAGACGACCAAGGAGGACACCATTGTTGAAAAATAATCATAAAAAAGATAGACTTGAATTTGCCAAACTACATGTTGACAAGCCACAAAGCTTCTGGTAGAATATCTTATGGACAGATGAGTCAAAAATTGAACTTTTTGACAAGGCACATCAGCTCTATGTTCACAGATGAAAAAATGAAGCATATCAAGAAAAGAACACTGGCCCTACTGTGAAATATGGAGGAGGCTCTGTTATGTTCTGGGGCTGCATCTGGCACAGGGTGTCTAGAATCTATGCAGGGTACAATGAAATCTCAAGACTATCAAGGGATTCTAGAGAGAAATGTGCTGCCTGGAGATGAGCGACTTTTCCTTTTTTCGGGTCGAGTCGGGTTTCATTAAACCCGACTTTCTCAAAAGTCGGATCGAACGAAATTGGCCAACTATAGGGGGTAGGGCTGGCTCCAGGTTTTCATGTCCCCTGGGCCAAAGAGTGTCAGTGCACCCCTTTAACACATACCACAACTCATGATGCTCCGATACGGCACAGAAATATAGGTATAGTACAATGACAAATACTTCACTGCTTACATGACGTGACTGATCTATTTTAAATTGTACAATAGCTCAAAAAAAGGACAGTATATTACTCCATACAGTATTATGGCCACCATATTGTGTGCCATACAGAATAATGAACCCCATATATTTCTCCATACAGAATAATTGGCCACATATAATGTTCCATACAGTATATGATGAGCTCCACATAATGCTACAGTATATGATGGACCCCATGGACAATGCTCCAGTGTGTTATGGGCCCAAATAATGCTCCACATATAATGGGCTCCATTTCTAATTCTCCAGTGTATAATGGGCCCCGTAAATGCTGCTCCAGTGTCTGATGTCCCCAATCTGGAATGCTCCAGTATATGATGGGCCTCATGGATGATGCTCCAGTGTATGATGGGCTCTAATAATGCTCAATATATAATGGGCTCCATTTGTAATGCTCCAGTGTATAAAGGGCCCCATAAATGCTGCTCCAGTGTCTGATTTCCCCCATTTGGAATGCTCCAGTATATGATGGGCCTAATGGATGATGCTCAAGTGTATGATGGGCTCAACATATAATGTTACATATATAATGGACCCCATTTCTAATGCTCCAGTGTACCATATGCCCCATAGATGCTGCTCCAGTGTCTGATCTGCCCCATTTGGAATGCTCCAGTATATGATGGGCCTCATGGATGATGCCCCAGAGTATGATGGGCCCTAATAATGCTCAATATATAATGGGCTCCATTTGTAATGCTCCAGTGTATAAAGGGCCCTGTAAATGCTGCACCAGTGTCTGATGTCCCCAATTTGGAATGATCCAGTATATGATGGGCCTCATGGATGATGCTCCAGTGTCCGATGTCCCCCATTTTGAATGCTCCAGTATATGATGGGCCCCATTTTTAATTAACCCAGGCATGGTATGTGAAAATAGCTCCATGGAGTAATCTGAAGTGTGTGCTGCCGCATCCTTCACTTTTGGTGTGGGTGAAGGACACAAGGAAAGTGGTTGCTCCTGACCAGAAGCCTGCACTTATGACTCAGTGCTTGCATTTTTTTAAAACTTCAGAAGAGGAGGTGATAGAGCTGGAGGCTGTTTCAGCAATGTAAGCCAAAAAAGTTCCTGTTGCTCCGGCTTTAAAAGCAGTCTACCTACTCCCAGAAAATGGAGCCTTACAGGCCTTCCAGACCTACACCATGACGCAGGCTCAACACCTCCTGCCTTAGCTGCTATTGTGTTTTTGCCACTACCAGCAGATGCACCACCACCACCATCAGTACCAGGTGGCCCCCCACGCCCACGTCCACATCCTCTTCCACCTTACTTCCTCATGTTTTAGAAAATTTACCCAAAATACCAGCAGATATATGGTACTGTATCAGAAGCGTACAGCTCTATACAGTCTAGGGATAACAGTAAATCTCCGTATATATTTCATGAGTCATACACAGACTGTTATGATTGAGTCACCGTAGGAGGCAAAAATAGAAATGCTAGCTAAGTCCAGAAAACCAGAGAAGTTGGCAGCTATCGGATTGCAGACCCTTGAACCTATCAACACAATTAGCAGTAGCTGTGGGGGGCTCCTACGATGCCCTAGGCCCCTCGATCACAGCCGGAGGACTACATAGCCTAAAGACAGAAAGGGAAATCTAAACTGCCCCAGAGCAGACCCCAAAGCAAAAGGCAGCCCCCCACAAATAATGACGGTGAAGCAAGAAGAAAGAACAAAACACAGACAGAAAGATAGACTGAGCAAAGATGGGGCCCAAGCTAGCTTAAATAGGAAAGGACAGGAAGGCTGCTGTCTGCAATCCGTGAAAAAACCTATGAAAATAAGAGCCAACAAACTGACAGTAAAAAAGGCCCTGAAGACACTAGGCTTCAAAAAAGGCTATGTCAGTACTCAGGAATATTCTGAAGACAGAGCAACAGGCAAAAGGAAATTCAGCTCACCCCAGCAGGGAATGGCAGAATCCAGAAAAGCAAGGAAAACAAAACAGTAATGTAAAAAGGCAAAGCAGAAATCTTAGCTTTAGATGAGCAGGAATCAGACTGGTTTCCTAGAAGTCCACAGAGAAATCACCCGCAGGCCAGAAGGGCGTCGGCAGCCTTATATCCAGTCATTAACTCCACTCAGCCAGTCATCATCATCAGCCCCAGGTGTCTGACAATCAGGCTCACTACCTTTCTTCACCAGAAGAGGGAGTTCCTCGGGCCTCAGTAGTGAAGGGGAAAATGAACTCACAACACAGACGCTCACAGGCTCAGTATGGATTACACAATAAAATAAAAAGGTGAAAAAGGGTACAGTATCACCAGATACAAGGTATATATAGTATAGTGTAAACATTCTGAATCTCCGTATACATTTCAGGAGGCAGACACAAATGACCTCAGGCCCAGTATGGATTACACAAGAATATGAAAAGCTGTAAATAGGTAATGTAACACAGGCGTACAGCTGTATACAGTGTTGGCCAAATTTGAAATCTCAGTATACATTTCCGGAGTCACCCTCAGACGCTCACTCAGTCTGGGTTTGACCATAAAAAAAAGTTGTAAAAAAGGTACTGGATTACAAGATAGCAAGTATATATATTATAGGGTACAATTGAAATCTCTGTATACATAGTCCCATAGTCAGTCTCAGACGCTTACTCAGTATGGATTTGACCGTAATACTAAATGTTGAACAAAGGTACTGTATAACAAGATACAAGCTGTATTGAGTATAGGGTAAAAATTGGTATCTCCAGTTCACCATATATATAGAAGGCGTAAACCACACACGCTCACACACGCTCACTCACTATGGATGATACCGTAATACAAAATTTGGAACAAAGGTACTGTATCAGCACATACCAGGTGTATCCAGTCTAGGGGTAGTTGTAAATTTCCGCCTATACTTCCGGAGTCAGACACAGACACTCACAGGCTCAGTATGTACTACACCAGAATTTAACAAGTAGAAAAAGGGAAAGGTAGTCAAAGCGTACAACAGTATACAGTGTTGTGGTACTTTTAAATCTTCGTATATATTTCAATCTCAGTAAGCCTGTCCAGACTCTCCACAACTGGAAACTACATGGATACAAATACAGACGGAAAGTTGAGTGTTAGCAGAAATTTGGGAATTATTCATCGCGGGAAAACCTCCCGGTAGATGTTGCAGAGGCGATGCAGACCCTCAATTACTGTGTCTGTGTAGACAGTGAAAACGGTTCTTTGTGAAGAAAGGATTGCTTTATCGCAGTAGCATGGATCACATCACCGTTACTCGTCTCCATCAAACTGTGATCACAGGGAGAGATGTAGACATGGCCCTCACTGCCTATCATGATGTGTCTGGTCATTTTGGAGTGCCAAAGACAGAAGCCACAGGCCGTAGGCGATTATATTGGCTTGGTATGAGAGGAGACATTGAAAAATGGTGGCAGGAATGTCACACGTCTGTGACTATCACAACTGTGAAAGGTGATCATAGAGCACCACTGCATCCGCTTGTAAGTTGACGTCCATAACAAATGGTAGCCATTGATCATCTAAAGGTAGAGGCCAGCAGGACAGGGCATAGCTACATCTTAACCATCATCGATCAATACACCAAATTTCTAGTGGCCGTCCCTGTGAAGGATTTAACTGCCCAGACTACACAGCGGTGGAGCAGGGAGAGGTAAGTATTGCAACTTGCAAGTGCTGTGGCCATGACCAAGCAGGGGGGCACACTCGTGGTCGACGGTACTGGCACAGGGCCCCTCATAGTACGCTGGTGGGCCCAGATACACTGTATTGTACTATGAGGGACCCTGTGCCAGTGCCGTCGGCCATCTGTGGGCCCATCCACCTGTTCAGAGCAACGGTACTTGCCCGGGTGCGCCAGGTGTTGACCCCAGCCATTGGGGGGTGGGCAGCCCACTTAGAGAGGTTTAAAAAATGGCATATGTTGATGTGTTGGCTGGACATTCAGCTGCTGCAAAGTGCAGAATTGGTCAAGTCCGAGGAAGAGGAGGACAAAAGCGAGGCAGTTTTCTGGGAACCTATGTGTCATCAGGGGAAGGTGGGACAAAATCCTTTGCAACCCATGCATGGTTCATTTTAATGAAGGTTAGATCATCAACATTTTGGGTAGACAGACTGGTCCTTTTTTCTGTCAGGATTGATCAAGCAGCACTGAAGACTCTTTCAGATAACACACTAGCAGCAGGGCAAGCAAGCTCCTGTAAGGCATAGTGTGCCAATTCAGGCCAGGCGTCCAGTTTGGAGGCCCAATAGTCAAAGGGGAATGACTTGTGAGGGAGAACATTGATATGGGAGGAGAAGTAGTTTGTAACCATAGTTGACAACTGCTGTCTCCTGTCACTTTTAATCGATGCAGTATTAGCAATCGTGTGAGCGGTACTTGAGAAATCATTCCACAACATGGTCATTAAACCCCTGTCTCCAATGCCACTTCGGCTATGTACACCATGAACACCTCTTCCATTGTGCCCACTACGGCTCGTGGGAGAAACAGCGCCGCTGCTGTGTGCTGGGAAAGCCTCAAACAACCTGTTTACCAGAGTTGCTTATTTGTTAGCCAATATTATCTCTAGTTTCTCCTGTGGCATGATGTTGTGTAATTTGCCTTTGTAGCGTGGATCGAGGATGCTGGCCAGCCAGTAGTCATCATCTCTCATCATTTTGGCAATGCGGGGGTCCCTTTTTAGGATCCGCAAGGCATAATCGCACATGTGGGCCAATGTTCCAGGTGTCATTGATGCACTGCCAGTGGTGGGTGGAGGAGCACTTTCTGGCAAATCCACATCCCTACTGTCATGCACAAACACTGTACCTGACCTTGGAACGCCAACATTTTCTCTTGCCCCCTGAGAAGCATCCTCCTGCCCAAAATAATCATCCCACTCATCCTCCTCCTCCTTTTCCTCTTCTTCCTCCACCTCATCCAGGACAGTTCCCTGACCATAAAATGGCTGACTGTCATCAAGGCTTCCCTCCTCCTCCTCCTCCGCTGCAGACGCCTGATCCTTAATGTGCGTCAAACTTTGCATGACCAGATGCATAAGTGGGATGCTCATGCTTATGATGGCATCGTCTGCGCTTACCAGCCGTGTGCATTCCTCAAAACACTGAAGGACTTTACAGAGGTCTTTCAGCTTTGACCACTGCACACCCGACAATTCCATGTCTTCCCTCAAACTGCCTGCCTGTGTATCCTCCCACAAATGCATTACAGCCTGCCTCTGTTCGCATAGCCTCTCAACCATGTGCAGGGTGGAGTTCCACCTTGTTGCAACGTCTATGATTAGGCTGTGCTTGGGGAGGTGGAGCAATCGCTGCAGCTTCTGCATACGACTGGAGTGTATGGCCGAGCGACGGATGTGCGAGCACAGTCTTCGCACCTTATGGAGCAGGGATGTTACCTCAGGATAATTATTAAGGAAGCACTGCACCACCAGGTTCAAAGAGTGAGCTAGGCAAGGTATGTGTGTGAGTTTTGCACGGGCTATGGCTGCCACAAAATTACGGCCGTTATCACTGACTACCTTGCCTGCCTCAAGATGTAGACTGCCCAGCCATGACTCTGTTTGTCGCTGCAAGTAGTCGGCCAGTACCTCCGCGGTGTGTCTTTTGTCGCCCAAAGACATCATCTTTAACAGAGCCTGCTGACACTTACCACTAGCTGTTCCGTAGTGGGACACCTCATGTGCAACACTGCCAGCTGCGGATGGAGTGCTCTTGCGACTGCGCTCTGTGGATGAGCTTTCGCTGATAGAGGAGGAGTAGGATCGAAAGCCTACAGCCAACTGTTTCCTATACCATGGGCAAGGCAGCACTGTTCCACCACCGCTGTCCCCAGTGGAGCCTGCATCCACCACAATAACCCAATGTGCAGTGATGGACACGTAACGGCACTGGCCATGCCTACTGGTCCATGCATCTGTTGTGAGGTGCACCTTTCCACTCACTGACTGTTTTAGTGCATGCACAATGCGGTCTTTCACATGCCGGTGGAGGGCAGGGATGGCTTTTCGAGAAAAGAAGTGCCGACTGGGTAGGTCATAGCATGGGACAGCGTAGGCCATGAGATTGCGGAAAGCTTCGCTTTCAACCAAATGGTAGGGCATCATCTCTAATGAGATTAGTTTGGCAATGCAGGCATTCAAACAAAGTGTACGCGGATGAGAGGATGAGTACTTTCTTGTCCTACTCAGAGTGTCTTGTAGGGTGAGCTGGACTGGAGAGCTGCATATGGTGGAAGTTGCGGTGGACCGGACGGAGTGAGAGGGGGTTGGTGATGGTATTGGTGGTGATGGCCTAGATTCAGTGTTGTGTTGCAAAACCATTATGATTCCCTGAGTGCTTTGGCCTTGCAACGACACCTCCACAATTAGTGCTGGTGGTGTGCTTAACGGTGGCGGTGGTCTTACAGTGGAGGCTGCGATGGAGCATTGCTGGCTACCTTCAGTCGGAGCAGGTGCACACGTGCTACCTGGGGTTTTGTAGTCCGTCCACGCTTGCAAGTGCATGTTGATTAAATGTCTAAGCATGCAACTGGTATTTAAATTTCTGAGTTGTTTACCTCGACTAAAGGTCCTTCCGCACTTCTTACAAGTAAACTTTGCCTCATCAGTAGGATTTTGGACAAAGAAGTGCCACACTGCACTCTTCCTACTATGGTATACATTTTCTGGCCTTGCACGCTGTGCTAAGTTGACTGTCTGGCCAAGCTGTCCTGCAACTCTATTAGTTTTTGGTCCACGTTTTTGGACAGCTACAGGCCTGCCAGATAACCGCTGCTGCGATGTCAATGCTTGCTGCGGATCCTTCTCCTTATCTGAACTATTGCCAGCGCCACTCTCCTCCCCCAATGGATGCCAATCCGGTTGAAGAACTGGGTCATCCATCATCTCCTCTTCAAAGTCATCTGCACCTTCCTCTTTACCTTCATCTGTATCACCGTGTAAGGTGGTATAGTATGCGAGAAGATTCTGGCTCAATAGACTGCGAGGGCAATGTAGTCCTCTGGGTTGATGTACCAGCAGAATCATCTAGCAGTGGCTGTGCATCAGTGTACTCCATGTCAGATTCATCTTGGACTGGGGAATTCTGGATTTGACTGGATAACCCAGGCATGGTATGTGAAAAGAGCTCCATAGAGTAATCTGAAGTGTGGGCTGCCGCATCCTTCACTTTTGGTGGGGGTGAAGGACACAAGGAAAGGTATTTTTCCTGACCAGAACCCTGCACTGACGGCTCCGTGCTTGCAGGTTTCGAACGTTCAGAAGAGGAGGCAATAGAGCTGGTGGCTGTTTCGGCAATGTACGCCAAAACCTGTTCCTGATGCTCCGGCTTAAAAGCGGTTTTCCTACTCCAAGAAAAGGCAACCTTACATGCCTTCTTGGGCCAGAGGATGACGCAGGCTCAACACCTCCTGCCTTAGCTGCTATTGTGCTTTTGTCAGAACCAGCCGATGCACCACCACCATCAGTACCAGCTGCGCCCCCCTGCCCACATCCATGGACACTTCCACCATACTTCCTCATGTTTGGGAAAATGTACCAAAAATACCAGCAGAGAGATGGTACTGTATGAGGGGCGTCCAGCTGTGTAAGGTGTATTAAAAAAATTTAAATCTATGTATATATTTTATTAGTCTCAGACGCTCTCACAGTATGTATTGGACCGTAATCCAACAAGCAGATATACGGAACTGTATCAGAAGTGTACAGCTGTATACGTTTCTTGTGTAACTAACAATCTCCGTATATGTATTTCTGGAGTGTCACATACACACACGCTGACTCTGTATAGATGTAACTGTAATGCGAACGGCAGATATACAATACTGTTTGAGAATCAGACAGCTCTATACAGTGTGTGTATTGAAAATTGTCAATCTCCCTCTATTGATATAGGGACTGACACACGCTGTCTCTGTCTAGTTTTGACCGTAATCAAACAGCAGATATACGAAACTGTTTGAAAAGCGGACAGCACTCACTCTAAGGTGTAGGTCTGGAAAAATGGAAAAATTCCTCGGCTTTTTTTTCCAGAGTCACACACAGATAGCTTCTATTTATCCGTGATACAAGGCGGTACACGGTAGTGTGTGAGGAGCGTACACCGCTATACGGTGTCTGTATGGAAAATTGTCAGTCTCCATCTATTTGTATAGGGACTGACACACGCTGTCTCTGTCTAGTTTTGACCATCATCAAACAGCAGATATACGAAACTGTTTGAAAAGCGGACAGCACTCACTCTAAGGTGTAGATCTGGAAAAACGAAAAAACTCCTCAGCTTTTTTTCCAGTGTCACACACAGATAGCTTCTATTTATCCGTGATACAAGGCGGTACACGGTAGTGTGTGAGGAGCGTACACCGCTATACGGTGTCTGTATGGAAAATTGTCAGTCTCCATCTATTTGTATAGGGACTGACACACGCTGTCTCTGTCGAGTTTTGACCGTCATCAAACAGCAGATATACGAAACTGTTTGAAAAGTGGACATCACTCACTCTAAGGTGTAGGTCTCGAAAAACGGAAAAACTCCTTGGCTTTTTTTTCCAGAGTCACACACAGATAGCTTCGATTTGTCCGTGATACCAGCTGTTACACGGTAGTGTGTGAGGAGCCTACACCGCTATACGGTGTCTGAATGGAAAATTGTCAATCTCCGTCTATTTGTATAGGGACTGACACACGCTGTCTCTGTCTAGTTTTGACCATCATCAAACAGCAGATATACGAAACTGTTTGAAAAGCGGACAGCACTCACTCTAAGGTGTAGGTCTGGAAAAACGGAAAAACTCCTCAGCTTTTTTTTCCAGTGTCACACACAGATAGTTTCTATTTGTCCGTGATACCAGCCGGTACACGGTAGTGTGTGAGGAGCGTACACCGCTATATGGTGTCTGTATGGAAAATTGTCAATCTCCGTCTATTTTTATACGGAGTGACACACGCTGTCTCTGTCGAGTTTTGACCGTCATCAAACAGCAGATATACGAAACTTTGAAAAGTGGACAGCACTCACTCTAAGGTGTAGGTCTGGAAAAGCGGACAAACTTCTCTGCTTTTTCTTCCAGAGTCACACCCAGATAGCTTCTATTTGTCTGTGATACCAGCCGCCGCTACACGGTAGTGTGTGAGGAGCATACACCGCTATGCGGTGTGTGAAAAAATGAACGCTCAGTAACTCACCAGGACAAAATAATAAAAGTTGGAGGGCTTTGAAAAAAGCAGTTTGAACAGCAGTGTGCACTCAGCAATGCAGCTAGCAGGTAGCCTTAAAAGGCAGCCTAATCACCACCAGAGCTGCTGCACAAAAACAAAAATCCTCCCCTTTCATTGCACACTAACTCTACAGTGAAAAGCGCTATCAGCAGAAGCAGTTTTTTTTTCTTCTTCCCTGCCTAACGCTCTCCCTTATTCAGAATCAGCATTAGCAACCTCTCCCTATGCTAAGATCGGCAGAAGTAAGATGGCGGTCGACGGGCACAGCCTTTTATACCCACTGTGACGCCACACAAAGCCAGCCAATCACTTCAATGCCCTTCTCTAAGATGGTTGTGGCCGCTGCACGTCATCGCATTGCCCATAGTGTGCGTCTTCCATGATTGCCTGAGAAAAGGCGCTGGAAGCATTATTTGAAATGCGACTTTGGCGCTTTGATCGGCGACCTCATGGCCGACCTCACGCTATGGTCAGGTTTTGATCTGCGAAACCCGTCTTTAGCGAAAGTCGGCTATTTTTGAATTTGACTGACCCGTTTCGCTCAACTCTAGTGCTGCCCAGTGTCAGAAATCTTGGTCTCAGTCGCAGGTCATGGGTCTTGCAACAGGATAATGACACAAAACACACAGCTTAAAAAAACAAGAGTGGCTAAGAGGAAAACTTTGGACTATTCTGAAGTGGCATTCTATGAGCCCTGACCTAAATCTTATTGAGCAACTTTGGAAATAACTGAAACATGCCGTAAGGAAAAGGCAACCTTCAAACATGAAATAACTGGAGCAGCTTGCTCTTGAGAAGTGGGCCAAAATACATGTCGAGCAGTGCAGAAGTCTCATTGACAGTTACAGGAATCGTTTGATTGCAGTGATTGCCTCAAAAGGTTGTGTAGCAAAATATTAAGTTAAGGGTACCATCATTTCTGTCCAGGCCTATTTCGTGAGTTTCATTTTTTTTTAAATTCTGTTGAAGCATGGTTGAAAAGCAATGTCTGACTTTCATTTATACATTATCATAGATTTTTTAGTTATTATGACTTTTGTCAGATTCAAGCTATATCTGTGACTATTGTGGGTTTTTCTGTCACTAAATGAGGGGTACCAACAATTTTGACCACATGTGTGTGTATATATATATATATATATATATATATATATATATATAAAGCTCAATGTGGGTGTGTATGTATGTATGTATGTACGTATGTCCGGGATTGGCATCCGCACCGTCGCAGCTACAGCCACAAAATTTGGCACAATCACACGTCTGGACCCCGAGAGCATCATAGGCTATGTTGTGAGGCGAAATTTTAACTCCGCGGGTTCCAATTCACCAAACAATCTTGCCCCTATGTACATAATGGGGAAAAAGTGTATGTATGTATTGGCATCTGCACCGTCGTAGCTACAGCTACAAAATTTTGCACAGTCACACGTCTGGACCCCGAGAGCATCATAGGCTATGTTGTGAGGTGAAATTTTAACCCCTAGCGTTCCAATTCACCAAACAATTTTGCCCCTATCTACTTAATGGGGAAAAAGTGAAAGGAAAAGTGTTGGAGGCAAATTGACAGCTGCCAGATGTGAACAAGGGGGACTTCAAGAATGAGAGCGATGGAGCCAAAGAGTATATACCGTACAGTTGCTAAGGTGGGGCCCTGACATGGGATACTCACCACACACGGGATATGAACACACACACTCAAAATGCACCACACACTACCACGTGCTTCAACACATATACCACCCTCAGGCCACATTTCACCACACATACACCAACCTCGCCACATAAATTCGAAACACAAAAGTCGCCACTCAAAACTCGCCACGCTGTCCCAGAGCTGTATAAAAGATGAAAAATGAGCTGTGATTGGCTGCTATCAGCAACACTTTTTTTGTAGACAGTTGTGGTAAATGAGGCCTATTATTCTTATCATTTCTATGGTGTTATCTTCCTTCTGTAGAGCTGGAAATAACACAATTTATTACCGTGCCAACACAGACCACCCTCTGACACAGACTGCAGGGGGAGCCCAGTATCACACAGGATAGGCTTAGATACATGGCTCAGCAGTCAGTATTACACAGGATAGGATTAGATACACAGCTCAGCAGTCAGTATCACTCAGGAGAGGATTAGACACATGGCTCAGCAGGCAGTATCACACAGGATAGGATTAGATACACAGCTCAGCAGTCAGTTTCACACAGGATAGGAATAGATACACGGCTCAGCAGACAGTATCACACAGGATAGGATTAGATACACAGCTCAGCACACAGTATCACACAGAATAGTATTAGATACACGGCTCAGCAGACAGTATCACACAGAATAGGATTATATACACAGCTCAGCAGTCAGTATCATACAGGATAGATTAGATGCATGGTTTTTATGTGCAATATCATCATTATAATCTGTTATAACTAACCACAGTTGGTTACTATGCCCAGGCAATGCCGGGCTCTTCAGCTAGTGTGTGATTCTGGACCGTGAAGAAGGCGGGTTCTACCGCTGAAACGCGTAGTCCTATCTGCATGACTTTCCTGCGTTATTGCTGTTTTGAACTGCTTGGACCATTGCATTTTAATGGATTTATGAATAAAATGAAAATTTTTTTTAACAGCATCCTGGATTGCTCACGTTATTGCTGGACTTTGCTTTGTCGTTGTTCATATATATATATATATATATGTATATATAATATGAAGTTTACATACACTACATAAAAAGACACATGTGCATGCATTTCTTATTATCTGACATGAAATCAGAATAAGCCTTTCCCATTTTAGGTCAATTAGGATTACTATAATTATTAATATTTGTCAAATGCCAGAATAATGAGAAAGAGAGAATGTTTTAAGGCATTTTTATTACTTACTTCAAAGTCAAAAGTTTACCTTCACTAAGATTACAATGCCTTTAAATAATTATGAACTGCCCATAAGATGATGTCATGTTTCAGATTTTGGCAATATCTTAGTTAATTAGATACACACATGTGGAGGTATTTTAATGCACACCTGAAACACACTTCTTCTTTGTGTAGCATCATTGGAAAGTCTAAAGAAATCAGTCAAGATATCAGGAACAGAATTAAGGAATTAAGGACTTGGACAAGTCTGGCTCATCTTTGAGTACAATTTCAAGATACCTGAATGTGCCTCGTTCATCTGTACAAACAATTATACGCAAGTAAAAGCAAGATGGGAATGTCCAGACATCATACCGCTCAGGAAGGAGACAGGTTCTGTGTCCCAGAGATGAATGTGCTTGGGTCCAACATGTGCATATCAACCCAAGACAAAAGCAAAAGACCTTGTGAAGATGATAGTGGAATCTGGTAAGGTGGTATTAATATCCACAGTGAAATGGGTACTGTAGCAACATGGGCTGAAAGGCCACTCTTTCACGAAGAAGCCATTAAGCTAAAAGAAACATAAAAAAGCCAGATTAGTGTTTGCAATTGCACACAGGTACAAAGACCTTAATTTTTGGAGAAACTGAAATTGAACTTTTTGGACATAGTGACCATCTTTACGTTTGGAGGAAAAAGAGAGAAGCTTGGAAGACTAAGAACACCATGTCAACTGTCAACACATGGGTGGCAGTATCATGTTGCGGGGTTGTTTTTCTGCAGGAGGGACTGGGGCACTTCACAAAATAGATGGCATCATGAAAAAGAAGATTATGCGGCAAAACTGAAGCAACATACAACAACCTGGAAGTTAAAGCTTGGTTTTCCAAATGGACAATCCAAAATGTACTGCCAAAATGGCAACAAAGTGGCTTAAGGACAACAAAGTCAATGTTTTTGATTGGTCTTCACAAAGCCCTGATCTCAGTCTTATTGAAAATTTACGGGCAAAGCTGAAAAAGCCGGTGTGAGCAAAGGCAATGTTAGGGCTGACGCACCAAATATTAAAAGATGGTAATAAGGTGCGTTCGCAGCCCGGTATCCACCGTGCAGGGGTGGTAAACTGCTGCTCAGTAATGGCAGACGCTATATGGCGGTATAATGGATAAACACACGCGGGTTAGCATCACCCGGTGTGTACAGGGGCGGACTCTGTTGCTTCACAGAACCGCACTACCGCAGAACATAAATGCCGTAGCCTGTTTAAAGCTCACAGAGCTCGGCAAGGGAGCGCCTATAATGCGGTCACAGAACTCTGCCCCAAGGACACAGGGTCAGAGTCCCTCTAGACCTTTTGGGCACGTGGTGTTGCACCTGCGGATGCCACTATAGACGCTGACTATGGTGGAGTGTCGAACACGTGCACCGTGGCGTGCAGAGCCAGCGGTGGACACTGATGCCAGTCTCAGACTCTGCCTCTACCTACACCGAAGCCTGGGCGCTTAACAGGCTAGGCTGCACAACACATGTGTACCAAGGGTAGGGGTTTCTTAATGAGTCATTCACCAGAGACATTCATACATTCATACAACACTCACTCCTCATAGTCTGGTAATGCAGTCTATACTAGCGCATGGCCGTGTGGCCATGCGAACCTTTTATAGCAGCGTCCTTCCGGGACCTTCCTGACTTTTCTGATGGTCCAATCCGAGCTGGAGAAGGACCTGAGCATGTGGCCTCCAATCTCCAATGAGAGATCGTCCCACGGGCATGCTCAGTGGACCGAAAGGAGGACTTAGTCCCTGGAGTAGTTTGCTGCTGACCAGCATGCGTTGCTATAGCTGGACCAGAGTTGACAGCAGCAGCCAAACCTACAGAGCTGGTCTGAGCAGAGTGCTGTGATTGATGAGTTTGCTGAGCAGCCTCCTCTGCGGCCAGAGAGGAATGGGAGACTGCCGAATGTAAGGCTCGGGATTCCTGCTGTGCAGCGACAGGAACTTGACGCCTAACAGGCGACCTACAAACCTGGATCAGTTACACCAGTTTTGTCAAGAGGAATGGGCCCAAATTCTGAACAACTATTGTGAGAATCTTGTGAAAGGGTATCCCAAACATGTGATCCAAGTCATTCAGTTTAAGGGCAATGGTACCAAATACTAATGAAATATATGTAAACTTTTGACTTTGCAGTAAGTAATAAAAATGCCTTAAAACATTCTCTCTTTCTCTGTCTCATTATTCTGGAATTTGGCAAATACTAATAAGTATGATAATCCTAATTGACCTAAAACAGGAAACGATTATTCTGATTTCATGTCAGATATTGAGAAAAACTTGCAGATGTGTCTTTTTATATAGTGTATGGAAACTTCTGGTTTCAACTGTATGTGCATCCAGATCTACTTTTCTGTACAGGGCTTGTCACAAAATGTGTCATTCTGAGATGTGCTATTCATACCTGTTGGCTAAACCTGGAGCTAATCCACCAAGCTATCAGACAGCAATTAACCCCAATTCATGGGACCGGGAGCTACACGTGGTTCCCAAGCTATAGGTTTGGGACCCATAATATAGATTGTCACTTTTTTCTTGGTTAATTGCAAGGCTTTTGTAGGCTATTCAAGTATAGTTATACGGATCAATCACTCAGAATGGCAAAAAATCTTCTTGAAGGCTGGCCTCCTAATGTGAAAGAATCAATATACGTGGGATATATGGAAAACTGAAACTCAAATCACAAAAATATCAGAAGAGTCTTGTCAAAGAGAAGACCTTTAGCTAGAAGCTTTGCATTATATTTTTGAGGATGACCTTATTTAATACAATACTTATTCTTATTGATGGCGCACTAATAGTATAATATTACATTGAAGTGTGCAGTCAAATATTGGTCTGACCGCTATGATTGTATTGTCCAGCAAAAACATCACGGATTCTTTGATTACATCAAGATAAAACCTATATATCCGGAGGTTGAAAATCAATATGATGAGAAAATAGATAACACAACATTCAATCTCTTCTCCACAGTTGTGGACATCACATACAATTTTAGAACATAGGAGATTATGCTATATATGAAGATAGACCATTAAAGAAATCCCAGAGAAATTTCCACATTACTAACATGTAAGAATTAGACAACAGCAAAAAAAAAAATGCTGTTCCCTGAAAGGATGTTTTGTGTGCTGTGGTTACAAATGGCAACAGATATAAGATGGCTTTTGTCTTCCAGACAATATAGAACACTGTGTGAAATTCTTAGCACAAGTTTATAGATTAATGTAAGTTATTATTAGTACATTATGTGGAACGTACTCTATAACCTTTATAGTAACATTACTGAGTATGAGGTGCAAATATTAGGATGCCTATGCTGCTTTAGTTGAGGGGAAGATTGCTGCAACTTGGACCATCCTTCAAGGCGAGGCCATAGATGTCAGTGCATTATATAAAAAACACTAAAGCGGTTGTATGGGACTTTTATATTGATGGCTTGTTTTCAGTATCTGATCACTTTGGGGTGCAAACTCCGGCACCCCCGCTGATCAGCTGTCCCTGGTGTTGATGGTGCCTGGATGTTCCCCTTGGAATCATTGGTGCTCTAAAAATAAATACTAATAACAATGTGCACAGTTGTGGATCTGCATGGCACAGATCCATCCAGTTTATAGTAGCCATAGCCGGATACTGCACTTCCACCCCCTATTCTAATCAATAGGGGGTTGAAGTGTAGCACTCATCTATGGCTACTATGCAGCTGATGGAGCTGTGTAGTCTTCCTCTGCAACTGAGCTCATGCTGCCACTGGGACAGCTGATTAACCTATTGGGCTGGTGCCTAGTGTTGGACCCTGACCTATCGTAAGGATAGGCAATCCATGCAAAAATCCCAGAGAACCCCTTTAAGACGTTCGCAACATTCGCTATGCATGAACGACGCAAGTAGGAAGCAGGTGTATGAAGCAGGCTCATGGGGTAGGAGTTAGCCCTGCCCCTCACTCCCACCTCCAGCCCCGCCCCATATAGGCAGGTCATGGCTGTGTATTACAGCCATGACATGCCTCCAACAATCTCTGACAGTGACATTTAACACACGCCTGCATGGGCGTGCGTAATTTCATGTTCCCATCAGTTCACCCCCCCAAAAATAAAAAACAATCCACCCCTGCTGGTAGATATCCTAATAGGTCCTGCCTGTAGTCCTATTTCAATCACAGGTGACTTTGTGTGATTTCACAATGTGTGATACTTATTCTCCTTGCATGCTTTCTTAACATTCTATCATATTCATTTATTAGTTATCCTGATCAGTTGCTTATTAATAACTAATAGTAATACTAAAGTTCATTACAACTCAAGTTATATCCACTGCACGTTTTTCAATGCTAAATAAAATATATAAATTAGAATATATGCTGCCATTTTGAACACTAACAGAACACTGGGTGGGCTCTACAAAAACAGAAATAGAGAATTTGCCTGCTTTTACTTGCCTCTATTAAACCTGCATAACTAACTATTCTTAGTTCTCCCTAGGTCTGAGAGACCCCAAAATACAGATCTTTTTTATCCTTGGTATTTTTTAATAGAATCATAAAATGCTAGAGATGGAAGGAACCTCAAGGGTCATCGTGTCCACCTTCCTGCTCAATGCAGGATTCAGTAAACCAGCTCAGACAGATGTCTGTCCAGGTCTGTTTGAAGATTTCCATTGAAGGAGAACTCACCATCTCTTGTGGCAGCCTGTCACAGTCATTGATCACCCTCACTGTCAAAAAGTTTTTTTTCTAATATCTAATCTGTATCTTCTCCAGTTTCACTCCATTGCTTCTCGTGTTTCCATGTGCAAATGAGAATATGGATGATCCCTCTACACTGTGACAGCCCTTCAGATATTTGTAGACATCAATTACGTCTCCTCTTAGCCTTTTTTGCAAGCTAAAAATTCCCAGATCCTTTAATTGTTCCTCGTACGACATACTTTGCAGTTCGCTCACCATCCTGGTAGCTGTTCTCTGAAATT
Source organism: Dendrobates tinctorius (assembly GCF_039654945.1). Taxonomy (NCBI): domain Eukaryota; kingdom Metazoa; phylum Chordata; class Amphibia; order Anura; family Dendrobatidae; genus Dendrobates; species Dendrobates tinctorius. Next base: position 15,896,611 of record NW_027361784.1, on the reverse strand, counting down.
GCTCCAGTTTTTCAATGGATTTTTTAAAATGCAGTACCCAGAACTGGACACAGTATTCCAGATGAGGCCTGACCAAGGAGGAGTAGAGGGGAATAATTACTTAGACTCGATGCTTCTCTTAATACATCCTAGAACTGTGTTTGACTTTTTTGCTGCTGCATTACACTTTTGACTCATGTACAGTCTGTGATCTCTTAGTATACCTAAGTCTTTTTCACACGTGCTGTTGCTTAGTTCTATTTCTCCCATAGATGTAATTTTTGTTTTTCTCGTCCAAATGTAGAATCATGCATTTCTCCCTGTTAAATACCAGTCTATTAATCGCTGCCCATTGTTCATGTTCAAGTTAATATAGATCCTTCTGAATCCTTTTTCGGTCTTCTCTAGTGTTAGCTTTCCCTCCTAGATTTGTATCCTCTGCAAATTTGTTGATTTTACCTTCAGTTCTCTTATCTAGATCATTAATGAAAATTTTGAACAACACTGGGGCCAGGATAGAGCATTGTGGTACCCCACTTGAAACACTTTTCGAATTGGATATGCAACCATTTATTACCACTCTTTGAGTACGATTACTGAGCCAATTATGAATCCACCTAAACCCATACTTGATCATTTTTGCAATAAGGATACTTTATCAAAGCTTTGCTGAACTCAAGATATACTATATTTACCACATTTTCCTGAGCCACAAAGTCAGTGATTCCATCACAGAAGGAAATTAGATTAGTCTGGCATGACTTGTTTGCTACAAACCCCTGCTTGCTCTGGTTTATTACTTATCCAAGTACTTACATACATGTTGTTTAATAATTTGTTCAAATAGCTTTCCTGGTATAGAAGTAAGGGTCACTGGCCTGTAATTTCCTGGCTCCGTCTTATTTAGTTTTTTACAGATAGGGACAACATTTGCCCTTCTCCAATCTACTGGGACTTCTGTTCTCCAAAACATGCAACTTGATGTATGGTTACATGTAGTTTGTGAATTAAATGATAGGAAGGGGCCAATTGAATGCATTTCATTGAGGTAGCTTTAGGATTATGAGTCCCTTTGTTGGTCTTGTACCGTTTATCATTTAGTGGTAAATATCTAGAGCTATGAGAAAAACATTAATGGTTAAAAGAGGGCACTAGGGGCATTATTAGTGGGTTAGATGACATGATACTTTCCTTCTCTGGGCTCTAGAAGCCCAATATGCACCACAACCTATCAATCAGTTGGTAAGGGAGAATAACTTTTTTCTAGTCATTTTCCAATTACCATTTGGCCATTTCCTCACCCCTTCTTTGCAAAGAATGCAGCTATCCTGGCACATTGCAAAACAATTGCTCCTTTTCTTTTGAAATGTTGCCTTTTAAGAAACCAACCCTGTGCCTCACCAGTACACCAGGGTAAATCGAGGCCCAATTTGATGTATTATATTGAGCCTTTTCACTGTTTGTATTCAACTATAAGGGGCACATATATTACAATAATTTGAATTCAGATTGGTTTAAGCATACAATATTATCAGTTTCTCTTTGTTTTTTTTGTATTTTGTATAAACAGGTGTGTGCACCCTCTTCTGAGCTAGATGTTTAATTTATATACTGTAGCTTCCCGTAGACAGGTGTCTGAACTAGTCACGCCCGTGTCCTGCTTTGCCCTTATTCACATTGAGGTTGGCTGACATATGATAAGGTTTTAATACTAGAGGCAGGTCTATCCCGATTGGGTACACCTTCTCTTGGTGGGATGGTTTTTACGCTGTTTAGATCCAAACAGTGGTAACTAATGCCCTATTTCTTTGATTTTGCTAATGCAATAATATCTGTTCACAGAACACTTCTCAGTTTCAAATCCTTGACTAGGACTGTATAATAACATTTTATTTAAAAATGTAGTGAGAGGAAATTAGTTTTTTCCATGTGTTGATTGTTTCTGCCCTGTTGGCTAATATGTATCATCTCTCAAACGAAGTAGAGTGAAGACAATGTGATGACCAACCTGAACACTTTCCAGGTTTGCACTTTAGATTAGTAGAAGGACTACTTCTACAGTATTACATCACTGCCCCCTATGGTTTAGAAGATGGATATATGAACAAAATGAAATACTTTTAGTATCCAAAATGATTATTTAGGCAGATTGTTGGAGGATCAGCAGCTGAAAGCCTTATCCATTAACTTATAAGGAGTTACAAAGTCTACAGAAAATTATGGGATTACATGGTGGCCATTCAGAGCAGAAGTCATTGTTAGCAGTGAATGTCCACTCTAACTACATATGTGAAGGGTGTGAATTTGGAGTTCTGCATATACAGCAGAAATCTTGTTTTATTGTTTTTTATTGTTCTTTTTTAACTATAAGTAGGGATACAGAATAAAAATATGGGAACAGAAAAATAGAGCTTAAAGAGTATATCCACGACTTTATGGAAAACAAAATAGTGCCTAAGCACTAATAGGCAGGTAGTTGTTGCCTACCTGTCTATTGTGCACAGCGCCATTCTTTGCAGGCACAGAGCCGTCACAGACCTCTCCTGACGGTGATCCAGCTGTCTCTGCTGATGTCACATCTACAGAGTGATTTATTGTTTAAAAACCACAAATGTGGTATACACCAGAAAAGAAGTGACTAGAAATGAAGAAATGAAATTAAGTGTTCAAACAAAGCCCATACTAAGGTGACACCTTGGAATCCCTCATATGAGACTGAGCCGTATCCTGGCTGTCCGCGGAGGTTGGCACCCTAGGGGGGAACGTTATGGCGCCCCCGCTCAACGATGGCTGTCCCTAGGGGCCCTAGTAAACCCTACCGCCACTAGTGGTCCCTTCTACCCAATACAAATAAGGGAACCCCTACTTCTAGACAGAGACCAAACTGCTCTATAGAGGACCCTGTGCCCCAGAGAAAGAGGTTAAAAATAAATAGAACACATATGGCATTCGGTGGTCAAATTTGAGCAAAGACACAGTTGTAAATAGTGCCTCAATCCTATGTACAAGATATATTAGTATAAGAAAAGGGCACTGACTCTAATAAGTCATAACCCACAAGACAGCCAAAGGCTATATCCCATTGCTGTAAATATACAAAAAACGCAGAACTGCCACAGCGATACTTATCTGCAATTTCTGCCACCTGCCAATAAACAGTTAAAGCCTCAGCTAGATAAAACACATATGGCATTCGGTGGTCAAATTTGAACAGCAGATATCATCATGGGAAGCAGCAATTGTGAATAGTGCCTCAATCTCATGTAAAAGAAATATTGATATATGAAAAAGGCACTGACTCTAATAAGTCATAACCCACAAAACGGCCAGAGGCTGTATCCCATTGCTATATATATATATACAAGAAACGCAGAACTGCCACAGCGATACTCATCTGCATTTTCTGCCACCTGCCACCAACCAGTTAACGCCTCAACGCGTTTCGCCTTATTAGGCTCATCAGGAGGCCCGATGCTGCGATATCTAGTGTCCCATAAAGGTGCAAATAGCTATAGGATAGGATATAGCCTTTGGCTGTCTTGTGGGTTATGACTTATCGCTGTGGCAGTTCTGCGTTTCTTGTATATATATAGCAATGGGATACAGCCTCTGGCCGTTTTGTGGGTTATGACTTATTAGAGTCAGTGCCCTTTTCATATACTAATATATCTTGTACATAGGATTGAGGCATTATTTACAACTGTGTCTTTGCTCAAATTTGACCACCGAATGCCATATGTGTTCTATTTATTTTTAACCTCTTTCTCTGGGGCACAGGGTCCTCTATAGAGCAGTTTGGTCTCTGTCTAGAAGTAGGGGTTCCCTTATTTGTATCGGGTAGAAGGGACCACTAGTGGCGGTAGGGTTTACTAGGGCCCCTAGGGACAGCCATCGTTGAGCGGGGGCGCCATAACGTTCCCCCCTAGGGTGCCAACCTCCGCGGACAGGCAGGATATGGCTCAGTCTCATATGAGGGATTCCAAGGTGTCACCTTAGTATGGGCTTTGTTTGAACACTTAATTTCATTTCTTCATTTCTAGTCACTTCTTTTCTGGTGTATACCACATTTGTGGTTTTTAAACAATAAAGTACCATTTTTAAGGGATATATATATATATGATTTGACTTGAGAATCCTTATAGTATTACATTTGAGATTGTCACATCTACAGAGTGGCAGATTATTTTCCGCTCTGCTGACAGGGCAGGACATCAGACGTGATTCTGATTGCCAGATTCCTGCTGCCTAACTGGGAGAGCTGGCTGTCAATCAGAATGAGATTGGATGTCACACCCCTTTGACAGGGTGGAAGAGAAGCCACCGCTCTGTTGTCATGACGTCAGCAGAGGCAGCTAAATCCCTGGCAAGAGCGGTCTGTTAATGCTCTGTGCCGGGGAGGAACAGCAACGTGCACAACAGGCAGGTAGCATCTACCTGCCTGTTAGTGCTTAGGCTCATTTTTTGTTTTTTCTAAAGTCAAAGATATACACTTTAAGGAAAATTAGAGTAAAATGGGTGTAGGGGGAAGGTGTTAAGCATTGTAAATGGGAGAGGTGGGGTAGGGAAACAAAACAAGGAAATTAACTGTTAACATAAATGAGAAAGACAAGCGTATAATAAAGACTTCTAAATGACACATTGATATAAGATATCATTCCAATAAATATATTATGGCTTCATATGCACAGTTTTATAAAAAAGTATTTACAATACCTATAATAAAAATAATAGTAATAATACAAAAAAAATTCTGCGGGTTAGTAAATTCTTCTTGACTGAGGTCAATTGAACTTCAGTTCCGAGTACTCTGGAGGCTTTTACCTTGAACTGTTTTTTGTTGGATTATATAACAAAGTGAATGGTTTGACACTGCTGGAAATCATATATTCAATTTCATGATGAAAAAGCATGATTAATGTTTGTGCAGTTTCGTTTCTTACCATTCTCAGCACTTTTATCATACATTCTTCTCCTACACAGAAATGGAGTTTCCAAATAATGTGTGGTCCACAATGAACACAGTGAAAAGAAAAAAAATTCTTGGTAAAATCTGTTATCTCATTAGGATGCAACAGCAATGACTTTATTTAGTAAATTTATCTTTTCATATCCTTATATTATATTCAACTCAACATTGAAATTGCAACAACAAAAAGGAAAAGTATTGTAGTTATGAAATAAACAGGATGAACTTTTAAAAGATTTTGATTTATTCAGTATGGAATATGAGCTCAACCGACAGATATCCCGGCACTTACAGCCTCAGTTGCTATCAATGAGGCTATTAATGGTCATTTCAGGGATGTTCTGCCATACTGAATTCTCTTGGGCAAATCATTAAGATCCTCTTCTGGCAGCTCCCTTTGAATTTTCTAAGGTCAGGTTCACATAACGTTTTAGCAGCCCGTTCAACACATAGCGTTGACGGGCTGCTAATGGTATAGCATAACGCGATCGCATTATGCTATACCCGCTAGCGCAGATGAATCATCTGTGCTAGCACAGATGATTCATCTGCGCTAGCGGTGACGGAGCCTCGGACACTGCAGGCCGCGTCCGAGGCTCCGTCAGCGAATGATGGCACATCGCGAACACTTACCACTTTACGGCATGCATCGTGATGCGCCCGACAATGGGGCTCAATGGCTGCGTTAACAGACTGCGTTACACCGTGTTATACCGAGGTGTAACGCACTCCATCAATGGACTACCTAAAACGCAGTGTGACCCCGGCCTAACCAATAATGTCCAACATGTGCTTGATGAGAGACAAGCTTGGAGATGCTGCAGGACATGGTAGCAACTTTAGTCTATGCAGGTTGCTCATGGTAGCATAAGCAACAGGCGGCATGGGGTTGTCATGTTGAAAAATGGGAAATTTCAAATACATGGCTTTTCCATGATTCATCCATTCTGTACTGCAAATGAAACTGGACATCACATACTGAACCTAGGGCATGAAGCAATGTCTACACAAACTATCAAAAAGTGTTTATATGACATTGGGCTATGAGCTAGACATCCAGCTATAGATGCTTCATTGACATCATACCATCACTTTCAAATGCTACAATGGTTCAGAGCAGAATGTCAGTGGAGGACATGATGGAGGTCTAAGCCTCTACAGCGATGAGTGTTGCTTTTGTCTTAAATACAATGATAGCTAGAGATTGATCTGAAGATCTTGTGGGCATTACCACAAAGAGGTTCTCATGAGGGTATATCACACTGGTCTTGCTTTTGGACCATGGATTTACAGTGGAGAAAAAAATCAGCCTTTAGAGGGATTTGAAAGTCCGTGTTGTCCAGCGACAGGCCCAAAACATCACTGCTCTAGAGGAGATCTGCATGGAGGAATGGGCCAACATACCACCAACAGTGTGTGCCAATCTTGTGAAGACTTACAGAAAACGTTTGACCTCTGTCATTACCAAACAAGGATATACAGTTAGGTCCATATATATTTGGACAGAGACAAGATTTTTCTAATTTTGGTTCTAGACATTACCACAATGAATTTTAAACAAAACAATTCAGATGCAGTTGAAGTTCAGACTTTCAGCTTTCATTTGAGGGTATCCACATTAAAATTGTATGAAGGGTTTAGGAGTTTCAGCTCCTTAACATGTGCCACCCTGTTTTTAAAGGGACCAAAAGTAATTGGACAATTGACTCCAAGGCTATTTCATGGATAGGTGTTGGGCAATCCCTTCGTTATGTCATTCTCAAGTAAGCAAATAAAAGGCCTGGAGTTGATTTGAGGTGTGGTGCTTGCATTTGGAAGGTTTTTGCTGTGAAGAAAACAGCGGCCAAAGGAGCTCTCCATGCAGGTGAAACAAGCCATCCTTAAGCTGCCAAAACAGAAAAAACCCATCCAAGAAATTGCTACAACATTCGGAGTGGCAAAATCTACAGTTTGGTACATCCTGAGAAAGAAAGAAAGCACTGGTGAACTCATCAATGCAAAAAGACCTGGGCGCCCACGGAAGACAACAGTGGTGGATGATCACAGAATAGTCTCCATGGTGAAGAGAAACCCCTTCACAACAGCCAACCAATTGAACAACACTCTCCAGGAGGTAGGCATATCAATAGCCAAATCTACCATAAAGAGAAGACTGCATGAAAGTAAATACAGAGGGTTCACTGCACGGTGCAAGCGACTCATAAGCATCAGGAATAAAAAGGCTAGACTGGACTTTGCTAAAAAACATCTAAAAAAGCCAGCACAGTTCTGGAAGAACATTCTTTGGACAGATGAAACCAAGATCAACCTCTACCAGAATGATGGAAAGAGAAAAGTATGGCGAAGGCGTGGTACAGCTCATGATCCAAAGCATACTACATCATCTGTAAAACACGGTGGAGGCAGTGTGATGGCTTGGGCATGCATGGCTGCCAGTGACACTGGGTCACTAGGATTTATTGATGATGTGACACAGGACAGAAGCAGCTGAATAAATTCTGAGGTATTCAGAGCCATACTGTGTGCTCAGATCCAGCCAAATGCAGCCAAACTGATTGGTCGTCTTTTCATACTACAGATGGATAATGACCCAAAACATAAAGCCAAAGCAACCCAGGAGTTTATACAAGCAAAGTGGAATATTCTTGAATGGCCAAGTCAGTCACCTGATCTCAACCCAATTGAGCATGCATTTCACTTGTTAAAGACTAAAATTCAGACAGAAAGGCCCACAAACAAATGCAACTGAAAGCCACCACAGTGAAGGCCTGGCAGAGCATCAAAAAGGAGGAAACACAGCGTCTGGTGATGTCCATGAGTTTAAGACTTCAGGCAGTCATTGCCAACAAAGGGTTTTCAACCAAGTACTAGAAATGAACATTTTATTTACAATTATTTAATCTGTCCAATTACTTTTGGTCCCTTTAAAAACAGGGTGGCACATGTTAAGGAGCTGAAACTCCTAAACCCTTCTTCCAATTTTAATGTGGATACCCTCAAATGAAAGCTGAAAGTCTGAACTTCAACTGCATCTGAATTGTTTTGTTTAAAATTCATTGTGGTAATGTCTAGTACCAAAATTAGAAAAATGTTGTCTCTGTCCAAATATATATGGACCTAACTGTATAACAAAATATTGTGCTGAACTTTTGTTAGTGATCAAATATTATTTTCCAGCATAATTTGAAAAATAAATGATTTTCTGGATTTGTTTTCTCATTTTGACTCTCATAGTTGTGGTCTACCTATGATGTCAATTACAGGCCTCTCTCATCTTTTTAAGTAGGAGAACTTGCACAATTGGTGGCTGACTAAATAATTTTTTCCCCACTGTATATAAGATGGAATAAAGTATGGTAGCTGGAACCCTTCAATATTCATCCCGACTACACTAGCAGCTGGGCATCGCATTGATTTGGTCATGAAACCAGTGGTACGGCCATTTCAACACAAAGGGTCCCAGAGCCAATCATGCAAGGGGGCTGTGCATACAATTGTATGTTACTATGACAATGATTTCTTTTAAATGTTGTGCGGAGTTCGCAGCATCCTCCAAAAAAAAGGACATTTTACTTTTTTCACAGACAATTTATTTCGACCCAAACTTTTCTATTTTCGCATGAGTATCAGGAGAAAATGGATGCCAAAATTTGTTGCGCATTTTCTCCTGAGTATGGCAACACCCAGTATGTGGGGGAAAGCCACTGTTTGGGCGCATGACAGGGCTCAGAAGGGAGGGAGCCCGTTTGACTTTTTGAAGGCAAAATTGGCTGGAATCAATGGCTGGCGCCATGTTTCGTTTGGAGACTCCCTGATGTGCTTAAACAGGGCAAATCCCCCATATATAACTTCAACCCTAACACAACCCTAACCCCAACTCTACCTCCAACACACCCCTAACCCTTATCCAAACCCTAAACATAATCCCAACCCTTACCACAAGAATAACCCCAACACCACCCTAACCCCAACACCACAACACAATCCTAACCCCAACACAACCCTAACCCCAACACTATCCTAACCCAACACAACCCTAATCCTAGCCCCAACCTTAACCCTAGCCCCAACCCTAACCCTAGCCCCAACCCTAAACCTAGCTCCAACTGTAACCATAGCCCCAATCCTAACACTAACCCATACATTTTTTATTTTATTATTTTTTACCTAACTATGGGGATGACAAAGGGGGCTTGATTTACTATTTTATTTTTAAATTTTGATCACTGTGACAGGGTCTATCACAGTAATGAGCACATGAGCCCACCATTTTCTTCCAGGAAGAAGACGCGGAGGGCTGGGGGACTGAGCAAGAGGGTCTGAGGATGGCAGATGTACTGGGGGGCTCGGTGGACCCCATTTATCTCTCCTCTTGTATGCTAGATAATATCAGAGGAGAAAGAAATGAATGGGAAATTGGACATTTTTTGCGATCGCTATTATTCAGTGAATAACCGCAATCAGAAGATTGGGGACGTTAAAAACCGACCATGAATCAAGTTCTCTGGGGTCTCAGCTAACCCCAGAGATTTACCGACGCTTTGGGGCGCTATACCCTTATTTCTCAGCGTTGTTAAAAAGTGGCACTGAGGAATAAGGCCCCTTATCTGCCGCCGTTAAAAGGCGTATCGGCGGTCATTAAGGGGTTAAAATGATACCTGCTGCTATATAAACCTATAGACAAAGATAGTGACAAGCAGGAGAAAAATCATCAGTATGCACAAAGAGAAAATGCTGACGATTTTAGTGCAGAGGAATACAATTTATTAAAAAACCCACCAAGAATAATATAGTCTAAAATAGTGTTTTTCTTCATACCAGATAATAGCTTAATCTGAAAAGTTATCAGAAACTGCAGTCATATTAAGGATTCTTCATTTAGGCACAAGTTTTTTTAAATGTTTATACTATGCCTTGACAGAAAAGACTTTCAAAGCCACAGAGCCAAAACATTCTGGTTGTGTTCATTTCACCAATCTGTAGTTTTCAGTAACACAATTACCGCTCTTCACAGATAATTCCTGGCTGTATTCTATAACGGAAACTGTGAAAGAAGGTTATAGAGGTAGATTCAATAATACAGGTTAATTGGGGTGTAAAATATGTTGTTCTTTTAAATTGGCAGAACAGTTGCAGGTTCAATGAAATGAACAGCTGTCACATCAAAGCAATTCAGCTTGTTTTTGATTGTAGCCATATTGGTCCCAGAGAGATATGTATTTAGAGGTATGGTCTCACTTAAAGATTCAACTGCAAAATTTCTGAGTAAGCAGCACTCATGGACTGCTGACAATAAACCACAATAACCTAGATTTTATACCTTGACCATCAACTCCTATTTCCTGATTTTATCTGTTTATTTAAATCATTGCTTTTGCTTTAGAACATAAGGTATACAACAATCAGCTATAATATTAAAACCACTGATAGGTGAAGGGACTAGCAATGAAAATACTGTTATTATGGGAAACATTAAGCAGGGCCGGACTGGTCATCTGACAATTCTAGCAAATGCCAGTTGGGCAGGTCCAGCAGTGACCACATAGACCTACGTTACTTTCAACAGCATCTGTGTCATCATGATGCCTATAATTTTAATATTGTGACTGGTAGGATCGCTACTACCAACAGGTGGCGCTATAGAGTTCAAGTCCTCTTTCTCTCTCTGAAGAGGCAATTTGCATATATAATGTTAACAAACAGTGGTGGAGCAGAAAGTCATCTGTTCCCTGCTTCGGCAGTTTGCAAATTGGTTCTCTGACTGAGATCTGCAAGAGGTTGCACCACAAAGGGGTTGTCAGAAGGCACAATGACGTCACTTCATGACACCACCTGAGCTAGGGTGGAGATTACGGTGGAGGAGCACATATCCGGTTGACATATGAGCGGTGTGAACTGAAGTCAGTGTTATTTTTTTATTGTTTGCTAGGCACAAGAGGACACTGTTACAATAAAGAGTTCATGGGGTGAAGATGACAGATAAGTAATTTGGTGAGAATAGCATGGCAGTAAGAAAGCAGCATTGTCATGATTCAGGAAGGGGTTTCCTCTCCCATCCTGGTTTACTCGGGGTTAACTTTATATGGCCTCTCTTTGGTGCTGGGAGGGCTATTTAGGCTTGCTGCTTGTCAGACTCTGAGTCAGTGATACGTCCGTTACTCAGCTTGATCAGCTGACCTAGGTTTCTCTGTTTGAGACCATGATTCCTCTGTGTGTGTACCCGTGTATGACTCAGCTCTTCCCTTGTTCTGTTTCTGCCTCGTGTTTATGTACTACTCTAAATTCTCTGGTTTTGACGCTTGGCTATGTCCCTGATGTCTCTCTGTCTGTCCCTCTGGATCCCGCGTCTGGCTCCCGACCTCGGCTCGCGCCTCTCCAATCTTCTGTCTCGTCCTATGGCATTCAGGCTACTCTCTGGCTTCTGACCTCTACTTTCCTGACTACATCCCCAGCACATCTTTGACAGACGGCTCCTGTCAGCTCACGTCGATTTGCTCTAGCCCCCGGCTGCTTCCCCTGCAGTCACGTATCTTGTCAGGTCCTGTTTTGGTGTACATCGCGGTGTCCACACGCCTCCTGGCCAGAGTACGTTCCTTGGGCATTGCCCCCTAGGCTTCATTCACTAAAGACACAGCAAGTGTATCTTTACAATCATAAGCTAGCTCTGACTATGTGTGTTAGTCGGGACCCAGATTATACATGGGAGAGTCTAACAGTGCACAGCTGAGAGCCTTAGTTCCAGTAGCTCTCAGCAGAGCACATTAACCCCAATTTCCACCCTAATGTGATATAAGCACAATAGCTAATACCCAACACAAAGAGCAGGACCATAGACCCAGAGTAATGTGTTTTGGATTTTTTTTAATAGCAACATGTGCCCTGGAAGCAAGCTTTTTGCACATGGATAAGCCCTTTAAGTGGAAGTCTTGACCTATTGGAAATTTCTTTGAACCCACTGTAACGGCCTCTTAACATCAATGGAGTTTCTGTGTGATGCTAGACTGGACTTGTCATCGAGAGTGCGAGTCTCTACATAGTAACTTTGCAAAAGTCTTCAAGTAGTCTATCTAATTTATGAAATAAATAAACATTATAAAGCAGAACATTTGGTTCTAAAAAAAAAAATGAACAAAAAAATCTATAAATTTTGTGTAAGTCAAATTATGTTGTGAGTTTAATAAATTTCGCTTTATGAAGCAAAAATAAGGTAACCAGAACAAGACAATGATTTTCCTGTGACAGAATTGTGACAATGAAGTCAGTATTGTGGAACCAATGTCAGCGCACATCATAACAAAATTCTTGTACAATACGTTGTGTTCTATTTATGTGGCTGTGAACAGAGAAGAAAAAATAATTAGAAGTATGCTGAATCATATCAATCATACAAAGTCTGCCACAAGCAAAACGTGGAAACAGGGACTGAGTGAAAACATTTATTTTTGCATTAAACTTGATGAATCATGCATGAATATATTTGGTGTGATAACTCATTTGCTTTGTAGTTTGCACATTGATCGCTAAATATAATGTAAAAATGCAACATTGATGAAGCGAATGTGAATATACAGCTGCTGGGAAATTAGGAAAATGAATTAAAGCAAAATTTTGAGTAAAAGTTTGCAACATGAAAAATGGAGTAATATCAAGGTTGCTAATTCTTTAATACTGGTCCTATTAACGGGAACCTGTCAGCAGGTTTTTGCAGCAAGATCTGACAGCACCATGAGGTACGTAAAAAGATCAGTGATGTGCAATAGTTATGGTAGAATCACAATTTTCTCTGCTACAGATTTAGCAGAGCTCAGATGTTGAGCTATGTATAACACCACCCACACCACAGCTTTCTGTGTACATGGTATAGTAACAGAGAGCTGTTAGTCAGTGGTAAGGGTGTGGTTAGACTACTCTGCACTTGCTTAGTTGTCCTATAATGATAATTTCCTACCGATTAAATGCTGATTATATTGAAATATCAAAACACAACGGGACGAAACTGCATTTATTCTTCATTATGCCAGAATTCTTAAGGGGGTTTTACACATAGCGATATCGCTAGCAATATCGCTAAAGCATCACCGATTTGGTGACGCAGCAGCGATATCGCTAGCGATATCGCTATGTGTGATACTTACCTCCGACCGGCTCCCCCGCTGTCTGTCGCTGATCGAGCGAGATCGCGCAGCTCCATTTCTCGTCGGGCGCTTCCTGCTGGGCTTCCTGCTGGCGCCGACGAGCGGCGTGGATGCGGGCGGGAGGACATCAGGATCGCCTCGTCTGAAAGGTAAGTAACGACCGCTGTATCGCTGCTGCATCGCTGTGAGATCTGCCTGTGTGGCAGCTCACTAGCGACCATTTAGCGATGCACCAGCGATCCTGACCGGGTCGTATTGTGGTTGAGATCGCTGGTGCATCGCTAAATGTAAAGGGGCCTTTATTCAGAAGGCTGAGGGACATGAACTATTGTTCATTTGAGTCTGAATGTTGACTCTTATTGTAGGTTGAATTGATGTTTGTTGATTTGTTGAATGGTTGCTGATTACCTATTGTATCAGTCATTGCAGCTTATTGTTCTGCTATCCTTGAGGGACAAAGGTGCAAGTTAATTGAACAATAAATGTTTGTTAATATTTTGATTATCCATTGTATCAGTTCATGCAACTTGTTAATCTGCAAACATTATAGGTAAAAAAAGCAGGTTAATTTAACACTGAGAAATGATCTCCTTCCCCCAATCCTGTGGAATAATGCCCGAACAACAGCTGTGAACAATAAAAGGGGTATCTGTCTGTATTTCCAGGCAGACTCTACAGAACAGGAAACTTTGGTGCCAACTGGAGTAATACAGATCTGTTTCATTGACCATCATTGAACCCTCAAAGACATTTGGAGAACCCAGGTTGTGTCACGTACAGTGTAGGACAGACTAACTGCAACACAAAGAGATAAGGGAAAAGTAACCAAAAACTAGGGAAGGGAGAACTTGAGACCCCTAGACAGATCTAGCATCAACCTGTCTGTCCTACCATCCCTAAATAGGTTCCGCACCTATGCCAAGCAGGATACCTAATCCCTGTGAGACCATGGCGATAAGCCCTGCACCGTAAAGGCCAGGATGAATATGAGTCAATACCACTAACACTAACGACAGTAAGGACAAATGAAACCAGGGGGCAATTAGCTTGAGTAGACTCAGAGAGAAATGCCGACAACATCCAGACTCGAAGAGGATGCTCTCAGACTGCTACAGCTCCAAGCTTTAACAGAAAAGTGCAAATAGCAAATAACACCCGCAACTCCCAACAGGAACTTGGGAGATATAAAAACCCAGATCCAGGTGACACCATTAAGGCCGGAAGAGGTAGCCACTAGTCTGCAAGGCCAACTGCTGAGAACTCCTGCAACCAGATGCAGTGCGACTGTCTGCAACCTCTGACACACCCATGGCAGGTTGGGATAATCAAGTCACCTGATCACATACATCAATGTACTGTTATCTTCCTAAACTTGCCACTACATCCTCTCTGTGGGTGCCCTCTAAAAGCAGGGTGCCACTGGTTAGGGTAACTGGCCATGGAAACCCCAAAAATGCAGATGTTCTATTTCCCGGTAAGGGTGAAACAATGTAATTTGCACTGTGAGGAGCTTGCCATGGACTAAAGACTATTGGACCAATGCCCAAGAGTAGAGTCCACTGTTCTATGGGATGTAGACTTTTCCAGCACAAAGCACTAATTACATCAATATTGTTGTATTTTTGCTTGCTGTGTTTTATTAGTGATTTGTCTTGCTCATCAGTTCATCCTCAGGGATCAATGTTTCCATTCAGTGACAAGTAATAATAATAATTTTATTTCTATAGCGCCGACATACTCCGCAGCACTTTACATTTCAGAGGGGACTTGTACAGACTATAGACATTACAGCATAATAATAATCACATACATCATAACAGATACCAAGAGGAATAAGGGCCCTGCTTGCAAGCTTACAATCTATGAGGAAAAAAAGGTAGACACGAATGGTGGGTGGTAACAGTTGCCTTCATTGTTTGGACCAGCCATAATGTTAAGTGTGTAACAGTACAGACACAGAGGGCTAATAGATTCATAAAGCATGTGGGAACATGATGTGGGGAACCTGGTTATAATAAAACTTTTGACTGTGCCACACAGGGATAGTTAGGTCAATGTGTTGAGGCGGTAGGCCAGTCTGAATAAATGCGTTTTTAGGGCACGCTTAAAATTGTAGGGATTCAGGACTAATCGTATTAACCTGGGAAGTGCATTCCAAAGAATTGGTGCAGCACGTGTATAGTCTTGGAGACGGGAGTGGGAGGTTCTGATTATTGCGGATGCTAACCTCAGGTCATCAGCAGAACAGAGGGCATGGGTAGGGTGGTAGACTGAGATGAGGGAGGAGATGTAGAGTGGTAGTGAGCGATGGAGTGCTTTGTAGGTGAGGGTAATAAGTTTATACTGGATTCTGGAGTGGATGGGTAGCCAGTGTAATGACTGGCACAAGGTAGAGGCATCGGTGTAACAATTGGTGAGGAATATGATCCTGGCTGCAGCATTCCAGACAGATTGGAGGGGGGAGAGTTTGGTAAGAGGGAGACTGATTAGAAGAGAGTTACAGTAGTCCAGATGAGAATGAATAAGAGAAACAGTAACAGTTTTTGCGGAGTCGAAAGTAAGAAAAGGTTGAATTCTAGAAATGTTTTTGAGGTGCAGATAACAAGAGTGAGCCAGTGATCGGATGTGGGAGGTGAATGAAAGCTCAGAGTCAAGTGTGACCCCAAGACAGCGGGCATGTTGCTGAGGAGTAATAGTGGAACCACACACAGAAATGGCAATGTCGGGCATAGGCGCATTGGTAGAGGGAGGAAACACAAGGAGTTCAGTCTTTGACAGGTTCAGTTTCAGATATAGTGAGGACATGATGTAAGACACAGCATTTAGACAATCGCTGGTGTTTTCTAAAAAGGCAGGCGTGATGTCAGGGGAAGAAGCGTATAATTGGGTGTCATCAGCATAGAGGTGGTACTGGAAACCAAATCTACAAGTAGAGGAAGGCGTGCAGGCTGGATCTTATGTACATCTAAGGCCAGACAGGAGATTGACAAGGATAAATAGAAAGCTAATCATTCCACCAATCTCATCTGTATCTCAATCCTTTGTACTCCCAGCCCTAGAACCATTGTGTGGATGGGGATTGTAGACCCAGTGGAGCCGTCACCACAGGGGGTCTCACATACAAGCCCAGGTGATGGACTTTTAGAATATGCTTCACTCTTTGAGCTAAAAGTAAATGTTTAAGGGTGAGGGCGAAAGAGACTACAAAGGTTTAGTGAGGAGTTGTTATAGTGACTTCAGAAGAGGATCACAGCTGGGATGGATGGATGGTCAATGGAGTTTTGGAGATCGGTTGTCAGCGGTACTGGATCCCCCTGCTCTGATTGAGGAATATGTGGTTTGGACTTCACATATTTTCTTAAGCATTGTTGGTCCTGGATACATGAGCATCGGTTGTGATATTTATCATTTTTAGGAGCCTGGACTGTGACTATAGACTATACTGGTGGAAGACCCGAAATCTGTGGGACAACCAAAAGTTGGGAGACGGTAAATATCGCCTGGTATGGGGGCAGTGGGACTATTGGCCCCAGGCAAGGGATCTTGTGTACTGATGACATAGTATTTTGGCCAAAATAAGGAAGAGGAATAGCATCCGGTCTGGGTGAAAAATTGTATCAAAGATTTATTCTGCCAGTACAAAATACAACATTTCGGCCATATTGTGGCCTTTTTCAAGTATAACATAACAGTACATATGGTGGCCTTTTATAGTGTGGCACAGCCAATCACCATCTAGGTAACACCCATCACAAAGAATCCATACATAAAATACATATAAATATATCCATCAGTTACATGTATATTCAATAACACAGCTTATCTAATCGTTAACAATGATGATCATAATCATATTGAAAATATTACAAAAACATTTCATATATAAACATCAATCCCCAAGTCGGCCCACCAATGGTCATAATGCATCAAAGGTATCCATAGAAATAGCGCACCAATCATTTGCAGCAATACATATCCATATATAAACCGCCAATCCCTGATCACACAATGGTGGCGCCAACCCCAATGGACCAATCATGCGTGGACTCACAAATCCCTATATCGGCAGAGTTCCCTCTCCCCATATGACAGCATCAGCCAGAGCCAGGCCACATCAGGAGCGCAGTCTAATGATGCGCGCTACAAGGCCACGGCGAGTGCGCCGCCCATCCCCGCCCAGGTCCGGTCACGTGAAGACTCCATCACCGAACACCGCGCATGCGTGGTGCTATGCGAGGAATCAGCCACACGAACCGCCCACCGGGGGGGACCGCGCACGCGCAGAGGCCCAGAGCGCGCGATCACACACCACACTCCCTTGTAAACCCGCACATGCGCTGATAAATAAGAGCAAATGTAATACCACATTTAAATTAATGAGTCCACACAGATAGACCAAAAATGCTCCCAAGAAAACCGCAGCATATAAGAGACATTTAGAATCAAAAAACCATATCCATGGTAAATTTAATAATATTCCATATTTCATGAGATTCATAAATATTGTACATTATATAAGGAGCAAAACTGGGATATTTACAAAAAAGAAAAACAAAAAAGAAAAAAAGAAAGAAAAAGAGGGCACGGGGAATGGCAGGCAAGAAATAACGACAAAATTCAAAAAGGACAACATCCTCTTCATAATTTCAGGACTGTTCAGTCCCCGTGTCCTCCATTCCTTCAAATGTATCACCTATAGACACTAAAAAATAAAAAATATTTGATTAAAAAAAGACCATAAAGGTCACACAAGTAAATATATACCCATAACAAAGAATAATGACACAAAGTAAGGGATTAGGTGACACAAGTATGCAAATTGTAATCCAAGTTCAAACCCCTTGGTTGCAACGTATCAAGAATCGATATCCATCTCAATTCCTTTTTTTCAGCATCTTAACCCTATCACCCCCACGTCTTAATACAGGAACCCCATCTATCACTCTAAATCGTAACTGATTCACTGAATGTCTGCATTCTATAAAATGCTTCGGAATCGGCAACTCCACTAGTTTAGTCCTAATCGTACTCTTATGCTTACTAATGCGAGCCCTAATCTCCATAGTGGTCTCTCCTATATACATAAGCCCACATGGGCACAAAATCAAGTAAATCACAAAACTTGACGAACACGTATACCTCTCCTTAATAGAAAACTTTTTTCCAGTTCGAGGGTGATTGAAACTATCACCTTTTAACATATTACCACAACAGGCACATCCCAAGCACGGAAAGTTGTCCATCTTAGGAGGACATATTGTCCTTTGTATGTTGACTTTTGATGAACCAATATCTGACCTTACCAATCTATCTTTAAGATTATGTCCACGTCTATATGAAAGTAATGGCCTATCCACAAATTCTGATATCTGGGGCAGACCCTTTTGTAAGAGGCTCCAATGTTTGTTCAAGATACCTCCAATCCTGCCACTAACTGGACAATATGTTGAGACAAAAGGAACTCGTCTCTTAGGCCCTTTGCTTTGCTTACGGTTAGAATCCTCCACCGATATATTTTGAGCCTTAACTTTATAAAAATTAACTCGATCCATCGGGTAACCCCTATTAATAAATTTTGTACACATCTGATCCAATCTTAGGTCCAACTTATCATCCTCTTTAACAATCCTCCGTACACGTAGCATTTGACTCCATGGTAGTGACTCCACCATCCGTCTTGGGTGATTACTATCAAACACCAAAAGACTATTCCTATCTGTCTCTTTTATAAAAAGATCGGTATATAGAGACTCATCTTTCTTATAAACCAACGTATCCAAAAATTGGACCTGATCATAAGAGTAGGTCAATGTAAACTTCAACTCAGAGAATACATTATTCAATTCATTTTGAAAATCAAGAAGATCTTCCAGACTACCATCCCAGATACAGAAAATATCGTCAATGTAGCGCCACCAGGCCCGGACATGGCACCAGTGGGTAAAATTGTACACATACCGGTCCTCGAATACCGCCATATAGATGTTTGCATAAGTTGGGGCCACATTGGACCCCATGGCGGTACCGCGCAACTGTAGATAATAATCATCCCCAAAGAGAAAATAATTTCTCCTGAGGATGAAACCTAACAGTGCTAGGACCAGCTGTGCACACTCTGACGCCATGTCCGAGCCTGTCAGCACCACATCGACGGCCTCCAAACCCCTATCATGCTCAATGGACGTATATAGAGAAACCACATCAAAGGATGCAAGTATCATATGAGGAGTAACCTTAATGTCACTGATTTTTTGCAAAAAATCATTTGTGTCCACAATATAAGACCGTGCTGAGGTAGCAAAACGTTGCAATACTTTATCAAGAAAAATCGAAACCTTATTACATAGTGACCCCCTCCCAGACACTATGGGACGCCCAGGTGGATTCTCCAAACTCTTATGAATTTTCGGTAGCGTATATAATATTGGTGTCTGGGGAGCATCCACTACCAAATATTCAGACAGCTTCTGATCAATGAGTCCATTGAGCAAGGACTCATCCACCAAAAGTCGTAATTCGCTCAAGAAACGGGGGGTGGGGTCACTCATCAATTTAACATACACTGCAGTATCAGAAAGTTGGCCAAGAATCTCCATCTTATATTTGTCTGTATCCATAACAACTACCGCACCACCTTTATCTGCAGCTTTTATCGTAATAGCAGTATTCTTTGAAAGATTATCCAATGCCTGTTTTTCAGAGTATGTAAGATTCCCCCTATGTTGACCCCGAAACTCCCTTTTCAATTGTATAATATATCTCTCGACCAACTGAATATATGATTCAACAAAATTATTCCTAGCAGGTGGTTGAAAATTACTCTTACTGTATAATCCAACACCCTGGAGCGTGAAACCACTAGATTTATCATCATCATTAATTACACATGATTTTTCTTCCTTATCAGAGAAAAAGGATGCCAGTAGTAGCCTCCTAAAAAAAAGAGAACAAATCACACTCGATTTCAAACCAGTCTGGAAAATTTGTGGGACAAAATGACAGTCCCTTAGATAATACTTCATAGTCCACTTCAGATAACACACACGACGAGATATTTACCACCAAGTCTCTCGGTGTTGCTAGGTTCTCTTTTTCACCTCCATGTTCCTCGTTCGCATTGGTGCTTTGCGTGACATTCCTCTTTCTCCTATGCTTTCTACCTCCTCGACGGGTCCTCCTTTTCTTGTCGTATTGTCCAACTTGTCTCTTCCTAAAAAAATAGAAGATGAAGATGCTGCACCCATGTTAGAGTCATCCGTTGAATCAGACTCAGCAGTGGTGAACCCAAATCTTTGATCCTTAACTGGTGGTCTCCTTCTTCTACGCATTGGCAAAGGTCAATCTCTCCTAGAGTATGGAGTATTGTGCTGACCCATCTGCCATGAAAACACACGACCAGATCTATAGTCATCAGCATCGCGAAACCATTTCGTATGTTTCGTTTTTTCTATATCACCTCGATATTTCACCAACTTATCCTCCAACTGGGATTTAAATAAGTCCACCTCCTGTGCTGTCAATTCAGCTGTTAATTGCTGTTCCAAATCGACAATGTTTCTCTTCACAGACTCCACCTCTATATGAAGAAACTCAACATTCAGAAGCATTAAATCAAATGCAAACTTGTTTGTAATAGACTCAAACCTGCTGCAAAATTGTGAATTATCTGCAAGCAATGTGGGACGTAAATGCGGTCTTAAACCACGTGGAATCCTACGGACTTTATAATATTCACATAGTGTGGTAGCATGCAATTCATACGATATGTATTTCCTTCTTTCCATTTCATATTTCTTTTTAAGCATATCAGCAGTAGGTTTGCTTAAAAAGGACATATCTGTCCGGGCTCCAGATAAAATTCTTATCGCATCATCCTCTGTATAGGAAAAAATCATAGCAGTATCCAATTCACCCACCTCTGGATTAGTAGTTTCCATATTCAATCCGGTGCAAGCCCGCCAGAGTCCAAACAGTAAACAGCAAAAAGCAGCCGACAGCACAACGGAGGAATGGATGCCAGTTCAAAGGTTCATGGACCCAAATGAACAATAGTCCAAAATAAGGAAGAGGAACAGCATCCGGTCTGGGTGAAAAATTGTATCAAAGATTTATTCTGCCAGTACAAAATACAACGTTTCGGCCATATTGTGTCCTTTTTCAAGTATAACATAACAGTACATATGGTGGCCTTTTATAGTGTGGCACAGCCAATCACCATCTAGGTAACACCCATCACAAAGAATCCATACATAAAATACATATAAATATATCCATCAGTTACATGTATATTCAATAACACAGCTTATCTAATCGTTAACAATGATGATCATAATCATATTGAAAATATTACAAAAACATTTCATATATAAACATCAATTCCCAAATCGGCCCACCAATGGTCATAATGCATCAAAGGTATCCATAGAAATAGCGCACCAATCATTTGCAGTAATACATATCCATATATAAACCGCCAATCCCTGATCACACAATGGTGGCGCCAACCCCAATGGACCAATCATGCGTGGACTCACAAATCCCTATATCGGCAGAGTTCCCTCTCCCCATATGACAGCATCAGCCAGAGCCAGGCCACATCAGGAGCGCAGTCTAATGACGGGCGTTACAAGGCCACGGCGAGTGCGCCGCCCATCCCCGCCCAGGTCCGGTCACGTGAAGATTCCATCACCGAACACCGCGCATGCGCGGTGCTATGCGAGGAATCAGCCACACGAACCGCCCACCGGGGGGGACCGCGCACGCGCAGAGGCCCAGAGCGTGCGATCACACACCACACTCCTTGTAAACCCACACATGCGCTGATAAATAAGAGCAAATGTAATACCACATTTAAATTAATGAGTCCACACAGATAGACCAAAAATGCTCCCAAGAAAACCGCAGCATATAAGAGACATTTAGAATCAAAAAACCATATCCATGGTAAATTTAATAATATTACATATTTCATGAGATTCATAAATATTGTACATTATATAAGGAGCAAAACTGGGATATTTACAAAAAAGAAAAACAAAAAAGAAAAAAAGAAAGAAAAAGAGGGCACGGGGAATGGCAGGCAAGAAATAACGACAAAATTCAAAAAGGACAACATCCTCTTCATAATTTCAGGACTGTTCAGTCCCCGTGTCCTCCATTCCTTCAAATGTATCACCTATAGACACTAAAAAATAAAAAATATTTGATTAAAAAAAGACCATAAAGGCCACACAAGTAAATATATACCCATAACAAAGAATAATGACACAAAGTAAGGGATTAGGTGACACAAGTATGCAAATTGTAATCCAAGTTCAAACCCCTTGGTTGCAACGTATCAAGAATCGATATCCATCTCAACTCCTTTTTTTCAGCATCTTAACCCTATCACCCCCATGTCTTAATACAGGAACCCCATCTATCACTCTAAATCGTAACTGATTCACTGAATGTCTGCATTCTATAAAATGCTTCGGAATCGGCAACTCTACTAGTTTAGTCCTAATCGTACTCTTATGCTTACTAATGCGAGCCCTAATCTCCATAGTGGTCTCTCCTATATACATAAGCCCACATGGGCACAAAATCAAGTAAATCACAAAACTTGACGAACACATATACCTCTCCTTAATAGAAAACTTTTTTCCAGTTCGAGAGTGATTGAAACTACCACCTTTTAACATATTACCACAACAGGCACATCCCAAGCACGGAAAGTTGCCCATCTTAGGAGGACATATTGTCCTTTGTACGTTGACTTTTGATGAACCAATATCTGACCTTACCAATCTATCTTTAAGATTATGTCCACGTCTATATGAAAGTAATGGCCTATCCACAAATTCTGATATCTGGGGCAGACCCTTTTGTAAGAGGCTCCAATGTTTGTTCAAGATACCTCCAATCCTGCCACTAACTGGACAATATGTTGAGACAAAAGGAATTTTTGGTCTATCTGTGTGGACTCATTAATTTAAATGTGGTATTACATTGGTATTACATTTGCTCTTATTTATCAGCGCATGTGCGGGTTTACAAGGGAGTGTGGTGTGATCGCGCACTCTGGGCCTCTGCGCGTGCGCGGTCCCCCCCCCGGTGGGCGGTTCGTGTGGCTGATTCCTCGCATAGCACCTCGCATGCGCGGTGTTCGGTGATGGAGTCTTCACGTGACCGGACCTGGGCGGGGATGGGCGGCGCACTCGCCGTGGCCTTGTAGCGCGCGTCATTAGACTGCGCTCCTGATGTGGCCTGGCTCTGGCTGATGCTGTCATATGGGGAGAGGGAACTCTGCCGATATAGGGATTTGTGAGTCCACGCATGATTGGTCCATTGGGGTTGGCGCCACCATTGTGTGATCAGGGATTGGCGGTTTATATATGGATATGTATTACTGCAAATGATTGGTGCGCTATTTCTATGGATACCTTTGATGCATTATGACCATTGGTGGGCCGACTTGGGGATTGATGTTTATATATGAAATGTTTTTGTAATATTTTCAATATGATTATGATCATCATTGTTAACGATTAGATAAGCTGTGTTATTGAATATACATGTAACTGATGGATATATTTATATGTATTTTATGTATGGATTCTTTGTGATGGGTGTTACCTAGATGGTGATTGGCTGTGCCACACTATAAAAGGCCACCATATGTACTGTTATGTTATACTTGAAAAAGGACACAATATGGCCGAAACGTTGTATTTTGTACTGGCAGAATAAATCTTTGATACAATTTTTCACCCAGACCGGATGCTGTTCCTCTTCCTTATTTTGGACTATTGTTCATTTGGGTCCATGAACATTTGAACTGGCATCCATTCCTCCATTGTGCTGTCGGCTGCTTTTTGCTGTATAGTATTTTGGCCATCTACAGTTGTGGCCAAAAGTATTGACACCCCTGCAATTTTGTCAGATAATACTCAGTTTCTTCCTGAAAATGATTGCAAACACAAATTCTTTGGTATTATTATCTTCATTTAATTTGTCTTAAATGAAAAATACACAAAAGAGAATGAAGCAAAAAGCAAAACATTGATCATTTCACACAAAACTCCAAAAATGGGCCAGACAAAAGTATTGGCACCCTCAGCCTAATACTTGGTTGCACAACCTTTAGCCAAAATAACTGCGACCAACCGCTTCCGGTAACCATCAATGAGTTTCTTACAATGCTCTGCTGGAATTTTAGACCATTCTTCTTTGGCAAACTGCTCCAGGTCCCTGATATTAGAAGGGTGTCTTCTCCAAACTGCCATTTTTAGATCTCTCCACAGGTGTTCTATGGGATTCAGGTTTGGACTCATTGCTGGCCACCTTAGAAGTCTCCAGTGCTTTCTCTCAAACCATTTTCTAGTGCTTTTTGAAGTGTGCTTTGGGTCATTGTCCTGCTGGAAGACCCATGACCTCTGAGGGAGATCTAGCTTTCTCACACTGGACCCTATATTATGCTGCAAAACTTGTTGGTAGTCTTCAGACTTCATAATGCCATGCACACGGTCAAGCAGTCCAGTGCCAGAGGCAGCAAAGCAACCCCAAAACATCAGGGAACCCCCGCCATGTTTGACTGTAGGGACCGTGTTTTTTTCTTTGAATGCCTCTTTTTTCTCTTGTAAACTCTATGTTGATGCCTTTGCCCAAAAAGCTCTACTTTTGTCTCATCTGACCAGAGAACATTCTTCCAAAACGTTTTAGGCTTTTCAGGTAAGTTTTGGCAAACTCCAGGCTGGCTTTTTTATTCTCGGGGTAAGAAGTGGGGTCTTCCTGGGTCTCCTACCATACAGTCCCTTTTTATTCAGACACCGACGGATAGTACGGGTTGACACTGTTGTACCCTCGGACTGCAGGGCAGCTTGAACTTGTTTGGATGTTAGCCGAGGTTCTTTATCCAACATCCGCACAATCTTGCGTTGAAATCTCTTGTCAATTTTTCTTTACCGTCCACATCTAGGGAGGTTAGCCACAGTGCCATGGGCTTTAAACTTCTTGATGACACTGCGCACGGTAGACACAGGAACATTCAGGTCTTTGGAGATGGACTTGTAGCCTTGAGATTGCTCATGCTTCCACACAATTTGGTTTCTCAAGTTCTCAGACAGTTCTTTGGTCTTCTTTCTTTTCTCCATGCTCAATGTGGTACACACAAGGACACAGGACAGAGGTTGAGTCAACTTTAATCCATGTCAACTGGCTGCAAGTGTGATTTAGTTATTGCCAACACCTGTTAGGTGCCACAGGTAAGTTACAGGTGCTGTTAATTACACAAATTAGAGAAGCATCACATGATTTTTCGAACAGTGCCAATACTTTTGTCCACCCTCTTTTTTATGTTTGGTGTGGAATTATATCCAATTTAGCTTTAGGACAATTCTTTTTGTGTTTTTTTCATTTAAGACAAACTAAATGAAGATAATAATACCAAAGAATTTGTGTTTGCAATCATTTTCAGGAAGAAACTGAGTATTATCTGACAAAATTGCAGGGGTGTCAATACTTTTGGCCACAACTGTACCTGTATTAGTTGTACAACCATGGATGTATGAAATAAAAAATAGTTGCATCATTGACCTGCCCAGGTGATTATTATAATCCACAACCTCAGATCTTCACATGTACCCTCTTATGTATTTGATGGGACTGTACTATACATTATTGACTATTGGTGGTCCAATAAAGTAGTTCCACACTGTGTTACCATCACCCTATGAGAGTAGTACTATGCACATGGAGAAGGAGAGCGGACATTTAGTGGGATGAGCCATGGTCAATGCATCTATTAGACACGCCAATTCTGTTACTTTGCATGGCTCTTCCTGGTTCAGAGAAGAGCTACCAGGATAGTAAGCGGACTTCAAAGTATGTACTAAAAGGAATAGTTAAAGGATCTGGGAATGTTTACCTTGCAACAAAGAAGACTAAGAGGAGACTTAATAGCTGTCTACAAATATCTGAAGGGCTGTCACAGTGTAGAGGGATCATCATTATTCTCATTTGCACATAAAAACATGGGAAGCAATGGAAAGAAACTGAAAGGGAGAAGATACAGATTAGATATTAGAAAAAACTTTTTGACAGTAAGGGTGTTCAATGAGTGGAACAGACTGCCATGAGAGGTGGTGAGTAGTAATGATCGAGTATAATCGTTACTCGGGTTTCCTTGCCCTTATATGGCATCACATATATACAGTTCTCCGGGTTCTCATTTATTATCAATATTATTTTTTTATTTCCAATTTTAATTACCTTGTTTTACAAAATTCTTATATGATTTATTCATGAAATCTCTATTTCTCATAGGCATATATTCCTAAGGCCTCTTTCACACTTCAGTTTTTTACAATCAGTCACAATCCGCCAGGTTTTGAAAAAAACGGATCCTCAATTTTCTTTTGAGGATCCGTTTTTTTCCCCATTGACTTCCATTATAGGCGGATTGTGACGGATTGCTGTCCGTTGCATCCGTTTTTTTGAGGATCCGCCAAAAGTTGCTGTCCGTCACCATCCTTAAAGATTTCAAAACGGAGCTTGCAACGTTTTTTTCTCTGGTGGATCCTCCAGACACTCATTTAACCCAAAATTCTTTCCGGGTGCCGGACAAAAAAAAAAAAAAAAAAAAATTCTCTCATTCTCTCTCTCTCTTTCTCTCTTTCTCTCTCTCTCTTCTCTCTCCTTCCCGGAGAGCGGTTCCTTTAAATTTCCACATTTTCAGGATCTGTCTGAAAACGGATCCTGTGCCATCCGTTCACATCAGTTGAGAACGGATCCGCTTGTCTGACTTTTTGGCGGATTTGAACTGATGCAAAAAACTGAAGTGTGAAAGAGGCCTAACAGGCATAAAGCCCTAGAGATTTAATCTTCATTAACAACATCCGTATTTTCCCGATTTACCAGGTGTATATTCCTATTTGTCACTTTCTCCCTAATGAGTTACCATTTGTTATATACTCACCTGACTTTTGTTTTATCTAATAGAGCACAATACGTCATAGAGACAGGTGGAGATTTTAGTGGCTTCCAAACCACTGTCTCGCAATAGGTATGATTTCTCCAGTACTGCACTTTATAGTCTCACTTATCCGTCTTGACAACCCTGAATCACCTCATTTTCCATTATAGGAACTCGCACAGTCTTCCACTCTTAATCTCATTATTGTCAGCAGTCGGGTAGGCTAGTCAATTTTTATTAATTTACCTATTTCTCCCCCATTTGGTTCTCCTTATGTATTATCACAGGGTTAATGTGCTTAACTTTCTGTTTTTTATGTGTATTATAATGTACTATATTACATGTCTGGACATATAAGTGCAAACGCATATTACGCCTCACTGTACTGATTATGAGGACATATTATGACTTCGTTTTTTCTGTATTTTGTTTTGAATTGATTACAGCAGACTGATGAAGGCCAGTTGTAGGCCGAAACGTCTTTTTGTGACTGAATTTTTCTGACTGCAAAAATAAATATCTTATCTTGAAAGGATCATTCAGTTGAGCGCCAAGTTACTTTATTATTCACTTTGGTCTGGGTAACTTACTTGTGCACCCTGTAGTAGTGCCACGCTATACTTTACATTCACACAGGTTCTGTCCACGACCAGAGTACTCTGACCCAGACCATGGATCAGGATTGCATGAAGCGATTGGCTCATTTCTACTGCCTGATCATTGATTTTAAGGCAAAAATTAGCTATTTTGAATATATCTTTCTATACTGCCTAGATATGAATTAGATAAGAAGCTTGGCAAGGCAAATGCTGCTTTTGTAGAGCCCACCCTGTGTTCTTTTAGTTTTCAAAATGGCAGCATATATTCTAATTTACACATTTTAGATAGCATTGCAAACAGTGAAGCTGATATAACTTCAGTTGCAATGACCTTTAGCATTACTATTAGCTAATAATAAGCAACTGATCTGGATAACTAATACATGAATGTGATAGAATGTTAAGTAAATATGCGAGGAAAATAAGTATCACACATGGTTTAGTGAATCCTGCATTGAGCAGGGGTTACAATGACCCTTGAGGTCCCTTCCTACTCTAAAATTCTATGATTCCCACCTGCCCTGTGGTGGTGGAAAGTGGGGTAATATTTGTGAGGCTGATATCACCTTTGTATTGTCAGGTGACATCAAACTCAGGTTAGTAATGGATAAGCATCTATAAGACACATAGGATTGCGGACCCTGGTTCAATCAGGGTTGCCCCCACCTTCTACAGCAGTTCCTGCAACTAATCCTCCTTTTCCTCCTCACCCACCATCTCAGAAACCTCAACACCAGTTGCAAGCTGGAAGAACTACCGCACTGCTTCGGACAAGTGGCAACATGCTCTGCTGAAGCTAATCTGCTTAGATGACAAACTGAACCTGGTTATGGAGCTGTTGAAAGGTCTAACAGATCAGACTGATCTGTGGTTCTTGCTCCTGAACCTACAACCAGGCATGGTCATATGTGACAATGGCTGTAACCTGGTGTCAGCTATGAAGCTTGGCAACCTCGCACACAAACCATGCCTGGCCCACGTGCACAATTTAGTGGTTCAGTGGTTTCTCAAAACCTACCCAGATCTGCCTGAGCTACTTGAGAAAGTAAGCTGCGTGTGTGACCAAATCAGTAAGTCAGCTACAGTTGCCGCTGTCCTGGCAGTGCTGCAGCAACATTTGCAACTTCCAGCTCACTGACTAGTGTGCGATGTTACCACGCTTTGGAACTCAACATTACATATGTTGTCAAGGCTTTGTGACCAGCAGAGAGCAGTATTTGAATACCAGCTACACCATGCCCATCAGTATTCCAGTCAGCCTCCGCACATAAGAGCTGATGAGCGAGCATGAATATCTGACATCTGTCCGATTCTTCAAAACTTTGAGAACTCGACCAAGATCGTGAGCAGCAATTACGCCATAATCAGTGTCACCATCCTCCTCTGTTTACTGAAATGCTCAATGCTCACAATTAAAGAGGAGGCTTTACAGGCAGATCAAGTTGAGATGGCGCAAGGAACTATACTGGGTGATTCTACACAGCCCCGCCTCATCTCATCTTCTTAAAGCGGATTGGGTGATAATGAGGAGGAAGAGAAGGAGGAACAGGAGCTGGTTGCCTGTGTTACACACGGTAGTACCCACAACACCTTCATCTCGTCTGTTCAGCATGGATGGCCTGAAGAGGAGGACAAAATGGACAGTCATCCTCTTGGCAGGGAAAGGAAAGAATTTGGTGTTGACAGTCTGGAACACATGTGGCTACGTTTATGTTCCGCTGCCTTTCCCATGACTATCGTGTTGTATGCATTTTAGCAACACTAAATACTGGTTTGTCACCCTTTTAGACCCATGCTACAAGAAGAACTTTACATCTCTCCTTCCCGTGATGGAGAGGTCTAGTAAAATGTTGCAGTACCAGAAGGCCATAATTGAAGAATTATAAAAAAAAATTCCCGGCTGACAAGGCTGGCGGCAAAGGTCACAGTTCCTTGGATAGCGAAGGAATGGAGACCAGGAAGACAGACCCCAGATACATTAGAGGCAGAGGAACTCTCTCAAAGGTTTGGGACAGTTTTCTCAGACCCTCCCATCGCCCTGGCTCTGATGTATGTGGTACTCTGACAAGAAGGGAAAAGTTTTGGAAGATGCTGAAGGAGTACCTTGCTGACCGTACCAGCATCCTCAATGATTTTTTTGTGCCTTACAACTAATGAGTATCCAAGCTAGACACGTGGCATGAACTGTCTCTCTACGCCTTGAAGGTCCTTGCCTACCCTGCCGCTAGTGTTTTGCTAGAGAGGGTTTTTAGTGCTACCGGGGGGTATTAAAATCTATTGGCGAACCTGCCTGTCAACTGAAAATGTTGACAGGCTGACTCCTATCAAAATGAACAAGGGCTGTATTGGGCCAGACTTCTCAACATCACTGAATGATAGCAGAGGAACATAAAGTCAAAGCTGGAGATGAGCGAATATGTTCGAAAAACGATCGGCAAACATAAATTCAGCACAAATATGGTACATTCAGATTCGTGATCAGTAACACGAGCATTTTTTTTAAAATCGGAATAAGTCGGTAACATTCAGTAAAAGAGATAATAAAATCCGGCAATACATGTGCCGCATTTAGTAAAATCACAGCGTGACAGGTTAGAATAGAATATATAGAATAGATATATATACACATAGGATACATATATATGTAGATGTCAGTGACACACATATATATATATATATGTGTATATATACTACATAGATAGATAGATAGATAGATAGATAGATAGATAGATAGATAGAAGTAAATCTGGTAATTCAGCAGCTGTGGAAGAGTAAAATCACAGCAGGAGCTGAAAGGATAGAAGTGATGGACTACACACAGTAAATACAAATAGAATAGGTAGATATATAGATGTCTGTGACAGATACAATTGGTACAGTGTGTGTGCATCTTACTTTACATGTATTTGAATAATAAAAGATTATTTTTCTGAAAAAATGGCGTGGCCTCCCGCGTAATTTTCGTACCTTCAGAGGGAAAGCCAACGGCTGGTGGCCGATATTTATAGTCTGGTGGGTAATACCCATGGAGCTTCCCAGGCTATTAATATCATCTCACAGCTGTATACATAGCCTTCACTGACTATTAAAATGGGGCATGCTAAAAAAATGATGTAGGGTCCCCCTATAAATTAACAACCAACAAAGGCTATGCAGACAGCTGCGGGCTGATATTAACCACCAAAGAAGGAGAAATGGATACTAGCCCCCCAGGCTAAAAACATCAGCTCTCAGCTGCCCCAGAAAAAGCGCATCTCTAAGATGCACCAATTCTGGCACTTAGATTCGCTCTTTCCACTTGTCCTGTAGCGGTAGCAAGTGGGGTAATACTTTGAGGGATTGATTTCACCTTTATATTGTCAGTTGACATCAAACCCACAGATAAGTAATGGAGAAGTGTCTAAAAGACACCTATCCATAACTAATCCTATAGTTTTATGATAAATACACATCCAGAATGAAGTCCTTTATTAGAAATAAAACAATTTTTATTTAAACACCTAATTCCAGCAAAGCCCTTGATCTCCTGTAATAAAAGTAAAATAACAACACAACAATATACCATACCAGTCCGTTGTTCTGTCCCATGCCATAATCCATGTCTGAGTGAGAAATAGCTAATATCATCTCACAACTGTATACTTAGCCTTTACTGGCTATTAAAATGGGGGACCCACAGAAATCCGTAAGGTGATGTAGAGTCCCCCTATATTTAATAACCAGCAAAGGCTATGCAGACAGCTGCGGGATGATATTAATAGCCTAGCAAGAGGCCATGGATACTGCCCCCCAGGCTAAAACATTTTACCTCCGATCACAGTTGAGCGCGCATGCTGTCTTTTGACAGCGTGGAAACCGCGACTCTCTGACTGGTAGGAAACACCAGCTTTTGTGCTGTGCATGTTCAGCTATATTCGGCAATTTAAGCAACGATTAAATCGGCGAATATTTCAAATTCAGTGATTGTGAGCTGAACCGAACATTGAAATATTCGCTCATCTCTACTCAAAACCAGTGTTTCTTTTCCTGTCCTATTCCCATGCACACTTTCCCATCCAAACATGGATATACGCTTCATGATTTCGTCCTCCTTCACTACCAAATCAACAGTATGATCACGCTGCCCTCGCCATAAATTTTTTAAGGGTGTTTATGATGCCCGTATTAACAATTTTTAGAGGCCTGTCTCGAACATTCTTTGACATATATGTATACCACCCAGGGGTAAAAATTTTTCAAGTGCGTGGGTGTTACCAGTCTAGGATACATACTCATCAATAATAGAAAAAAATGTTTTCTGAGGCTCTCCACTACGTCTTTTCAAAGGAATATTGGAGTGCCTCCTAATTTTTAGCATCCCCTGCACTTAGTGCATACACTTTACCAGTATCATGGGTTTACCGCAACAGAGAGGAGCCAGAAGACAGCATCGTTTGAGTTCTCCTACTCCTGCACTGAATAGAATCACTTCACCTTCTTATTAAATGGTGGAAATTTCTTTGCAGTGCAGTGGTTAATATTCTCTGTTGAGCGCTCTTGGAGCTAAGGTTTGGAGCTGTGCACTGTTAGCCACTCCCATCCCCTATATAATCTGGGTCCTGAATAACACACATCAACTCACATCGTCAGAGATAGCTAATGTTGCATGGCTAATATGTCACTTATCTGCAATTTGGCGACAGAGGAGGTGTTTCAGTAGCTATAGCATATGACAGGTATCTAGTCAGGGATTATTGCCTTATAAATTCTAAGCCTTGCTGCTGCTTTTTTTCCATGGATTCATTGACCAATTCATGCTTTTTACGGTGATCTGTACTCAAAAATTTGTCAAAGTTGTCAGTGTTACTTGAGTTCCTCCAGAGTTTGTTGCTGCCACTTGCAACAAAAAATTTTTTCAGGGCCGGTTCAAATTCTTTCAATGTTATACAATAATACCTCACTTATCTGCAATTCGTGTATGGTGAGGTGTTGCAGTAGGTATAGTGCATGACAGGCATCTAATCAGTGATTATTGCCTTATAAATTCTAAGCCTTGCTGCTGTCTTTTTCCATAGACTCTTTAATTGCTACATGTTCACAGACTTACCAGTGGAAAAGCCAAACTTCACATGCCACAAATGCAAGCTTGTGTCCCTGTTGGAGGAAAAGTTGCAAAATCTCGAAGAGAGGTTAGCTACATTAAAGATCATTAAGGAAGGTGAAGAGTTCTTAGACAGAGCAGAATTATCTCTTCATGTTTCAGAAAGAGAAGAAATTCGAAGTGCACCTGAAGAAACAGAGGAATGGAAACATGTGACCCAGAGAAGCAGGAGGATAGGGAGGCAGTCAGCGCCTATACTGCTAAGGAACCAGTACCGGGCTCTTACACAGGAGAACGATGAGGAAATACATCAGGATAAGACTTTGCCCACAAACAGCAACCTAGTATGTCTTCAGAATCCTCCTGGATGGAGAAAGAAAAATGTTGTGAAGAAGAAACGGAGAGTGGTGGTCATGGGGGATTCCCTGTTGAGAGGAACAGAGGCCGCTATCTGCAGACCGGATATAACCTCAAGAGAAATGTGCTGTCTTCCAGGTGCAAAAATTAAAGATGTGTCTGACAGGATATCTGGACTCTTCAGACCTACTGATGACTACCCATTCCTGCTAATACATGTGGGGACAAATGACACAGCAAGAAACGACCTGGAAACCATCTGCAGTGACTTTGAAAACTTAGGAAAGAAAATGAAAGAACTGGGAGTGCATGTGGTCTTCTCTTCCATCCTTCCAGTGGATGGCCATGGAACAAGAAGGTGGAATAAGATTCTGCAGGTGAACAACTGGTTACGTCGATGGTGCTGTCAGCAAGGATTTGGATTTCTGGAATTACCTATACGATGGACTACTTGCTAGAGATGGGGTGCACCTTAAGAAGACTGGAAAACATTTATTTGGAAGTCACCTTGCTACACTCATCAGGAGAGCTTTAAACTAGAGCAATGTGGGAAGCAAAAGGTAAGAAAAAGCCATACACATGATAAATGCTTTTGAGAACTCTGCTATTAGAAGTGGAAGGAAAGAACAAAGACAAAAAAATCTAAATAATAAAAATATTGGAGAAAGAGAAACCAATCACAAACTAAAATGTTTCTATACTAATGCACAAAGCATGGGCAACAAACAAGGAGAATTGGAACTACTAATGCAGGAAAAGAAATATGGAATCACTGAAACTTGGTGGGACAATACACATGATTGGAATACAAGGCTAGAAAGATACAACTTATTTGCAAGAAAATAGACTTCATAAACGAGGAGGAGGTGTCGCATTGTATGTTAGAAACACGTATATCTGCACAGAGATTGAAGCTTCGGAGACTGGGAGTTCTGTGGAAACTGTTTGGGTAAGAATACAAGGACACAACAATGGAAAGGACACCATTGTAGGCATTTACTGCAGACCGCCTGTGCAAGCTGAAGATATGGATGAACTCTTTATGCATCAAATTGCCAAGTTCTCCAAAAAATATGACATAGTTGTCATGGGAGATTTCACCTATCCAGACATTTGTTGGGAATCTCTCTCAGGCAAAACTATCAGGTCAAGGAAATTCTTATCCTCTCTTGCTGACAACTTTATCTTCCAAAAGATAGGGGAGAAAACAAGGGGAACTGCTACCTTGGATCTAATCCCTATAAACAGGGAGGAAATGGTTGAGAAGGTAAAAGTGGCTGGGACCCTGGGAGAAAGTGACCATGCTATTTTAGAATTTTGGATAACTAGAGGAGGAAGACCTGTGAAGACCAGTGAAGACTCTGACGTCAAGGTTAGATTTCAGAAAGGCAGATTTTAAGGGATTCAGAAAGATAATTGGAGGGATCCAATGGCTGGATATCCTTAAGGACAAAAATGTCCAGGAAGGATGGGAAATCTTGAAAAATGAAATTCTCAAAACACAATTGTTACCAATTCCGAAAAGAGGGAAGAATAGGAAGCGTTTAAGGAAACCAGGATGGATGAGCACAGAACTTAATCACATGCTAAAAAGGAAGAAAGAAATGTTTATAAAATGGAAAGAAAGAGGCATATCTAAAGAAGAATATAATGCTGTCTGCAGAACCTGCAGGGCGCGACTCAGATTAGCTAAAGCTGACAATGAATTGAGGCTTGCAAGAGACGTCAAAAGCAATAATAAAGGATTTTGGGGATATGTCAAAAGTAAAAGAAAAGTCAAAGATCCTATAGGATTTTTACAAGATGAAAATGATGAAATGGTAAGACAGGATGTTGAGAAGGCCGAACTTTTAAATTCCTATTTTGCATCTGTTTTCTCTCAGGAAGGAAATGTAACAACTATTCGTCACTGTCCTATTAAGATAATAGAAGAATCCAGGATATCTATAAACATAAAGCTAGTGAGGAAAAACTTAACTAACCTAAATTTCAAGTCTCCAGGTCCAGATGATTTACACCCCAGAGTACTGAAGGAGATAGCAGAAGAAATTTTTGAACTCCTCTCTATAATCTTTGAAAATTCGTGGAGAACAGGAGAAGTCCCAGAAGACTGGAGAAGAGCAGATGTTGTTCCTATCTTCAAAAAGGGGAAGGAGGTGGACCCAGGCAACTATAGGCTGGTGAGTCTGACTTCTATACCAGGAAAGATCTTTGAAAAAATTATTAAACAACATGTATGTCAGTACCTGAATAAGAATGAAGTGATTAAACAGAGTCAGCATGGGTTTGTAACTAATAAGTCATGTCAGACTAACTTAATTTCCTTCTATGACAGAATCTCTGATTGGATCAGGGAAATGCTATTGATATAATATATCTTGACTTCAGCAAAGCATTTGACAAAGTATCTCACACAATCCTTATTGAAAAAATGACTAAGTATGGAACGGACAAGGCAACTGTTAGGTGGATTCATAACTGGCTTAGTGATCGGACCCAAAGAGTGGTCGTAAATGGCTGCACATCCAGTTGGAAGAATGTCTCAAGTGGGGTACCACAGGGCTCTGTCCTGGGCCCTGTATTGTTCAACATCTTTATCAACGATTTAGATGAAGGAATTGAGGGTAACCTGATTAAATTTGCTGATGACACAAAGCTAGGAGGGATAGCTAATACTAGAGAAGAGAGAGAGGATTCAAAAAGATATAAATAAACTGGGCAGTGGGCAGCAACTAACAGAATGGTTTATAGCAGGGAAAAATGCAAAGTACTGCATCTGGGCAATAAAAATGAAAAAAGCATATACAGAATGGGAGGAATAGGGCTAAGCAACAGCACATGTAAAAAAGACTTGGGTATACTAATAGATCACAGACTGAGTATGAGTCAACAGTGTGATGCAGCAGCAAAAAAGGCAAATGCAATTCTAGGATGTATTAACAGAAGCATACAGTCTAGATCACGTGAAGTCATTATTGCCCTCTACTACTCTTTGGTCAGACCTTATCTGGAATACTGTGTCCAGTTTTGGGCGCCACATTTTAAAAAAGACATCAACAAACTGGAGCAAGTTCAGAAAAGAGCGACCAGAATGGTGACTCGTCTGCAAACCCTGTCTTATGAGGAAAGGTTGCAGAATTTGGGAATGTTTAGCTTGCAAAAGAGAAGACTGAGAGGAGACTTAATAACTGTCTACAAATATCTCAAGGGCTGTCACATTGTAGAAGGATCATCTTTATTCTCATTTGCAAAAGGAAAGACTAGACGCAATGGGATGAAACTGAATGGGAGGAGACACAGATTAGATATTAGAAAAATGTTTTTGACAGTTAGAGTGATCAACGAGTGGAACAGGCTGCCATGAGAGGTGGTGAGTTCTCCTTCAATAGAAATCTTCAAACAGAGGCTAGACAGATCTGTCTGGGATGATTTAGCGAATCCTGCTTTGAGCAGGGGGTTGGACCAAATGGCCCAGGAGGTCCGTTCCAACTCTACGATTCTCTGATTCTATGATCAATTCATTTTTTTACCGTGATCTGGACTCAGAAACTCATCAAAGCAGTCAAAATTAACTGATTTAATGTGTTCATTCTCAGTTTCTCTCTAGCATCTCTATGTAAGTGGTAGTGGTGGGAGACT
The DNA here is from genome assembly GCF_039654945.1 of Dendrobates tinctorius. Taxonomy (NCBI): domain Eukaryota; kingdom Metazoa; phylum Chordata; class Amphibia; order Anura; family Dendrobatidae; genus Dendrobates; species Dendrobates tinctorius. The sequence goes on along the minus strand of NW_027361784.1, from coordinate 15,859,902 downwards.
TTATGCTACTGGAGCTGGAATTACCACTTCATAACTCTCGATCGCTTTGTTTCCATCTATTTCTGGGTGCTTTTTGAACTATGTTTGGGGTCATTGCGCCGCTGAAATACCCATGACCTAGTATGCAAACCTAACTTTCTGACCCCATGCACTACATTGCAACCTTAAATCCTTTGGGAATTTTCACATTTCATGATGCCGTGCACATAGACAAGGCACCCAGGGACAGAAGCAGCAAAACAACCCCAAAATACCTTTCTTCCTCCACCATATTTGACTGTAACTACTGGGTTATTTTATTTGTTGGCTTCATTCCATTTACAGTAAACGGTAGAATGATGTGCTTTAAAAAAAACTCTAACTTGGTCTCATCTGTCCACAAGACACCTGCTGACTGTCTAAAAATACCAGGGACATCCTGCTGGCCTTCAATAAATCGTGAGGGCCGCCTGATAGAATTCCAAGTTTTAAACTTTACAGTATTAATACAAAAAAATAAAATTTGCCCTCCTCAGATGGATAAATTATATTAGTTACATAGTTACAGAGGTTGAAAAAAGACTTAGGCCCATCAAGTTCAACCTTTCTCCACCAATTATTCACTTTGTCACTAAATTAACTATAAGGCTAGTTTCACACTAGCATTTATTCCACGCAACGCACGGCGCCGCTAAGTCCCGACCCCTGCCGGCTCCCTGCCCCCCCATCCGGTCATCGCCACCTACTATCGCACATGGACGCTTGCGATCTGCGCACCCTATCTTTAGCATAGGGTGCGCAGATCGTGCGCTGGCCGTGCGCTAGTAGGATTTTGGCATGCGCTGCTCACTTTTTAAGGTGTGCCCGTGTGCACCGAACGCAGCATGTTGCATTTCGGCGTGCTCGGCGCACCTTCAAAAGTGCGCAGCGCACGCCAAAATCCTGCTAGCGCATGGCCAGCGCATGATCTGCGCACCCTATGCTAAAGATAGGGTGCGCAGATCGCAAGCGTCCATGTGCAATAGTAGGCGGCAATGACCGGATGGGGCGGGCAGGGAGCTGGCAGGGGGCGGGGCTTAGCGGCACCGTGCGCAGCGTGGAATAAATGCTAGTGTGAAACTAGCCTAACCCGCAATGTTATGTGCAATGAAGAAATCACCCAGCCCTTTTTTAAAAGCTGTTATATTGGCTGCCATTACTACCTTTTGTGGTAGGGCATTCCACATTTTGACTCATCCAACTGTAAAGAACCCTTTCTTATTTAGCTGTTGGAATTGCTTTTCTTCCACCCGTAATGAGTGCCCCCTGGTCCTTAGTATGGTCCTTGCAAGGAATAAGTCATGCGCCAGTCTTTTGTACTGACCATACATATATTTACATATAAATGAGATCCCCTCTGAGGTGTGTTTATTCTAAGTTAAACAAGCCCAACTTTTCCAACCTCTCATCATATGAGAGGCCTTCCATCCCTTGTAATAATCTATTCGCCCGCCTTTGAACTGATTCTAATTACAGAATGTCCTTTTTAAAAGTGGAGCTAAAAACTGGATCCCATATTCTGGATGTGGCCTCATAAGAGATTTATAGAAGGGTATCAATACATTAGGATTTTATATTTCTTTTTATACACCCTAAAATCTTGTTTGCTTTTGCGGCTGCTGCTTGACATTGAGTGCTACTGCTCAGCTCACTTTTAACTAGAATACCCTTCTCTTGTTCTGTAGTCCCAAATATGGTCCAATTTAAAGTATATTCAGCAATAGGATTACTGTGTCCTAGGTGAATTATGCTACACTTATCTACATTAAACCTCATTTGCCAATTGTTTGCCCATTCAGACATCTTATCCAAATCGTTTTGCAAAATTGTACTGTCAAGGTCAGATTTTAGTATCCCACATAGTTCAATGTCATCAGCAAAGACTGATACTTTACTCTCAATCCCATCCAAAAAGTCATTAATAAAAAGGTTAAAAAGTATCGGTCCTAGCACTGATACCTGTGGTACCCCACTGCTGACTATATATCCCATTTAGAGAATGTACCATTTATGACGACTCTTTGTTTCCTGTCATTTAGCCAATTACTTACCCATCTGCATATAGTTTCCCCCAGTCATTGCTTATGGAGTTTCAGTATAAGGCTATGATGTGGTACAGTATCAAGTGCATTTGCAAAGTGTAGCTAAATCACATCAGCTGCATTACCAACATCCAGATTTGCACTTACTTCCTCATAGAAACCCAAAATGTTAGAAACGACCTATCTTTCATGAATCCGTGCTGGTTGTCAGTTATTATATTATTCTCCTGAATATATTTTTGCTGGTCATCTCTAATAATGCTATAAAAAATTTTGTGCCCTACTGATGTCAGGCTTACCGGACGGTGGTTGCCTAGCTCCACCTTCTTACCTTTCTTAAATATCAATGCCACATCAGCCAAACTCCAATCCTGTGGCACTACCCCTGTTTCAAGAGAGTCTAAGAATGTAAGAATATAAGATACAGCGGTCTGTCAATTGCTGAGCTCAATTTCCTTAGTATCCGTGGATGAATGCCACCTGGGTCGAGGGATTTGTCAATGTTTAATTTGTTCAGATGCAGGCGTACTTCTTCTTGTGATAAACTAATTATATCAGGTGGAGAACTTTGATTTTTGCCTTGTTGAATGATCCCTGGAACAGTTAGTTCATTGGTGAACACTGATGAAAAGTACCTGTTTAACATCTCAGCCTTTCCTTTGTCCTTTATTATTAACTTGTTATTATCATCTTTTAAGGGGCCTATACCATTTTTTTTTATTTTTGGCATTAATGTATTTATAAAAATTTTGGGGATTTATTTTAATGTCGCTTGTGATTTGTTTCTCTGTGGATAACTTTGCCAGCTTGATATATTTTTAACATTTCTTCCTTCGATCTTTATACTCCGAAATGCTATTTCTGTATTCTCTGTCTTCAATATTTTGAATGCCCATTATTTTAGTCTTATTAAACTTTGTACTGTCTTATTTATCCATAATGGATTATTTTTATTCCTGGACATTTTATAATGTATAAGTATAAGTTTTCTACAGGATTCTAGTAGTATACCCTTAAACATGCCCCATTTATGATCAGTATTTCAAGTTACCACGAGATGGACCCAGTCTACATGATTAAGCTCTTCCCTTAATTGGTTGAAATCGGCTTTCCTAAAGTTCCAGGTTTTGACATTTCCCCTTTTGAATGTTTTATTGAAAATTACTTTGAACCTTACCACATTATGGTCACTGCATCCCAAACGCTCCCTGACCTGTAGATCTGAAATTGTATTTGGTTTATTTGATAGAACCAGATCAGCAGATTACCTCTCCTGATATGTTCATCTACCAGATGAGAGAGGTAATTGTCTTCATTTGTGGATAAGAACTTGCAACTTTTAGCACAATCAGAAGACTCCACTTCAACACACTTCAAACATGTGGATGCTAATAGATATCTCCATTTTGACAGTGGACACCTTCCCAAATGGATCACCAGTATACCATAAGGCCATTACTGGAGGATACGTAAAAACTGTACGGTTGATTCAGATTTTTTGGAAGAATCTAAAACCCGTAATAAGTGGTTTCAACAGAAGGGTTACCCAAAAAATTGCTTTGTGATGCATTTCTTAAAACAAAACCTCTTTCTCAAGAGTTTTGCATTAATAAAATTGAGTCAAAAGTGGTTGAAAATAACACTCCTGAGATTGTCAAAAGGAGTTTGGTGACCTCATACTGTATAACCAATCTCATGTGTCTATCCAGAGGTTGCTTAATAAATTTTGGTTCATATTAAAAGGTGATCCTATTCTCGCTGGGCATCTTCCGGATAAACCTAAAGTGATATATAGAAGGAACCGTAATTTACGCAACTTGATGGCACCAAGCAATATGGCATCTAAACCTCATTCTTTGGGGGCAAGCGATGTTCTCAATTTGGAGTGTTTGTTATACAAAACCCCTAAATGTTTGTGCTGCTACACTATCTTGAATGGGGTTAAAACTTTTGCATCAAATACAAGAAGCAATTTTTATACCATCAATTGCCATGCTGATTCTCAGCCGACTTATGCAGTCTATTTGTTACAATATGTAGGCAGCGCGATACAAACTATGCACGCCCACCTTAATAAACATCATCATAATATTCGGAATGGGTATCAATTGCATAGTGTATCCAAGCATTTTAGTGTCGTGCACCAGAAAGATCCTAAATTTTTGAGTCAATGTTCCTGATCGCTTGGGGACTCTCATTAATAGAGAAAGCTATTGGACTTTTAAATTGGGCACTTTGGCCACTGAAGGGTTGAATTTAACTATAGAAAATTGTTATGATTGAGTCACCATAGGATGCAAAAACAGAAATGCTAGCTAAGTCCTGAAAACCAGAGAAGTTGGCAATTATCAGATTGCAGACCCCTGAACCTATCAACACAACTAGCAGTAGCCGTGGGGGGGTTCCTACGATGACCTAGACCCCTCGATCACAGCCGGAGAGATACATAGGCCTAAAGAAGGAAAGGGGAAATCTAACTGCCCCAGAGCAGACCCCAAAGCAATAGGCAGCCCCCCACATATAATGACAGTGAAGCAAGATGAAAATACTTACACAGACAGAAAGACAGGCTGAGCAAAGGCGGGGCCCAAAAACTACCTAGATAGGAACGGATAGGAAGGCTGCTGTCTGCAATCTGCCAAAACCCTATCAGAGACAAAGCCAACAAGCTGATATAAAAATGGCCCTGAAGCAACTAAGCTTCAAAAACTAAATAAGCACTCAGGTACTTTCAGAAGACAGAGCTCACGGAACACTGCACACTCCAGCAGGGAGTGGCAGAATCCAAAAAGCAAGAAAAACAAAAACTTTAGATGCAAAAGGCAAAACAGAAAACTTAGCTTTAGGAGAGCAGGAATCAGACTGGTCCACAGAGAAATCACCCGCAGGGCAGGAAGGGCGTAGGCTGCCTTAAATCCAGTCAGTGACTCCACTCAGCCAATCGTCTTCATTAGTCCCAGGTGCCTGATAATCAGGCTCACTACCTTCCTTCACTAGAATAGGGAGTTCACCAGGCCTCAGTGACGGAGGGGAAAATGAACTCACAACAGAAAATGTTTTTGGTCATTACTGATTTTCTTAATAGAATTTTGTTTAATAATTCTTTTTATGATTTTACTGAATATTATTATTTTTCATTTTTGTCTTTTGGCCTTTGTTTTTTATTTTACATGTTTTTCAGCATATTTTTCATGATTTTTTATTATCATTTTCAGTTTTATTTCACTTGTTTGTATGTAGTCCAATTTCCTCTGGCACTTCAAGAGTGCTTTGTGGTCATAATTGGCTAATGTTTCCCATTGGTGCAATTTCCCTTTAAATATGTCATTTCCCCTTATGTTCTTTGTACCACCTAGGAAGATAGTGGGCCGCTATTGAAACGCATTTAAAAAAATCCCAGAAAAAGGAGTTAAAACTAGGTGATAAAAATAATAAAAGGTATACTCTAATAAAACTTGTAAACAAAAAGAGAATAAGGAGCATCTAATACCATATGCAAATAGTATTTTATTGAATATATTCATAAGTTATAAAAAGATTTTTATTTATTATTATTTATATAAAAAAATTGCACAGCCCCCTGAGGAAGCCCAAGCAAAACGCGCGTTGGGGCTGCTTGGTGTGACCGGTTACACAGATATTTTCGGGTGAGACCTTTTATACTATTCAGATTGTTCTAATAGATTGTGTGTGGATACTAGTTTGGCATATGCTATATGTATATCTAAAGTGGCATAAATGACTCTATATGTCTGGTACCATTGGTATATGTGAAGATATTATAAGGTTGTCTCCCTGATCTGTAATTATAGTAACTGTGTCGGACCTTATGTCTTGTGTCCTTCACATTTTGAAATGCATTGTAGAGTGCAAGGTATTTTAATAAAGGTTTGTGCCTTCAATTTTTTATATCCCATCCTTTTTACCTCAGTGCTCCTAAAGACCGTCTCTTGCTTTCCCATTGAATGTCTGGATAGTTAAAATCCCCCATAATAAGGACACTATTATTAATTGCTGCCTGTTTAATTTGCTGCAGCATTTCCTCCTCTACCTGTTCAACTATATTAGGAGGCTTGTAGCAAACTTCAATTAGCAGCTTTCCATTATTGCCATTCCCATGAACATTTACACATACTGACTCTATATTGTCACAGCTCCCCCTAATGTCATCATTGAGCACTGGTCATAAGCTAGATTTTATAAAAATACACACCCCTCCACCTTTTCTGTCTTTCCTGTCCTTTCTAAATGTAGTGTAACCCTCTTTATTTGTCATCCAGTCATGACTTTTGTCCAGCCAGGTTTCCATAACACCCACCACATCGTATCTTGTGGCTGACATAATAGTCTCCAGTTCATTCATTTTGTTTTCAAGACTTCTTGCATTTGGGGTCATAACAGACAGTGGCTTTCGCCTGTCAACAGAAAGTACTGACAGGCTCACTCTGGAAACAATGAACAAAGCTGGGAAGAGAACCAACTTTTCCACAACACCAGATGACAACAGTACATAAAATGTTTTTAATATTCAATATTTGAATGAGGCCCACCAGATGTTATCTTCTAGGGTCTCTGGATGACTGGATGACCCTACTTTTATTCTTTCATAGCTTTGCACTATGTGCAAAGCCCTTATGGCTGTATAAGTACCACAACTACACTTTCTTAATTTTTTTATGAGGCACTCTAATTGGAGCCTTCAAGGGTGTTTGGATTACCCTGCTTCTAATTCTGGGCAAGATTTGCACTTCGTGCATAACATTTATGAGGCTAGGCGATTGTCAGCATGTTACGACCGTAGTACGCCAATGCAAGTCTATGGGTGCGCAAAAAAATAGCATTACACACGGACCACCCGTGTGTCTTGCGAGAAATACGCCAGACTTTTCCTGGTCACAGGAAATGGGCCAATCCATCATCAGGAAGCTTAGACATGCAAATTATCTCATACAGCGCTCCAGACATACAGGAAGTATGCCTCCACGGAGTACAGAATCATGGCACCCTACCAGAATCTGAATGTGGAGCTGGTAATTGTTCTTGTGCATGATCACTCGGAATTATGGCAGCAACGGGATGCACATTATGCCGATCGGGCAAGAAAGGAGGCTGCATGGAGGCGCATATGTCTCAAAATGTTCCCTGATTTTGGTGATCGGCCACGTGAGGAGCAGCAACACATAAGTACGTGCACATAAATTATGTATGTCAAATTACCTGCCATCCCAAAAAAAATTAACAAGTAGGCCCCCCCACATCCTGTGCTTCTGATATTGGGCTCTTGTGGCTTGTAAATTATTTTTGGATCCACTGTTTGACCCTGAAAGAATGTTACCCTGTCCCCAAGCTCCTCATAATGCCTAGCAAAAACAGTTTAAAGAGTTGCTAATTGCCACATGAGCTACTGTGACCCTGTGCATCTGGCCTCGTTGCACCAATGCTATATGCCACCCTGGGTAGAACTCAGACCCTAGTAGGCCACATGACTTTGATACTAGTTCAAAAACTTGTTTTCGGCAAATTGTAAGTTTTCATTCTTTTATGTCACATTGCAGTCGAAGATGTGAAGAGACGCTTGCGCAGCATCCGTGACCAGTATCGCCGTGAGCGCCAGCAGCCGACAAGAAGTGGTTCAGGGGCCCACACAAAGCGGAAATATGCTTATTTCGACCACCTCTCGTTCCTCGCTCCAATTATGGATCTCAGACCGTAAGTATAACAAAAACACCACATGACACAAATGCTTTATAGGGCCCGATCAAAAATTTCCTTTTTCTACATTTTATATTTAATCACAGAACTCAGTCTAACATCACTGAAAGGGAGACAGGGTCTGAATCAGAGGCCATCATCGATCCTATAGGTGAAGAGGTTGAGGTGTCTGCCCCATCTTGTGACCTTCCAAGGAGCCAGACTCAAGTCACTTCTCTGGCTTGACCTGATCCTGCCCTAGAACCTGGGCCACCACCAGAAACACCACCACCAGGAACAGAGCCACAACAAGGATTGTCAGCTGCATCACCACCCAACATCCAGGATGAACAGGGCAACAGCAGCAGCCCAACTGTTTGACTAGAGGGCTCCCCCAGCCTGCTGTGCCATCCAGGTGACGTAGACGAAGGCGCCATATCCCTGGCACTGATACCACGACCAATGTGGCTACAGGGGACCAAAATTCTCGTAACAGAGTTGCCATTGATGATGGGGAGGAGTACTCATGCAGCCTTGCCCACTATCTTCGTTCCCTTCCCCGTGAGGTGCGGCTATGTGTGCGAGGATCCATTCAGATCTTAATTGACGCAAGCACACCCCCCAATACCCCTTATGAGCTGTTTGAGTTTCTGGAGAGGTGGCAGCTGTCACCCAGGAATCTCATGCATCTTATCGCACACCCCCAAGTGCTTGCTCAATCAGGGTCTGAGGATCCTCCTACACATGGGCCTACACCTCACACCCTTCCCCCCCTACCCAACACTGGCAACATCATTCCCAAATGTCAGGGTATAACCCAGCACACCAATATGGCCACTTGTTCCCAGCCAATGTTGGAGGCTGGTCCCAATCTGGTTGGGGACGACATGGCCATTTTGGTGGTTTAGGCTCACGGCCCTACCAGCCTCAACAGGAGAGTCGTCTCCAATATAGTGCCCAGTATCCACCTCAAGCCCATGAGCCGGCCCACTACCTCCATCATGGGCAAGAGTATGCCCCCACACAGGCCGTGGGCAAAGGTGGCCACACTAGCCATCAGGCAACACAGGCTGGGCTGCCGCCTTCACCCCCCTACATACTACAATTTATAACTGTGTGTCTGTTTTTGTGGTTAAATGCTGTAGCTGTATTGTAACATTATAAAAATTTGTTTGTGTTCTAAGGCCAATTCTGGCCATTTTCATTAACAAAAAGCTTCACAAGGCCTTTAAAAAAAGGATACATAAAAAGTTTTAACTTTCAATTATTGTTGTCTTTATCAATGATGCCCTTACATCACAACATGCTGCCATATGCTTACACATTGATTTATAAACAGAGAAAAGACATAAGGGGTTTTGATATATATAGTTTCCCAAAGCCCAAAAACAAACATTTACACCATAGACACAGCATGCTCTTGCCAAGAATTTTCCCCCTCACGTGACATAAAGTAATTTGTGAAAATATCACGCACTTTGAGCCCAGAGAGCGGTCTACGTTGAGGGTTAATAGGTGGCCTCACCCTACGTACATTGTCTGACCCACGCACAACACCAGCAGAGGAGGATCAATCATGTATCCTGGTGAAGTTATGCCAATGCCACATGCTTTATTTATTTAATTTACATTTTGTTCACTCAACTGAAAGGCAGACTGGAGGACCCGCCATTTTGCCTATGAATGCCAAAGGAACACTCCACCAGTCACCGAGCACGTGATAGGCGCAAGTTATAAATTCAGCGCCGGTGGTCCAGGTTGCGCCGGGGATATGGCCTCATGACACTGCGCGTTAACTGAAACGCCTCATCTGCCACAAGGACATAAGGGACTGATTCTTGAGTGGATCCTGGTAGCTGGCGTAGTGGTGGTAGATCCAATTGGTTGGTGCGTAGCCGCCGACCCATAATGGAAGTATTGAAGACTCTAGAGTCTCCCGTCCTTCCATAGGCCCCAATGTCAACAATTATAAACTTACTTGTATTGAGGGTCGGCCAGAGCCAACAATACAACAGAAAAGTATTGTTTAATTGAAGAATTGTGAGCCAGAGTTCGGCAGCTTACGCACCCAGATATGTTTGCCATCAAGGGCCCCAATACAATTAGGAAACTGGCATGCCTCTTCAAAGTCCCTTGATATCCTCAACCAGTCTTCCATCCTGGGCTGGGGCATGACGAGTTGAGGTAGTCTTGACAATATTTGACTACATGTCGACCTGACTATGCCAGAAATGGTAGATCTTCCAATGAGAAACTCATGGTGGACAGACCAGTGGACAGGAAGCTGAAGAACAACAGAAATGGAACATTTTAGATTGCACAAATTAACAAAACACCAGGTACATACATACCAAACTTGTTAGTGATTCATATCTACTAACACACATATATTTTGTCGCACAATCACTACGTGATATTCAGTACATATTACACATAACATTCTGGTCTGTAAGTTTATATACATCTGGAATAAGATGAGGGCATTAAACTTAAAACAGGACAAAATAAAAAACATACTTTGGGCAGCACATCATGAACATAGAGAATCTGGTTGTGTAGTACATACCGTAATGTGAGTAGAAGTCGCTCCTCTGCAGATATAGCTTTGCGCATCCTTGTGTCCTGAAAGGTTATCACAGGATCCCAGGGTGCTCTGTCTCCAAGAGTAGATCAAATGTTGCAAGGCTCATGCGACAGTATTTGTAAAATTGATCCCGCAGAGAAGAATAGAGGGGATGAAAATGACCTCTTGTGAGCCATTGCCTCAAAAGTGGATGGACCCACATGCGTCTCCTCCTCCTCAGATCCACAATCAGTGGGTATGGCTGGCCAAAACACCTGGACAAAACCCAGTTGAAGAGAACACGGTCAGTTGGGGTGAACTGAAGTGTGTTAGACATGTTTGCTAACAACCAGCAAGACACCCACACAAGCAGAGCACCAAAATGGGCAGATTGGAGACTGCCACCTGATGTTGAGGCAATAAATAGGGTTGGTGCTGATGATTTAAATTATGTGCAGGCCTCAAAACCGTTAAATGTCCATTTTGCAAGGTTGCGAGAAAAAAACGGTATACGGATGCCATACGGATTACAAACGAATGCTTACATGAGAAAAATACGCGGCCACACCATTACAACAGATGACATACGGAGCACTATTTAGGGAACATTTATGCATATTACGGATGTAAAATACGGTCAATATTTTTCTACCTTGTGTGTCACTCCAGCCTTATTGTCAGTCCTTAACGTGGAGTAAAAGTGTGACCCCGTTATTCTCAGCAGCGATCCCGGAGTCAGAAATGCTTCCTGGCGTCTTCTACAGTTCTACTCTATTCTACTTCCAATCAGCACTTTTTGTATCCATCTCTACATTTTCACTGCCCCACTGACCTCCTTGTTGGATCTGCAGGCAAAATGCTCGGGTTTCCCATTGACTCCCATCAGGACCGACGTTTTTGGCACTACTTGAGCCATCACTTAAACATGGTCTTGTGCAGTGCATTGTGTTGCTCTACCTGCTAGTAATGACATGGCTGGGCTGATGCACAAGCAAAATTAGAGGCATAGTGCCGACCTGGCCGCATTGTTATTAGCAGACACAACCGCTCAGTGCACTGTGCGCGACCATGTCTGTTTAAGTGACGACAATCAAACTGTGCACCCTCCATGGCCACAAGCCAGAGAAACTGAACGGGGGACAAGCCGGGATGAAGTGAGTGAGGCTTGTTGCCGTTTTCCTCATATTAACCCCTTAACGACCACCGATACGCCTTTTAACGGCGGTAGTTAAGGGTTCTAAAACCACAGCGCCGTTAATTCACGGCGCTGTGATTTAAGTGAATAGCGCCCCCCAGTGTCCGATTTTCTCCGGGGTCTCGGCTACCAGGGGTAGCCGAGACCCCAGAGAACATGAATCGGTTGGTTTTTACCGACCCCCGCTTTTGCGATCGCCGTTATTAACCCTATAACGGCGACCGCAAAAAAAAAGCCGCAATTTTACATTTAATTTCTCTCTCCTCTGATGTTATCGCACATCAGAGGAGAGAGAAATAGGGTCCCCGATCCCCCCCGGTACCTCTCCGTGGCCCTCCGTCCATTCCCGGTGGTCCCACGTCCCGCCAGCATCCTCCGATGGGCGCCGCCATCTTGAAAATGGCGGGCACATACGTAGTGCGCCCGCCGGGAATCTGCCGGCTCCGACTGGCAGATTCCATTCATTATTTTGATCACTATGATAAACGATCATAGTGATCAAAATAAAAAAAATAGTACATAACCCCCCCGTTTATCACTCCCTTATATAGGCCAATATAATGAAATAAAGAAAATATTTTTTTTTTCAGTTTTCCATTAGGGTTAGGGTTGGGCTAGGGTTAGGGCTAGGGTTAGGGTTAGGGCTAGGGTTAGGGCTAGGATTAGGGTTGGGCTAGGGTTAGGGTTAGGGTTGGGCTAGGGTTAGGGTTGGGCTAGGGTTAGGGTTGGGCTAGGGTTAGGGTTGGGCTAGGGTTAGGGTTATGGTTGGGCTAGGGTTAGGGCTAGGGTTAGGGTTAGGCTAGGGTTAGGGTTGGGCTAGGATTAGGGTTGTGCTAGGGCTAGGGTTGGGCTAGGGTTAGGGCTCGGGTCACGGCTAGGGTTAGAATTAGGGTTAGGGTGAACTAGGATTAGGGTTAGAATTAAGATTAGGGATTAGGGTTGGGATTAGGGTTAGGGTTGGGATTAGGGTTAGGGGTGTGTTGGGGTTAGGGTTGGAGCAAGAATTGAGGGGTTTCCACTATTTACCAACTTTGGGGGTCTAAAAATTGGGGTCTAAAAAATCACTTTTGTGGAAATAAAAAAGACTTTTTATTTTCACGGCTCTGCGTTTATAAACTTTTGTGAAATGCTTGGGGGTTCAAAGTGCTCACCACACATCTAGATAAGTTCCTTAGGGGGTCTAATTTCCAAAATGGGGTCACTTGTGGGGGGTTTCCACTGTTTAGGCCCATCAGGGCCTCTGCAAGCGCAACATGATGCCCGCAGACCATTCCATCAAAGTCTGCATTCCAAAATGGCACTCCTTCCCTTCCGAGCTCTCCCATGCACCCAAACAGTGGTTCCCCCCCACATATGGGGTATCGGCGTACTCAGGACAAATCGCATAACAACTGTGCGGGTATGATTTCTCCTGTTACCCTTGTAAAAAATAAAAATTTTGGGGCGAAAAGATCATCTAGATAAGTTCCTTAATGGGTCTAGTTTCCAAAACGGGGTCACTTGTTGGAGGTTTCCACTGTTTAGGCACATTAAGGGCTCTCCGAACGCAACATGGCATCCGATCTCAATTCTAGCCAATTCTGCGTTGAAAAAACGGCGCTCCATCCCTTGCGAGCTCTGCCGTGTGCTGAAAAAGTGGTTTACCCCCACATATAGGGTATCGGCGTATTCAGAAGAAATTGTACAACAAATTTTGTGGTTGATTTTCTCTTTTAACACTTGTGAAAATAAAAAAAATTGGTTCTGAAGTAAATTTTTTGCAAAAAAAAGTTAAATGTTAATTTTTTCCTTCCACATTGCTTTAGTTCCTGTGAAGCACTTAAAGGGTTAATAAACTTCTTGAATGTGGTTTTGAGCACTTTGAGGGGTCTATTGTTTAGAATGGTGTCACTTTTGGTTATTTTCTGTCATGTACACCCCTCAAAATGACTTTAAATATGATGTGGTCCCTAAAAAAATGGTTTTGTAAATTTTGTTGTAAAAATGAGAAATCGCTGGTCAACTTTTAACCCTTATAACTTCCTAACAAAAAAAAATTTTGCTTCCAAAATTGTGCTGATGTAAAGTAGACATGTGGGAAATGTTATATATTAAGAAATTTGTGTGACACATCTCTCTGATTTAAGGGCATAAAAATTTAAAGTTTTAAAATTGCAAAATTTTCAAAATTTTCGCCATATTTCCATTTGTTTCATAAATAAACACAAGACTTATCGAAGAAATTTTACCACTAACATGAAGTACAATATGTCACGAAAAAACAGTCTTAGAATCAGCGGGATCCATTAAAGCGTTCCAGAGTTATAACCTCATAAAAGGACAGTGGTCAGAATTGTAAAAATTGGCCTGGTCATTAAGCTGCAAACTGGCTCTGTCGCTAAGGGGTTAAACATATTTCTAATATTTCTGTTTGTTTGTCTGTGTATGCATGTATGATGTATATATCAGTTTTTTGGCTGTATATATTTGTGTATTTTTGTGAATTTGTCTTTAAATCTGTGTATTGTATGTGTGCATATCTGCGTGAGTGCGCATGTCTGTGTATTGTGTGTATGTGCTTGTCTGCATGAATGTGCATGTCTATTTTTGTGCGCATGTCTGTGTATTGTGTGTGCATGTCTGTGTATTTTGTGTATGTCTCCTTGTGTGCACATGTCTGCGTATTGTGTGTGCATGTCTGCGTATTGTATGTGTGTGCGTGTCTGTGTATTTTGTGCATGTCTGCTTGTGTGCGCATGTCTGCACGTGTGTGCATGTCTGCGCGTGTGCGCATGTCTGTGTATTGTATGTGTGTGCGTGTCTGTCTATTATTTGTATGTATGCGTGTGTGCACATGTCTGCGCATGTCTGCGTATTATGTGTGTGTGTATGTCTGTGTATTGTGTGTGTATGTCTGCTTGTGTGCACATGTCTGTGTGTGTGTGCGCATGTCTGCATATTGTGTATGTGTTCATGCCTGCGTATTGTGTGTGTATGTATGTGTATTGTATGTGTGCATGTCTACGTATTGTATGTGTGTGCATGTTTGCGTATTGTGTGTGTGACGCGCCCCAGGGGCCATGGAGTTCTCGGTACCGGGCCCGTTGACTTCAATTGGGAACGGTGTCACAGTGGCTGTGACCCGGTCTGTGGCCCCAGGTGGTCAAATGCAAAATGAAAGTTGTTTGTTGTTGTTGAAGTGTAGTAAAATGGGAATAAAGGTTTATAGATGAATATGTGACGCCACCTGTGGTATTCTGGTCAAAAGTGACCAGCGCTGCTATGTTGTTATCCTGAGACTGTTGGTGTGACGCAGCTGAGGTGACAATGGCTCTCCACAGGTAGAGCAATAGTCTCAGGGCTGTTGAGAGTTGTTTTTAAGGGTCATGTTGTCAAGTGGAGTGGAGGATGTAGCAGTGCTGAGTGCTGGATGTAGAAAGGAGACAAGGACTCAGTTGAATGCAGTTCCAAAGGGCTTCCAAAGGGCTTTACTCACTGTCTGGTGCACACAGACGCCCACTTCCGTGCCGAGTCCTCCAGGTCAGGGGTCCAGTAAACTCCCGGGTAGATGAGGACACCCCCCAACACTCCCTGTCAGTATATTCCTTCCTAGGCCGTCTCACTGTGCTGGTTTCCACTCTCCTATCCATCACCTTCACAGTCAGTGTCCCAGGCTAGCTGCCATGGATCCTGTCAGAATTCATCACTCAAGCGGCCTCTTGATCCTATGTGGTTGCCTTTCTGGGAAGGTAACTGTGGGAATCGATGTGGCCCATACAGCAACCACAACTGTCAGATTGCTAGTTAAGTTCGTTGTTCACTTCGCTAAGCTAGGGGCTGAGACCCTTCTGCGACCTAATTTCTTCCCCCACCTGATGGCTATCAGCATGGGACTCTAGAAGAATCACTCCTTCCTTCAGGAGCTGCCCCCCAACACGTCCTTCCACTTGCTCTCCCCCTGAGGGAACTCTCTCAACTCACTTCAAATCTCCCACTCTTTCTCTAAGATCCGCCCACTCGCTGTCAATGATTGGCTGTTCTAAATCACTCCACTTTCTAAGCTCCTCCCCTTCTACCTACCTTCCCCGCTAACCCCCCAACACCCTTTCCTAGCCAGTCTGGAATGAGGCCATCCTCCCGAAGGGTACACCCAGATGCCCTGACTAACTAGTGTGTGTTGAGTGCAGTGTTAGGAGTGTGGTCAAGTGCTCCCATCTTACCAGGTCGTAAGATACCACATCTCTGGAAGAGGTGCAGTACCTCTGTGGCTACTGGACCCGCAGAGGCGCCACATGTGTATGTCTGTGTATTGTGTGTGTATGTCTGCGTATTGTGTGTATGTCTGCGTATTGTGTGTGTATGTCTGTGTATTGTGTGTGTATGTCTGCGTATTGTGTGTATGTATGCGTATTGTGTGTGTATGTCTGCGTATTGTGTGTGCATGTCTGCGTATTGTGTATGTGCATGTCTGCGTATTGTATGTGCGTTCATGTCTACATATTGTGTGTGTGTATGTCTGCGCATTGTGTGTGTGCTCGCTCATCTCAACATAACTTAATCTCTAAATGAAATTTTCCTAAATTTATCAACACAATAAAATAGTCAGATCTTTCCATTAAATACAAATTTAAGAAAAAAAAAATAAAAAATTATATTTAAATAATGAAATTCCCTCAAATTACTTTTATTCAAAAATTTGAATGGCTAGAGTTTAAACAAAAACGATTCTTTTTAATGAACACATAAAACTTTTTTTATGGCTGGTAATTTGGCCGTTTATTGAAAAATGCTATTACTATACCTTTGAAGAATGAATGAAATCTTCTGTTGCTGTCCAGACAGTATATGAACTAGAATTATTGTCTTTTTTACTGCAACCTCTATTACTGACACCTAAAAAGCTGTGCTATTTAGAGCATAATTGATTTCTGTTATTTTTTAACTGCAACTCTCATTGCAGGTGATCTAATTTTACTTTACAGAGCGAAAAAAAATAATTAGAATGAGAAGAATTTCTGGAATATGAAGCTCTGCTAAGAAAGGACAATTGTTAGATAACTTTGAAAACAATATTAAAAAAACACACATGAAAAAAATATTAAAGGGATTTTTTTTGTTTTTTAAAAAAAATTCTGCCATATTGAAAAAACACATTCCATCTTTTGTCTGTATAAATATATATAACAGGGAAAGTTTTCATTTTAGCATAGCTGTATTCAATGGGAGTTAAAAGGGTTGTTCAGTACTTCTCTACCGATGGCATATCCTTAGGCAGGTGCGCATGGCTGCATATTTTCGCAACTGAAAATCGTGTCAATTATGGTAATCACACTCCGATCAAACTCTGAGGCGTTCAGGGAGAATAGAAGATGGCATGAAGGATAAAATCAGCAATCCTGACTTTGACTTTGTACAGTGCCTTGTGAAATTATTTGGCCCCCTGGAACTTTTCAACCTTTTCCCACATATCATGCTTCAAACATAAAGATACGAAATGTAAATTTTTGGTGAAGAATCAACAACAAGTGGAACACAATTGTGAAGTTGAACGAAATGTATTGGTTATTTTAAATTTTTGTGGAAATGTAAAAACTGAAAAGTGGGGCGTGTAATATTATTTGGCCCCTTTAACTTAATACTTTATTGCGCCACCTTTTGCTGCGATTACAGCTGCAAGTCACTTGGGGTATGTCTCTATCAGTTTTGTACATCGAGAGACTGAAATTCTTGCCCATTCTTCCTTGGCAAACAGCTCGAGCTCAGTGAGGATTGACGGAGATCGTTTGTGAACAGCAGTTTTCAGCTCTTTCCACAGATTCTCGATTGGATTCAGGTCTGGACTTTGACTTGGCCATTCTAACACCTGTATACATTTATTTGTGAACCATTCCATTGTAGATTTTGCTTTATGTTTGGGATCATTGTCTTGTTGGAAGACAAATCTCCGTCCCAGTCTCAGGTCTTTTGCAGACTCCAACAGGTTTTCTTCAAGAATGGTCCTGTGTTTGGCTCCATCCATCTTCCAATCAAATGTGAAGTGTGAAAATCATATTGAGTAGTGAGATCATCTGTGGCAGATATCAGAGGCCGACTCAAATTTCTTCTATGATTTAAAAGCACAATCATTGTTGTTTTTTTCTACACTGATTTTGTCAATTTGACCATTCTCATGGTAAATAGAAAACCCAAAAAACAATTGTGGAATTGCACTTTTTTTTTTTAAATTTCACCTCATTTGGATTTTTTTCCTGTTTTCCAGTATGTTATATGGTAAAATCAATGATGTGTTTCAAAAGTACAACTCATTCCATAGAAAAACAAGCCCTCATACGGCTTTATAGACGGAAAAATAAAAAAGTTATGACTCTGGGAAAAATGGGATCAAAAAACGGAAGAGAAAAATTGGAAAATCGCAAAGTTCTGAAGTGCTTTGTAACAATT
The DNA here is from genome assembly GCF_039654945.1 of Dendrobates tinctorius. Lineage (NCBI taxonomy): Eukaryota > Metazoa > Chordata > Amphibia > Anura > Dendrobatidae > Dendrobates > Dendrobates tinctorius. Next base: position 15,841,973 of record NW_027361784.1, on the reverse strand, counting down.
TATTATTATAAAACTTTTCTTTAAGAGATGCATGAGACACCTTATATTGATATACTGAAATTTGGGACTTTATAGGATACTAATTATTTTAAGGTGAGCTGTAGATTCAAAAGAACATAATTTTGCTAAAAATTAACAATGCATTCGCCATAGTTTTTAACCCCTTCATGACCGTGAACACATGGATACATCTAGGTAACTTTGTGCGCACAATAGCCGCTTGGTATTCATCTGACATCATTCACCTGACACTGACTGGCTGGAGCAGTGCACATGTAAGGGACACAAAGGAGTGTCGGTAAGTGTGCAGATATATATGTGTATATATATATATATATTTATTTAATGTCAGATGTTATGAACCCTTCCCTTTAACGTTATTCGTATTTATTGTACATGCCATGTAAATGTCTATTTATTGTATCTGTTATATGTATTTAACATTGGACACTGTTATATAGATAGGGAAAGTGTAGTACCCTGGTTTGCCCACTAGATGGGGTTAGAGATGCTCAGCTTGTAAATAGTTAAAGAAAGAGGGGCTAAAAGCTGTTAAGCCAGAAAGCATCTGGAATTTGAATCAGTTGGGCAGGAGCGCCTTGACAGGGCTGTTGGCTCAGTAATGTTAAAGTCAAGAGCCCAGTCATACAGAATTCGGGCCAGTATCTCATTGAGGAGTTACACCAGGAGAAGTGCTGACAGTGCAGAATTAGTGGATCTGCAATTGCCAGAAGAAGACTAAGCAGTAGGAGAAGGTCACTCAGAATGTGGCGGCTTATTTCATCTGTAAAGGAAACAGTAAAGTTTATTGTTCAAGTATTGAACAGGACTGTGACTCTGTTTGTTCCACATCGTCTGAGGAGAATGTGCAGCTCATAATAGAAAGCCCTGAGGGAGAGCTGGAGAAAACGACAGATATGCTGACAGAACTGTCATGTCTATGTGAGGGGAGGCCAGGACTCAGTTGCCCAGGAGTCCTCGGCCACGACTACGGTCCTGGCTGAACACTTGGCGTAGTCGTCAGGATGACAACACCGTGCTATGCGAAGAGACTGCGAATAAAGAAAAGAGTGATGTGTCAGAAGATTGTGGTCCAGGAGGAAAAGATGCCCTGGAGGAGGCAAGTAGCCTGAATGTGACAGGAAAAGATTACACTGATGTGACAGGAAAAGAAGAAATTGATATGATAAGTAAAGATGAGACTGTTGTGATCTGTAAAAATGAGACTGGAGACCTGAAAGAAGTGACAAGTACCTCAGATGCTATGGAAACTTTGGAAAATTTCATACGGATTGATATACTGTCTTGTGGAGACACCACAAAGAAAATAGAGACTGAAATTCAGAAAGTGACCACTTTATGGGATGTGCCTGAACCTTTATGTGGAACTACAAATGCCTCATAGACTAAGGTGGCAGTTAAAAATGTGGTGGCAAGTGCTGACAGGAAAGAAAATGACAACTGTGACTCCGCCCTTCATGGGCATGTCCTGTAAAGCAGAAGCAAGCCCTAGGACTACTTCCTAAATCACGTGTGGCTGCAGCAACAGACTGTTTTTGGACAGGAAGCGCGCATGACTTAAACGGCTATGCTACCCTCAAAGGAAGGGGGAGCCCAACCCTAAGGACTGTGGACCTTATACATGGAATACTATTGTATATATGTTTGCTTCCCATGGACGGACGGGACTATAGTCAACATACGCTGTTGTGGAAAGAGACCTCCCTTACCATGGATAGTTGGATTGGACTGTAGGTGATCTGAAGGACTGTGAGCCAGGCACCTTTGATAAGAAGAATGTAAGAGTTTAAATAGGAAATTGCTCAGAATGTGATGGCTTATTTCATCTGTAAAGGAAACAGTAAAGTTGATTGTTAAAGTATTGAACAGGACTGTGACTCTGTTTGTTCCACATCGTCTGAGGAGAATGTGCAGCTCATAATAGAAAGCTCTGAAGGAGAGCTGGAGAAAGCGACAGATATGCTGACAGAAAACTGTCATGTCTATGTGAGGGGAGGCCAGGACTCTGTTGCCCCCAAAGTCCTCGGCCACGACTACGGTCCTGGCTGAACCTTACACTTCCACAGCCAACCACAGAAAATTATGGCACACACTATCTGTTTGTACAGGATGATGTCACTACAAACCATACACACCCTATGATGGCCACAAATCCCACACATTATATGTATGATACTGATACAGCATCAAGGCTGTTCACAGTCTCCGCCTACTCAGTATTATGTCTTCCACAGCCTCAGATGACCAAGTATGATGACTCTCACACACAAAATGGTGTCCCTAAACCCCCAACACACAGAACAACAGTATCCACTGCCCTTCTGACACAGATTGATGGCTCTAACAGCAGTCAAAATGCAGCCCTTTTGCCCCATGGCCTTGCCTCTCACGCACAGTATTATAGCCCCAACAACATCCCACCATACAGCATCATGGTCCATAACAGGTCTCTGCACACTGTATGATGCCCCTTCAGTTTCCCCCATAATAAGTGACAACGTGGAAAAAAATTCTCACCTAACTCCTCTCCCTTCATGTGCTGCTCCACTTTGTGGCTGCTTGTTACATTATTCTTTTCATCTGCGCCATGAAGATGAAGATATTGTTGAAATTAAGAAACCAGATGGGGGGGATTTGGTATAACTCAGCAACAGGTTCCCCGTGTCATGGGCCCTAGAGCTGCCGTTTAGTCTGCAGCTATTATTGGTAAGCCAATAGCTGTGGTAAATATAATTAGCTCATTTCATAGAATCATAGAATCATAGAGTTGGAAGGGACCTCCTGGGCCATCTGGTCCAACCCCCTGCTCAAAGCAGGATTCACTAAATCATCCCAGTCAGATGTCTGTCCAGCCTCTGTTTGAAGACTTCCATTGAAGGAGAACTCACCACTTCTCGTGGCAGCCTATTCCACTCATTGATCACTCTAACTGTCAAAAAGTTTTTTCTAATATCTAATATGTGTCTCCTCCCATTCAGTTTCATCCCATTGCTTCTAGTCTTTCCTTGTGCAAAAGAGAATAAAGTTGATCCTTCTACAATGTGACAGCCCTTTAGATATTTGTAGACCGCTATTAAGTCTCCTCTCAGTCTTCTCTTTTGCAAACTAAACATTCCCAAATCCTGCAACCTTTCCTCATAAGACAGGGTTTGCAGACCGGTCACCATTCTGGTCGCTCTTTTCTGAACTTGCTCCAGTTTGTTGATGTCTTTTTTAAAATGTGGTGCCCAAAACTGGACACAGTATTCCAGATGAGGTCTGACCAAAGAGGAATAGAGGGCAATAATGACTTCACGTGATCTAGACTATATGCTTCTGTTAATACATCCTTGAATTGCATTTGCCTTTTTTGCTGCTACATCACACTGTTGACTCATATTCAGTCTGTGATCTATTAGTATACCAAAGCTGTTGCTTAGCCATATTCCTCCCATTCTGTATATGCTTTTTTCATTTTTTTGCCCAGATGTTGTACTTTGCATTTTTCCCTGTTAAAAACCATTCTGTTAGTTGCTGCCCACTGCTCCAGTTTATTTATATATTTTTGAATATTCTCTCTCTCTTCTCTAGTATTAGCTATCCCTCCTAGCTTTGTGTCATCAGCAAATTTAATCAGTTTACCCTCAATTCCTTCATCTAAATCGTTGATAAAGATGTTGAACAATACAGGGCCCAGGACAGAGCCCTGTGGTACCCCACTTGAGACATTCTTCCAACTGGATGTGCAGCCATTTACGACCACTCTTTGGGTCCGATCACTAAGCCAGTTATGAATCCACCTAACAGTTGCCTTGTCCATTCCATACTTAGTCATTTTTTCAATAAGGATTGTATGTGAGACTTTGTCAAATGCTTTGCTGAAGTCAAGATATACTATATCTACAGCATTTCCATGATCCACCCAATCAGTGATTCTGTCATAGAAGGAAATTAAGTTAGTCTGACATGACTTATTAGTTACAAACCCATGCTGACTCTGTTTAATCACTTCATTCTTATCCAGGTACTGACATATAGAGTTGAGCGAAACGGGTCGAAAAAATTCAAAAGTCGCCGAATTTTGGCAAAGTCGGGTTTCATGAAACGAAACCCGACCCTAGGATGAGGTCGGCCACGAGGTTGGCGACTTACGCGCCAAAGTCGCGTTTCAAAAGTTTGTTTTGCGCTCTTTTTCAGCCAATCAGGATCCACGGACACTGTGGGCAACGTGATGACATTGGCAGGGGTCACCACCATCTTTCAGAAGGGCATGCAAGTGATTGGCTTGCTTTGGTGGGCGTCACAGGGGGTATAAAAGGGCGTGCACGCCGACCGCCATCTTACTTCTGCCGATCTCAGTATAGGGAGAGGTTGCTGATTCTGTAGGGAGAGCGTTAGGCAGGGAAGAAGACAAAAAAACTGCTTCTGCTGCTAGCGATTTGGCCTGCACAACACACCAGTCACTGTGTGTGCAGTGCAAGGGGAGGCTATATAGTGGTGTATCAGTGGTGTTGGTTGTTGGGCTGCCTTCTAAGGCTTCCTGACATTCCTGCATTGCTGTTTACTCACTGCTCCGCAAACTGCTTTTTTAAAAGCAATCCAATCTCCCTTATCCTCTAGTCACTTTTGTCACAGCTGTGCCATCGAGCCTGTGACATAGCGCTCAGATATCAGTGGGCCTCACACAATCCAAAAGTGTCCAGTGTCCAAAAGTGTGTGCAGAGATTCAAAATCTCCCTTATCCTCTAGTCACTTTGGTCACAGCTGTGCCATCGAGCCTGTCACATAGCGCTCAGATATTCATTGGGCCTCACACAATCCAAAAGTATCCAGTGTCCAAAAGTGTGTGCAGAGATTCAAAATCTCCCTTATCCTCTAGTCACTTTGGTCACAGCTGTGCCATCGAGCCTGTCACATAGCGCTCAGATATTCATTGGGCCTCACACAATCCAAAATTGTCCAGTGTCCAAAAGTGTGTGCAGAGATTCAAAATCTCCCTTATCCTCTAGTCACTTTGGTCACAGCTGTGCCATCGAGCCTGTCACATAGCGCTCAGATATCAGTGGGCCTCACACAATCCAAAAGTGTCCAGTGTCCAAAAGTGTGTGCAGAGATTCAAAATCTCCCTTATCCTCTAGTCACTTTGGTCACAGCTGTGCCATCGAGCCTGTCACATAGCGCTCAGATATTCATTGGGCCTCACACAATCCAAAAGTGTCCAGTGTCTAAAAGTGTGTGCAGAGATTGAAAATCTCCCTTATCCTCTAGTCACTTTGGTCACAGCTGTGCCATCGAGCCTGTCACATAGCGCTCAGATATTCATTGGGCCTCACACAATCCAAAAGTGTCCAGTGTCTAAAAGTGTGTGCAGAGATTCAAAATCTCCCTTATCCTCTAGTCACTTTGGTCACAGCTGTGCCATCGAGCCTGTCACATAGCGCTCAGATATCAGTGGGCCTCACACAATCCAAAAGTGTCCAGTGTCCAAAAGTGTGTGCAGAGATTGAAAATCGCCCTTATCCTCTAGTCACTTTGGTCACAGCTGTGCCATCGAGACTGTCACATAGCGCTCAGATATTCATTGGGCCTCACACAATCCAAAAGTGTCCAGTGTCTAAAAGTGTGTGCAGAGATTCAAAATCTCCCTTATCCTCTAGTCACTTTGGTCACAGCTGTGCCATCGAGCCTGTCACATAGCGCTCAGATATCAGTGGGCCTCACACAATCCAAAAGTGTCCAGTGTCCAAAAGTGTGTGCAGAGATTGAAAATCTCCCTTATCCTCTAGTCACTTTGGTCACAGCTGTGCCATCGAGCCTGTCACATAGCGCTCAGATATTCATTGGGCCTCACACAATCCAAAAGTGTCCAGTGTCCAAAAGTGTGTGCAGAGATTCAAAATCTCCCTTATCCTCTAGTCACTTTGGTCACAGCTGTGCCATCGAGCCTGTGACATAGCGCTCAGATATCAGTGGGCCTCACACAATCCAAAAGTGTCCAGTGTCCAAAAGTGTGTGCAGAGATTGAAAATCTCCCTTATCCTCTAGTCACTTTGGTCACAGCTGTGCCATCGAGCCTGTCACATAGCGCTCAGATATTCATTGGGCCTCACACAATCCAAAAGTGTCCAATGTCCAAAAGTGTGTGCAGAGATTCAAAATCTCCCTTATCCTCTAGTCACTTTGGTCACAGCTGTGCCATTGAGCCTGTCACATAGCGCTCAGATATCAGTGGGCCTCACACAATCCAAAAGTGTCCAGTGTCTAAAAGTGTGTGCAGAGATTCAAAATCTCCCTTATCCTCTAGTCACTTTGGTCACAGCTGTGCCATCGAGCCTGTCACATAGCGCTCAGATATCAGTGGGCCTCACACAATCCAAAAGTGTCCAGTGTCCAAAAGTGTGTGCAGAGATTCAAAATCTCCCTTATCCTCTAGTCACTTTGGTCACAGCTGTGCCATCGAGCCTGTCACATAGCGCTCAGATATTCATTGGGCCTCACACAATCCAAAAGTGTCCAGTGTCCAAAAGTGTGTGCAGAGATTCAAAATCTCCCTTATCCTCTAGTCACTTTGGTCACAGCTGTGCCATCGAGCCTGTCACATAGCGCTCAGATATTCATTGGGCCTCACACAATCCAAAAGTGTCCAGTGTCCAAAAGTGTGTGCAGAGATTCAAAATCTCCCTTATCCTCTAGTCACTTTGGTCACAGCTGTGCCATCGAGCCTGTTACATAGCGCTCAGATATCAGTGGGCCTCACACAATCCAAAAGTGTCCAGTGTCTAAAAGTGTGTGCAGAGATTCAAAATCTCCCTTATCCTCTAGTCACTTTGGTCACAGCTGTGCCATCGAGCCTGTCACATAGCGCTCAGATATTCATTGGGCCTCACACAATCCAAAAGTGTCCAGTGTCCAAAAGTGTGTGCAGAGATTCAAAATCTCCCTTATCCTCTAGTCACTTTGGTCACAGCTGTGCCATCGAGCCTGTGACATAGCGCTCAGATATCAGTGGGCCTCACACAATCCAAAAGTGTCCAGTGTCTAAAAGTGTGTGCAGAGATTCAAAATCTCCCTTATCCTCTAGTCACTTTGGTCACAGCTGTGCCATCGAGCCTGTCACATAGCGCTCAGATATTCATTGGGCCTCACACAATCCAAAAGTGTCCAGTGTCTAAAAGTGTGTGCAGAGATTCAAAATCTCCCTTATCCTCTAGTCACTTTGGTCACAGCTGTGCCATCGAGCCTGTGACATCGCGCTCAGATATCAGTGGGCCTCACACAATCCAAAAGTGTCCAGTGTCCAAAAGTGTGTGCAGAGATTCAAAATCTCCCTTATCCTCTAGTCACTTTGGTCACAGCTGTGCCATCGAGCCTGTCACATAGCGCTCAGATATTCATTGGGCCTCACACAATCCAAAAGTGTCCAGTGTCCAAAAGTGTGTGCAGAGATTCAAAATCTCCCTTATCCTCTAGTCACTTTGGTCACAGCTGTGCCATCGAGCCTGTGACATAGCGCTCAGATATCAGTGGGCCTCACACAATCCAAAAGTGTCCAGTGTCCAAAAGTGTGTGCAGAGATTCAAAATCTCCCTTATCCTCTAGTCACTTTGGTCACAGCTGTGCCATCGAGCCTGTCACATAGCGCTCAGATATTCATTGGGCCTCACACAATCCAAAAGTGTCCAGTGTCCAAAAGTGTGTGCAGAGATTCAAAATCTCCCTTATCCTCTAGTCACTTTGGTCACAGCTGTGCCATCGAGCCTGTGACATAGCGCTCAGATATCAGTGGGCCTCACACAATCCAAAAGTGTCCAGTGTCCACAAGTGTCTGCAGAAATTCAAAATCTCCCCTGTCCTATAGACACCTTGTACCTTGTTTTACATTACTATATAGTTTGTTGGATTTTGTCTACATTTCTACCAAAAATGAGGAAGGCTGGTGGAAGAGGCCGTGGAATTGGGCGGGGGTTGGCAGCTGATAATGATGGTGTTGGTGGTGGATCTGATGGTAGTGGCAAGAGCAAAATAGGACCGAATGCAGGAGGTGTTGAGAACGCGTCATCGTCTGGCTACATAAGGCCTCGAACGCTTAGTTTTCTAGGAGTTGGCAAACCGCTTTTAAAGCCAGAGCATCAGGAAAAAGTTTTGTCTTACCTTGCTGACTCAGCCTCCAGCTCTATCGCCTCCTCTTCTTCAGTTGTAAAAAGTAAAAGCACTGAGTCGTCATTGGAGGCTCATGTTCATTAACCACACCTTTCCTTGTGTCCTTCACCCCAACCAAGATTGAAGGATGACGCAGGCCATACTACTGATTACTCCATGGAGCTGTTTTCACATACCATGCCTGGATTATCAAGTCAAATGGTGAATTACCCAGGCCAAGATGAATCTGACATGGAGTCCACTGATGCACAACCGCTGATGGATGATTCTGCTGGTACATTCACTCAGAGCACTACATTGTACTCGCAGTGTACAGAGCCAGATTCTGACCCTGATGAGACTCAGGTGCCCCTTCCCGCACACTATACCACCATACACGGTGACACAGAGGAAGGTGCACATGACATAGAAGAGGAGGTGATGGATGACCCAGTTGTTGACCCAGATTGGCATCCATTGGGGGAAGAGGGTGCTGCTTCCAATAGCTCAGATGAGGAGCATCCACAGCAGACATCGACATCGCAACAGCTGTTATCTGGCAGGCCCCTAGCACTCCAAAGACAGGTTCCAAACATCAAAAGAGTTGCTGGACAGCTTGTCCAGAGGTTAAAAAGATCAGAGCATGCTAGGCCGCAAAATGTCTGCCAAAGTAGGAAGAGTGCAGTGTGGCACTTTTTTGAACAAAATCCTCATCATCAGGCCAAGGTTATCTGTAAGAAGTGCGCAAAGACCTTTAGCCGATCGAAAAATCTGAAAAATTTGAATACCAGTTGCATGCTTAGACATTTAACCAGCATGCACTTGCAAGCGTGGACACAACACCAAACCTCAAGTGCCACATGTGCAACTGATCACAACGAAGGTAGTCAGCAACGCTACATTGTTTTCCCCACTGTAAGCCCACCGGTTAGCACAGCAGCAAATGTTGAGGTGTCGTTGCAAGGCCACAGCAGTCAGGGAATCCCACTGTTATATCAACGAAAGACTGATTCTAGGCCATCAGAAAGAACACAAACTCCATCACCATCATCAACCCTCTCTCAGTCCGCCCACTCCACCGCTACTTCCACCATATGCAGCTCTCAAGTCCAGCTCACCCTCCCAGACACTATGAGTAGGTCAAGAAAGTACTCAGTCTCTCATCCGCGTACACTGGGTTTGAACACCCACATTGCCAAACTAATCTCGTTTGAGATGATGCCCTTTCGGTTGGTGGAAAGCACAGCTTTCCGCGAACTCATGGCCTATGCAGTACCACGCTATGACCTACCCAGTCGCCACTTCTTCTCTCGCAAAGCCATCCCAGCCCTCCACCATCATGTGAATGACCGCATTGTCCATGCACTCAAGCAGTCAGTGAGCGGAAAGGTGCACCTCACAACTGATGCATGGTCCAGTCGGCATGGCCAGGGCCGTTACGTGTCCATCACTGCGCACTGGGTTAATGTGGTGGATGCAGGGTCCACAGGGGACAGCGGTGGTGGGACAGTGCTGCCTAGCCCACGGTATAGGAAACAGTTGGCTGTAGGCGTTCGACCCTCCTCCTCCTCCAGAAGCGAAAGCTCGTCCACAGAGCGCAGTCGTACGAGCACTCCATCTGCAGCTGCCACTGTTGCACACGATGTGTCCCCCTATCGAGCAGCTAGTGGAAAGCGTCAGCAGGCTGTGTTGCAGATGATGTGTTTGGGCAACAGACACACCGCCGAGGTGCTGGCCGAGTATTTGAAGCGACAAACTGAGTCATGGCTGGGCAGTGTACATCTTGAGGCAGGCAAGGTAGTTAGTGATAATGGCCGTAATTTTGTGGCAGCCATAGCCCTTTCAAAACTCAGCCACATACCTTGCTTGGCTCACACCTTGAACCTGGTGGTGCAGTGCTTCCTCAAAAATTATCCGGAGTTAACAGCCCTGCTCCAGAAGGTGCGAAGACTGTGCGCGCACATCCGCCGGTCGCCTGTACACTCCGTTCGTATGCAGAAGCTGCAGCGATTGCTCCACCTTCCCAACCACCGCCTCATTATCGACATTGCAACAAGGTGGAACTCCACCCTGCACATGGTGGAGCGGCTGTGCGAGCAGAGGCAGGCCATAATGCATTTGTGGGAGGATACACGGCCAGGCACTTTGAGAGCAGACATGGAGTTGACAGGTGTGCAGTGGTCGAAGCTGAAAGACCTCTGTAAAGTCCTTCAGTGTTTTGAGGAATGCACACGGCTGGTAAGCGCAGACGACGCCATCCTAAGCATGAGCATCCCACTTATGCGTCTGCTCATGCAAACTTTGACGCACCTTAAGGAGCAGGCGTCTGCAGCCAATGTTGATGAGGAGGAAGAGGAGGAGGGAATCCTTGATGACATTCAGCCATTGTCTGCTCAGGGACCTCTCCTGGACGAGGTGGAGGAAGAAGAGGAGGAGGAGGATGATGATGGAGATGATTACTTAGGGGAGGAGGATGCATCTCGTGGGGCAAGTGAAAATGTTGGCGTGGCAAGGTCTGGTACAGGGTTTGTGCGTGACTGGAGGGATGTGGATTTGCCAGAAAGTGCTCCTCCACCCAGCACTCGCAGTGCATCATTGACACCGGGAACATTGGCCCACATGTCAGATTATGCCTTGCAGATCCTAAAAAGGGACCCCCGCATTGCCAAAATGATGAACGATGACGACTACTGGTTGGCCAGCATCCTGGATCCACGCTATAAAGGCAAATTACAAAACATCATGCCACAGGAGAACCTTGACCTAATATTGGCTAATAAACAAGCAACTCTGGTAAATCGGTTGCTTGAGGCATTCCCTGCACACAGCAGCGGTGATGGTTCTCACACGAGCCGTACGGGCCGGGGGCAGCTTGGCAGAGGTGTTCGTGGTGCACACAGCAGAAGTGGCGTTGGAGACAGGGGTTTCATGACAATGTTGTGGACTGATTTTTCAAATACCGCTCACACAACTGGTAATACTGCATCGATGGAAAGTGACAGGAGACAGCAGTTGTCAACTATGGTTACAAACTACTTTTCCTCCCATATCGATGTTCTCCCACACAGGTCATTCCCCTTTGACTATTGGGCCGCTAAACTGGACACCTGGCCTGAATTGGCCCAATATGCCTTACAGGAGCTCGCTTGCCCAGCTGCAAGTGTGCTATCGGAAAGAGTCTTCAGTGCAGCTGGATCAATCCTGACAGAAAAAAGGACCCGTCTGTCAACCCAAAATGTGGATGATCTAACCTTCATTAAAATGAACCATGCATGGGTTTCCAAGGATTTTGTCCCACCTTCCCCTGATGACACATAGGGTGACAGAAAAATGGCTTGCTTTGGTCCACCTCTTCCTGGGACTTCACCTATTTCGCCTTTTGCATCAGCTGAATGTCCAACATCAACATATGCCACTTTCTAAAACTCCCTAACTGTGCTGCCTCCCCCCCCCATGGCCGGGGTCACCACCTACCGCACGACACCGTGCGAGTGCCGTTGCCCTGGACAGGTGGGTAGGCCGACTCTTGGGCGCGGGCACTGGCACAGGGTCCCTCATAGTGCAATCAAGTGTCTCTGACGGTGGTGGTGCACACCCGCCGTCAGACACACCGCTGTACTATGAGGGGCCCAGTGCCAGTACCGACGCCCACGAGTGGGCCCCCCTTGCTTGGGCAGGGCCCCAGCATTTGCAATCTTTACCTCTCCCTGCTCCTCCGCTGTGTAATATGGGCCGTCAAATCCATACTGTGCCTGACACCGTCTGAGCCTGCCTCCTGATGTATAGACATATATTTTGAATGTGTACGCTATCCATACATGTTATCCGGGGATACGGTACCCTTTCTAACCTTTGTGCAATCACGTGCAATCCATACTAGGCCTAACACCGTCTGAGCCTGCCTCCTGAGATATATATTTTGAATGTGTACGCTATCCATACATTTTATCCGGGGATACGGTACCCTTTCTAACCTTTGTGCAATCACGTGCAATCCATACTGGGCCTAACACTGTCTGAGCCTGCCTCCTGATGTATAGACATATATTTTGAATGTGTACGCTATCCATACATGTTATCCAGGGATACGGTACCCTTTCTAACCTTTGTGCAATCACGTGCAATCCATACTGGGCCTAACACCGTCTGAGCCTGCCTCCTGAGACATATATTTTGAATGTGTACGCTATCCATACATGTTATCCGGGGAAACGGTACCCTTTCTAACCTTTGTGCAATCACGTGCAATCCATACTGGGCCTAACACCGTCTGAGCCTGCCTCCTGCTGTATAGACATATATTTTGAATGTGTACGCTATCCATACATGTTATCCGGGGATACGGTACCCTTTCTAACCTTTGTGCAATCACGTGCAATCCATACTGGGCCTAACACCGTCTGAGCCTGCCTCCTGAGACATATATTTTGAATGTGTACGCTATCCATACATGTTATCCAGGGATACGGTACTCTTTCTAACCTTTGTGCAATCACTTGCAATCCATACTGGGCCTAACACCGTCTGAGCCTGCCTCCTGAGACATATATTTTGAATGTGTACGCTATCCATACATGTTATCCGGGGAAACGGTACCCTTTCTAACCTTTGTGCAATCACGTGCAATCCATACTGGGCCTAACACCGTCTGAGCCTGCCTCCTGCTGTATAGACATATATTTTGAATGTGTACGCTATCCATACATGTTATCTGGGGATACGGTACCCTTTCTAACCTTTGTGCAATCACGTGCAATCCATACTGGGCCTAACACCGTCTGAGCCTGCCTCCTGATGTATAGACATATATTTTGAATGTGTACGCTATCCATACATGTTATCCGGGGATACGGTACAGTTTCTAACCTTTGTGCAATCACGTGCAATCCATACTGGGCCTAACACCGTCTGAGCCTGCCTCCTGCTGTATAGACATATATTTTGAATGTGTACGCTATCCATACATGTTATCCAGGGATACGGTACCCTTTCTAACCTTTGTGCAATCACGTGCAATCCATACTGGGCCTTACACCGTCTGAGCCTGCCTCCTGAGACATATATTTTGAATGTGTACGCTATCCATACATGTTATCCGGGGAAACGGTACCCTTTCTAACCTTTGTGCAATCACGTGCAATCCATACTGGGCCTAACACCGTCTGAGCCTGCCTCCTGCTGTATAGACATATATTTTGAATGTGTACGCTATCCATACATGTTATCCGGGGATACGGTACCGTTTCTAACCTTTGTGCAATCACGTGCAATCCATACTGGGCCTAACACCGTCTGAGCCTGCCTCCTGATGTATAGACATATATTTTGAATGTGTACGCTATCCATACATGTTATCTGGGGATACGGTACCCTTTCTAACCTTTGTGCAATCACGTGCAATCCATACTGGGCCTAACACCGTCTGAGCCTGCCTCCTGATGTATAGACATATATTTTGAATGTGTACGCTATCCATACATGTTATCCGGGGATACGGTACCCTTTCTATCCTTTGTGCAATCACGTGCAATCCATACTGGGCCTAACACCGTCTGAGCCTGCCTCCTGCTGTATAGACATATATTTTGAATGTGTACGCTATCCATACATGTTATCCAGGGATACGGTACCCTTTCTAACCTTTGTGCAATCACGTGCAATCCATACTGGGCCTAACACCGTCTGAGCCTGCCTCCTGATGTATAGACATATATTTTGAATGTGTACGCTATCCATACATGTTATCTGGGGATATGGTACCCTTTCTCACCTTTGTGCAATCACGTGTAATCCATACTGGGCGTGAGAACGGCTGGCGAGCTGTTAAGCAAGCTACAGCACCTGTGGTTTGCACACGTAAGTTTTTCATTTTTTCAGGAATGACGGTTAGGCCTAATTCCGGAACTGCGGTTGACCTGCACTTACTGGGAAATCATTGTTCGCGGGTAATAATTGTAATCTTTGATCCCCATCACTAACGTTGTTCAGCAGGTTATCTTCACCTGTAAGCGACAAACGCTGGCCTTTTCAGTGTAGCGCACATGCAGCCACGGACATGTAAGGGCATGACACACCAGTTATTGGCCAGTCTCATGTGCCAGAGCCTCACGTGTCCCTCTAGTAAGCCGGACTCGGACAGCGGGGCATGACGGAGTCTCGTTCGTTAACGGAATTAAGCTTGCAATGTGTGCATCTGTTCTGTAGCTGGCATGGTTGAGGTTTCCCAGGTGGAGTCGAATTTAACCGTAGGCTCCACTCCTGGTGGTGCCCTTCTGGACATTCCTTTAAGGTTCAGCTTTGCAACCATACTGCCCACGTAAAACAAACACTTTGCCTTCATGAACGCTGTTTGGAGGGTCATGACTCGTGGGAATAACGCCGCCCAATCAGTTAATCTGCTAGAGAGATCCTTCGTTGCTCCCAAGCATGACATCACACTCCCTAGGAAGAAGGTAATGCCACTGTGGCGACCGTACTCCTTTGGACTACACAAGAGCACTGATGCCCAGCCACTGCTCGATGAATCTGCTGGTACATTGACCCAGACCACTACATTCCCCTCGCACGCTACCCGGCCTGAATCTGACCCTGATGAAACTCAGGTTACCCTTCCCATATACAGTTCCATCTTACACGGTGACAAAGAGGAAGCTGCAGATGAAAGTGCAGGTTCGGCCCACCCGCCATCAGACACACCACCGTACTATCAGGGGCCCTGTGCCAGTGCCGTCGCCAACGAGTGGGCCCCCCCTGCTTGCCCAGGATCACAGCACTTGCAAAGTTGAAATACTGTACAGTGAGATGGAAGATGGGGACGACGAGGAGTCTAGACTAGTACAGGGATTCCCTAGCGAGGAGACTTATTTGATTGTTTTCAATGTTGGGACAGCAATTTTTGGGGAGCACTATACTCTGGAGAATGATAGATGGGGCCCACCATACACTGGAACATTCCAAAGGTGGACATCAGACACTGGAGCAGCATTTACAGGGCCCATTATACACTAGAGCATTAGAAATGGGGCCCATTATGTTTGGAGCATTATTTGGGCCCATAAGACAGTGGAGCTTCATCCATGGGGACCAACATATACTGTAGCATTATGTGGAGCTCATCATATACTGTTTCAAACATTATATGGGACCAATGATTCTGTATGGAGAAATAGATGGGCCTCGTCATGAGATGTAAAAAGTGAGGTATTTTTCATTGTACTATACCGCTATTTCTCTGCCGTATCGGAGCATGATGAGTTGTGGTATGTGTTAAAGGGGCGCTCTTTCGCCCAGGGCACATGAAAACCTGCAGCCAGCCCTCCCCCCCACAACTTTAGCCAAATAACCCCCATTTTTCAGTGCGTAACTTGTATTATGAAGTTAATTAAGGTTGACAAGCTTAAGTAAGAAGAATTGATGCTTTTGGCATTCAAATGGGCACTGTAGGTGTGTTTCCTGTCCTCCTCTCACTGCCGACTTTTATTCCCCATTGACTTACATTGGGTTTCGTGTTTCGGGACGACCCCGACTTTTCCCTTTAATCGGACGATCTTGCTCGACCCGACTTTTGGAAAAGTCGGGTTTCACGAAACGAAACGCGACCCTAAAAAACCAAAAGTCGCTCAACTCTACTGACATACGTGTTGTTTAATAATTTGTTCAAAGATCTTTCCTGGTATAGAAGTCAGACTCACCGGCCTATAGTTGCCTGGGTCCACCTTCTTCCCCTTTTTGAAGATAGGAACAACATTTGCTCTTCTCCAGTCTTCTGGGACTTCTCCTGTTCTCCAAGAATTTTCAAAGATTATGGAGAGGGGTTCAAAAATTTCTTCTGCTATCTCCTTCAGTACTCTGGGGTGTAATTCGTCTGGACCTGGAGACTTGAATTCATTTAGGTTAGCTAAGTGTTTCCTCACTATCTTTCTGTTTATAGATATCCTGGATTCTTCTATTCCCTTAATAGGACAATGAAGAACAGTTGATGTTACATTTCCTTTTTGAGCGAAAACAGATGAAAAATAGGAATTTAAAAGTTCAGCCTTCTCAACATCCTGTCTTACCATTTCATCATTTTCATCCTGTAAAAATCCTATAGCATCTTTGACTTTTCTTTTACTTTTGACATATCCTCAAAATCCTTTATTATTGCTTTTGACATCTCTTGCAAGCCTCAATTCATTGTCAGCTTTAGATAATCTGATTTGTGCCCTGCAGGTTCTGCAGACAGCATTATATTCTTCTTTAGATATGCCTCCCTCTTTCCATTTTATAAACATTTTTTTCTTCCTTTTTAGCATGTGCTTAATTTCTGTGTTCATCCATCCTGGTTTCCTTAAATGCTTCCTATTCTTCCCTCTTTTCGGAATTGTTAACAACTGTGCTTTGAGAATTTCATTTTTCAAGATTTCCCATCCTTCCTGGACATTTTTGTCTTTAAGGATATCCAGCCATTGGATCCCTCCAATTCTCTTTCTGAATCCCTTAAAATCTGCCTTTCTGAAATCTAACCTTGAATTCTGAGTCTTCACAGGTCTTCTGCCTCTAGTTATCCAAAATTCTAAAATAGCATGGTCGCTACCTCCTAGGGTCCCAGCCACTTTTACCTCCTCAACCATTTCCTCCCTGTTTATAAGGATTAGATCCAAGGTAGCAGTTCCCCTTGTTTTCTCCCCTAGCTTTTGGAAGATAAAGTTGTCAGCAAGAGAGGATAAGAATTTCCTTGACCTGTTAGTTTTGCCTGAGAGAGATTCCCAACAAATGTCTGGATAGTTGAAATCTCCCATGACAACTATGTCATATTTTTTGGAGAACTTGGCCATTTGAAGCATAAATAGTTCATCCATATCTTCAGCTTGCACAGGTGGCCTGTAGTAAATGCCTACAATGGTGTCCTTTCCATTGTTCTGTCCTTGTATTCTTACCCAAACAGTTTCCACAGAACTCCCAGTCTCTGAAGCTTCAATCTCTGTGCAGATATACGCGTTTCTAACATACAATGCGACACCTCCTCCTCGTTTATCAAGTCTGTTTCTTGCAAATAAGTTATATCCTTCTAGTCTTGTATTCCAATCATGTGTATTGTCCCACCAAGTTTCAGTGATTCCAATGACATCATATTTCTTTTCCTGCGTTAGTAGTTCCAATTCTCCTTGTTTGTTGCCCATGCTTTGTGCATTAGTATAGAAACATTTTAGTTTGTGATAGGTTTCTCTTTCGCCAATATTTTTATTAATTAGATTCTTTTGTCTTTGTTCTTCCTTTCCACTTCTAATAGCAGAGTTCTCAATAGCATTTGTCAGGTGTATGGCTTTTTCTGGTCTTTTGCTTCCCTTCCCATGTTGTTCTAGTTTAAAGCTCTCCTTACAAGTGTAGCAAGGCGACTTCCAAATACATGTTTTCCAGTCTTCGTAAGGTGCACCCCATCTCTAGCAAGTAGTCCATCGTATAAGTAATTCACTCCGTGATCCAGAAATCCAAATCTTTGCTGACGGCACCATCGACGTAGCCAGTTGTTCACCTGCAGAATCTTATTCCACCTCCTTGTTCCATGGCCATCCACTGGGAGGATGGAAGAGAAGACCACCTGCGCTCCCAGTTCTTTCACTTTCTTGCCTAGGTCTTCAAAGTCTCTGCAGATGGTTTCCAGGTCATTTCTTGCGGTGTCATTTGTACCCACATGTAGTAGCAGGAATGGGTAGTCATCTGTAGGTCTGAAGACTCCTGATATCCTGTCAGACACATCTTTAATTTTTGCACCTGGAAGACAGCACATTTCTCTTGAGGTTATATCCGGTCTGCAGATAGCGGCCTCTGTTCCTCTCAACAGGGAATCCCCCATGACCACCACTCTCCGCTTCTTCTTCACAACATTTTTCTTTCTCCATCCAGGAGGACTCTGAAGGCGTACAAGGTTGCTGTTTGTTGGCAAAGTCTTATCCTGATGTATTTCTTCATCGTTTTCCTGCGTGAGAGCCTGGTACTGGTTCCTAAGCAGTATGGGTGCTGACTGCCTCCTGATCCTCCTGCTTCTCTGGGTCACATGTCTCCATTCCTCTGTTTCTTCAGGTGCACTTTGAATTTCTTCTCTTTCTGTAACATGAAGAGATAGTTCTGCTCTGTCTAAGAACTCTTCGCCTTCCTTATATTAATATCAGACCTCTTATTATACCCCCCAAAATATATGGGGGACATGGTGTTTTTTTCTTGACGATGGTACAGAAATGGGTCCCTCAACCTGCTCTTGCTCTTCTGACTGGCAATACATAGACAATATAAAGTCCTTTAGGGCAGATCTCATGACAGGCAAGTTTTAAATTCTCCATTCAGCTCTTGACTGAGTCCAATGGCTGTCCATGGAGTCCATCGGGGTCCTTTCAGTCTGCTCTGCTGTATTCTGTGCTGCGCTTTGAGGATTCACAATTCTGTAGTCACATAGAGTAATTGCAGACTTTTGATGTAAAACTGGACAATCCCTTTTAAGAGGATGCCCAAAATCAAAGCAAAAAAACAGTATCATTGTTTCAAAAACAGCCCCAAACCTTTCTACAGATTGTACTGTATATATGGTAGCATAGATCATCCCTATCCACATGAAGATGATGTGCAAAATCACCCTTTTTTTCGAAGAAAGATGATGTTCTTTTTTACATCTAGGACAGTTTCTTCAAGCAACCTTCAATGCTAAATAAAATAAATAGGGCTGAGCAAAATGATTTTCAGGTCTCTTGTCCAGTGGCTACGCCGGTAGAGCCCTGCTAGTTTTCTCCTACATGCTGGCATCTCTGTACTTTGTCTGAATATTAGGCCTTGTGTAATATCATGCATGTGTCGTACCACAACAATAACCTACTAATCAGACGAGTAGTCGGAGAAGCCGGCAGGTATTAGGAAATAGTGGCAGCCATGGATTACCAATGTGGTTGCTGGACCAGGCTCCTGCAAATCTTTTTTTCTCAACTCTAAAGTAAACAAATTTTCTCCTAGTTTTTACATGTTTTTATTACCTGCAGATCTGCATGAAATTCTATAAAAAAAATTGTCTGTCTGTTTTAAAGTCCCTTTCACAGAGTTTATAATAGCCAGGAGTAAATAAGTCTGTGCTCCTTTCATGTAGTAGAAGTACCAGCAGCATTATGCCATTTCCAATGCAGGACCAAAATGTACTATCAATTGCCCACATTAAACAATTTTATGATATTATTAATATATGTTTTGTTAGCTTAGTCTCTTTCCCGCATGCAAAACTGCTATTGAAATATTTATTTCAGCTTTTATTAAAGGCCGACTATTGTTTCCCAGAACTTGAGGCGAACACAGCACACTGCTGCAATACCAATAGATAATATGGAATGGAGCGTTTTCTTTTATGGATGCATCAATTATATCACAGGTTCTCCAGACACTGCATTAGCGTTATTGTGTGGCTTCTCTTTTTAGGCTTATACATCCTCATAATGTTTCAAAATGAGATGTATCTCAGTGTACACCACTTCATAATTGATAAATGACTTCTAAATATGTAAAAGCTGCACAATAGCATTGTCATTAACATGATCAATAACGTAACCAGATTCTTCCTTCCTACATATGAATTTTTAAAATAATTGTATTCACAGTCATATACTAAAATCTTTATGAAACACAAATAAAGGTTTTATCTATTAGAGAGAAGTGAAATTATCTATCTATGTATAGAATAGCACAATACAGTATGTAGCTGTCTAGTAGCAAAAATGGAGGCAGCATGTCCTTCAGTAAAACTTTCTATGCCTCGTGAATACAGCCCCATCATGCAGTACTGCACTCCATTCAGGGTCTGAATACAGCCCGTTCCTGCAATATACTGTATCACTTCTTTCAGTCCCTGTATACATCTCCCTCCTGTATAACATAACTTCTCTCAGCCCCTATTTTCCCTTCACCCATGACAGCACACCTGAGAATTTGATCTGCCCAGCCAGGACAGGAACCTACTGAAATAAAAGGGCGGAACCTCTCCCCTGTGTCAGTTAGTTTCCTGTCCTTGATGGGATTCCCATACTGAAATCGGATGGTAACTTATAATGGGTGAACGGAAAAGGTCCCAGACCCGTGCCGGCATCAAAGGAACAGATCTCTTACCTGTGGCACTGGCTTTCGGGTGGCTGGAAGAGCCATCCACGAGTCCCCTGGGGGCTCTGTGCATGAGCGGGTGGCACAGTCAGCTCTGCCTTAGCTCGGTCAGCTGTACCACTCTCCCCCTGCTGCAGTCTCTGGGCTGGCTTCCAGCTGGTTTCAACATAGTAGAGCAGCCATGGCATCTTCCGGTGAGTACCGCCTATGTCACAGGTGCAGGGCACGCTGGGTAGGGGCATGCCCAAGTGAGATCATGGGGGTGCTCTAGAAACAAGATGGTGGCTCACTACGTGACACCTGCTGGGATCGGAACAGTACATTGTGCCCGGCCAGCTTTTGTGGGGGTGGGGGAGGGCAGCCATCAGAATTGGATGGGAGGCCCCACAAGATGGCGCTGGCTACCCTTTCTTAAGGGCAAGCAGCGGAGCAGGTGGCTGCTGAGGCCAGATCATTGCACCTGGTGAAAATGGACCAAAGCAATGTTCAGCAGCAGCAGCCAATACAGCTAACAGCTCACCATCAGCATCGACTTAAGCGAGGCAACCGTTTGAGTGGCAGGAGCAGCAGTCATCCCAGTCAGAGGAGCAGGGCATCCCAGGACTCATCAGTGTTCGGAGATGATACGTTATGTGTGGCACCGCAGCCTTCGAATCCAGTACCCTAGATTGAAAATGGGTGGTGAGTGATCTCCGTGAATTTCATTTTGTTGTAATGGCTCTGGACGGGATTTCTCTCACCATCCTTCTAGGGTTAATTTTGCATGGCCTCCCTTTGGTTTGGGGAGGGCCATATTTACCCGCCGCTATGCTGGACTCGTCAGTGATACTTCTGTTCTCGGCTGAGCAGCTGACCCTTGTGAAACCTGTGTATCCTGCCTGTTCTTGTATGCTTGTACCATGTATGACCCGTCCCATCTCTCATTTTGTATCTGTGCTTAAGGTACTGTCACACTAAGTGATATCGCTAGCAATATCGCTATAACTTGTGACGTTATAGCGATATTGCTAGCGATATCGCTGTGTGTGATGCTTACCTACAACCCGCTCCCCCGCTGGTAATCGCTAATCGCGCAAGAACATTCAGGACTGTTTCTTGTCGTCAGCTTCCTGCGGCGCTTCCTGCTGTGACAACAAGCGACGCGTGGAGCCGGGCGGGAGGACGCAGGATCGCCTGGTGTGACAAGTAAGTAGCGACCTCCGTCCCCAGCGATGTCACTAGTGAGATCTGCCTGTGTGGCAGCTCACTAGCGACCACTTAGCGATGTACCAGCGATCCTGACCGCGTCATATCGCTGGTCGGGATCAGTGGTACATCGCTAAGTGTGACAGTACCTTTAGACTCTGTACCTTCTGTCTTATCTCTGGTTTTGACCTTGGCTAAAGCTCCCTGACTATTCTCTCGTTTGTGCCCTTGGTGACTGCATTACCCTTTCTGGCTTCTGACCCAGGCTTGTATTATACCACGCTGTCTGTCTCCTCCTTTGGTTACCACGTTACCCTCTGGTCTGACCTCGGATTGCTTGACTCTTTGCTCCACTGGCTCCCATCGCCATTCTCAGGGGTACGGGGCTTTGCACCACCTCCAGCCACTCCCCTGTTATCAAGTGTTGCAAGTCCTGCTATTCTGCACTCACAGCCTTGGTATCATGTTACAGCAGGAGTCCTCTGGCTTCCTCCACACTTCCCATGGCACACATTCTGACTCTGGTGCTGTGTCCATTACAGTTGTTTACTCCTTTCCGACATCAGGCGTACATTTACGCTGATGTCGGACTCACTCCATTTTATGTGGGCTCCGGCAGTGAGCCCACATCTTTCCCGGCACATGTCAGCTGTTATGAACAGTTGACATGTGCCTGAAATAACCACGGATGGAATCGCGATACACTCGCGGCTATTAACCTGTTAAATGCCACTCTCAAACTCTGACAGCCGCATTTAACATGCGCTTCTGACCATCAGGACGGAAATCCACCCATCGGTGACCCCAGTCACGTGATCGCGGGTCACCAATAGGTTGGCATAACAAGCAGAGGTCGCCTGGAGACTTCTAAGATTGTCACTGCCGGATTGCTATGAGTGCCACTCGGTGGTCGGCGCTCATGGCAATTCAGTAAATATGCTACATACAGGTCATCTGATCATCGCCTGTATGGAGACTATTGAAGAATGCCAAAAGTAAAAAAAAAAAGTTTTTAAAATTATAAAAAAATATAAAAGTTCAAATCACCCCCCTTTTGCCCCATTCAAAATAAAACAACAGAAAAAAACAAACATACACATATTTTAAATTGCTGCATTCAGAATCGCCCAATCTATGAATAAAAAAAGGATTAACATGATCAATAAAGAGCGTAGCGAGAAAAAGTCAAAACGCTAGAACTACATTTTTTGGTCGCCACGACATTGCATTAAAATACAATAACAGGCAATCAAAAGATCGTATCTGCACCAAAATGGTATCATTAAAAACGTCAGCTTGGCATGGAAAAACTAAGTCCTCACTTGACCCGAGTTCACGAAAAATGGAGAAGCTACTAGTATCAGAAAATGGCTCTTTTTTTAACTAAGTTTGGATTTTTTTTTCACTACGTAGATAAAAAAGAACGTAGACATGTTTGTTGTCTATGAATTCGCAATGACCTGGAAAATTATAATGGCAGGTCAATATTAGTGAACATTGTGAAAATAAACAAGAAACAAGTGTTGGGATTGCACTTTTTTTGCAATTTCACTGCACTTGGAATTTTTTTCCCCTTTTCCAGTACATGACATGGTAAAACCAATTATGTTGTTAAAAAGTACAACTTGTCCTTCAAAAAACAAGCCCACACATGGCCATTTTGACCAAAAATAAAAAAGTTATGGCTCTGGGAAGAAGAGACGCAAATAATGAAAATGCAAAACCAACAATAACTTTGGTCATAAAGGGGTTAATGGACCGCTTATTGTTTGTTTAAATCATTATGAGAGGCCTAGGAAAGCTATTGTAAAGAAGAAGAACATGGAGTGTGTGCTAGACAAGGTTTCCTTTAACTCTGACACCTCTTCTATATCATCACAAGGTCAATGCTATACTGAATCCGTGTCCTCCTCCTCCTCGGACAGTGACATGGGGGGCAGTCCATGCTTTCCCATGAAGTACATGCATAGACTACTTAGGGCAATTAGGACAGCTATGGGCCTAAAGGAGGAAAAAGCAGCCAAGTCCCTTGAGGACGTCATGTTTGGAGGATTAGAGGAAAAGAAAAAACTAACCTTTTCGATCAACGCTAAGGTTCAGGCTCTCATTAATAGAAAGTGGAAGAGGTCAGAAAAATCTGGTGCCCTGCCCTCATCTTCAATTGATGGCGCAGTATCCAGATCATCTAAGTGGTCAGCACTTCCCTTGAAAGATTCAGGGTTACTCAGGGACTCATTGGATAAAAAGGCGGACACTTATCTAAGACACATATGGGAAGTGGCAGCGGGAGGACTGAAACCAGCGATTGCTGGAACTTAAACCGCACATTTCCTAAAGATACAGCAGCTGGAGAAGAAGCTTAAGTTCGAGGTGTCAAGAGATTGAATCCTAGAAGGAAAAACACTGTGAGCACAACTTAAGTAATGGTGCTGAAGGTTAGGCTCCCAAACCAAGTAGTTATAAGTTATAAACCTAGCACTCAACTTTAGGATATTCAGAAGAATATTTATTGTAGTAGGTAAAAAATGTTTCGGTCAAATTTTGACCTTCTTCAGTTACGTACTGTACCAAATACGTGGTAATAGGTAGTAAACCTATTATGAAGATTCATGTGCTCTTAATTGGGGTGGTCCGTCCCACTGCCTGTTGTAGTATGCTTATAGAAGCCAGTAGATGGGGCAAAATATGCGCGTATGCTGTTCACTGGGGAGATCCGTCCCACAGCCTTGTGTTAGCCAGTAGATGGGGCAGGACGTGCCTCCAGACACAGTATCCACTTTATGTCTCAGAGACATGCAGTGAATACTTTGTCTGGAGGCACGTGGGTCGCCCTCCCAGGGCTGTGGGGTACTCGGTACCAGGCCCGATGATCTTCAATGGGAGATGACACGGCAGCTGGGAACCGGCCCGTGGCCCTGGGCGCCCATTGTAAAAGGAGTTGTTGCAGTGTGCTTATGGTGATGAAAGTTTATAAGTGATTCGTGACGCCACCTGTGGTGTTCGGCAATGAAGATGTAAGCCGACGCTGCAGACAGATCCTCTGGGACAGATGGTGTGGTGCAGCAGTGATGTTATAGCCCTCCACAGGCAGGGCTGGAGTCCCAGGGCAGTGTAGGTGAAGGGACACGTAGATGGTGTAGTGTCGGGCGCAAGGGACGTAGCAGTGCTGGACTGGTTGGCGCAGGAATAAGTGGAGGACACCAGGGCATGTAGTTCCAAAGCTTTACTCACAGTCTGTTGCGGGTACAGGTGCCCGCATCCGTGCCGTGTCCTCTGGGTCAGGAGCTCAGCCAACTTCCAGGCAAGATGAAGTACTCCTTTCCAACACTCCGCCAACATATGTGCCTTTTCTGAACATCTCCTCTTATAGCACCTTTGAATGAAGTACTCCTAGTACTAAGTTACACTGGAGTTCCTCCTGTCAGATGTTCCTATGAACTCTACTTGTATGGCAGACAGCTGTAGCCTGCTTCGGGGACTCCTTGCTACTAAGTCCCGGCTCACTAATATGTTGCTGTTGTGCCCCCAAGTCTTGTGTGGGAATAAAGTGGTCACTACTTCTATTCCTCCGGTGTCTGCTGCAGGACCATTAGTATCCATACAACCTCGGGGACCGGGCCCTGGCCTTGCGCTGTGAACTTGGGAAGGGTTCTCCCTTCCAACCCTGTTCCTTAGTTCTTCTATTCTCCTTACGTTCCGTTCTAATCCTTCTTCCCAATGGAGAATCAAGCTTCCTTTCTCTGTCTTTTTCCTGTGCCAGCAGACCCACATCACTGTGGCCTGCTGCGGCACTTCCTTCTTCCATCCCTCTCCCGGGGATCTTCTCTGTCTCACTCTCTGTCCTTCTAAATCCTCACTCGCTGACTGAATGCATGACTGAACGACTGACTCAACTCTTCCCGCTCTTTTGTGTAAACTAAACTCCACCCACCTCCCAGCACGTTTCGTGTTCCAAGCAGGGAGCCACCGAAGGTGCTTTGCTACACTACTTTGTGGTGTGGGGTGCAGGTGTTGGAGTGTGGTCAGGTGTCTCCACCTTACCTGGATGGTGGGGCACCACACCTCAGGAGGAGGTGCAGTACCTCTGTGGCGACTGAACCCTCAGGGGCGCCACATACATCCTGCCCCATCTACTGGCTAACACAAGGCTGTGGGACGGATCTCCCCAGTGAACAGCATACGCGCATATTTTGCCCCATTTACTAGCTTCTATAAGCATACTACAGCAGGCAGTGGGACGGACCACCCCAGTTAAGAGCACATGAATCTTCACAATAGGTTTATTACCTATTACCACGTATTTGGTACAGTATGTAACTGAAGAAGGTCAAAATTTGACCGAAACTTTTTTACGTACTACAATAAATATTCTTCTGAATATCCTAAAGTTGAGTGCTAGGTTTCTAACTTATAAAGAGATAGAATCCTGTCAGATGTCTCTATTGCACGGAGCAGCAGTAGTCCTTTTTTCGGAGGAAAAAATTCAATAGGGGACGTCCTCCAGGAGAAAGAAGCAAGTGGAAAGATAGAGGAAAAAGGGAGTCTAGATTCATGTTCGGCATTTGTTCCTCCACTTCCAAGAAGTCCTCCTGACTAGGGACTGTGATCCGAAATGCGCATCGGGAAGTGTACTGCACAGCCAGCCATCATCCACCAGGTATTCAGATATTACCATCATCATTACCTTATCTTGCACCAGATGATAGTGGCACTGCCTTGGCAAATACATAGGTTCATGTTATTCTATGCTATACATCACTTTTTAATCAGCAGTTATTCTATTGATTGAGCCATCCTTGCTGCATATACAGACTATCTGAATACTTACCCAGCGATTGCATAGTCTCACTAGTTTATGAGATCACAGCAAATTTTTGCACTTTAATCATCTCCTGCAGATATTATGTACATGTTGCTATGCCCTCCATCTTTAGTAGGTATATATATTTTCTCACTCTAGGATGCACATGGTTTGCCTGGTGGCTCTGTGCTTTGGCTAGGTTTATCCTTTTTTACTGTGTAACAAATATTTTATTTATTTCTATGCGGTCACTCTTGTGTGATGGTTTCATTTATTACCATGTATTTTTGTATTAATAAAGGTATTTTATTTAATCTCATTGTTCCCACATATCTTTAATCCATATATTCGTTTTTTCTTTTCAATGGTGCACTTATATATAGTGGCATGTAAAAGTTTGGGCATCCCTTGTCAAAATTAATGTTATTGTGAGCATTTAAGCAAGTTGAAGATGAAATTATCTCTATAAGGGCTAAAGTTTAAGATGACACATTTCCTTTGTATTTTTGGCAATATATATATATATATATATATATATATATATATATACACACACATACCTACAGTATATATATGTATATTAATTTTTACATGTTAAAAATTATGAAAAGCAAGCGTCTTACTTGTGGTTTTTGTAGCCCATTCCAGCTTTGTGCAGGTCTATGATCTTGTCCCTGACATCTTTATAAAGCTCTTTGGTCTTGCCAATGTTGTATAGGTTAGAGTCTGACTGTGACTATGTAAGACAGCTGTCTTTAATGCAGGTAACAAGTCGATTAGGAGCGTCTAACTGGTCTGTGAACTCGGGTCAAGTGAGGGCTTAGTTTTTCCATGCCAAGCTGACGTTTTTAACACTAGAACTACTGTACTCGTGACACCTACTAGAACTACTGAATGTAGTCATTTTGACTACTGACTTGTTTTCGTTTATTATTAGAGTTTCATTTGTGGTTATTTATTAATAATTATATTTTTTTAATGTATTATTATTGTGAGATCCAACAGTAATGCTTTGGAATGTTTTTTTCTGATTTTTTTTCATATTTTTCTACAGGAAATAACAAGAGTAAACTAAGTAAAACAATAATAATAGACGTTTTAAAATAATTTATTATTAAAGTGCACACATATAAACAACAACTCAAGAACAACAAGCAGAGAAAATGTAAGTGAAGGAGAAGAAAAATGAAAATATGGCACAGAATCTCAATAAAACCGACCAACCGTTATTATGAAGTACAACCGGTAACTTTCTAAACATTGTTGATTCGCATTTCAGGCATCGTCTTTCAATTACAGCGGTACATTGCCCACACAAAGACTTATGGCAAGTCATACAATTTCCAACAGATCGATTATTTTTGCATTTTGCTTTTATCTGACAAATTTTTTTTTGAGACATCACATCTGAAGATGTAGCAGCTTGGGACATGCCACCCTTTCCCCTAGATACAACATACGGACCACTCAACTCTGTGACAAGCTTTTGCAAAAATGCCTTGCATGACATTTGTCCGGTGGTCATCTCCTTGTATAATATCCAAGCATTTATACCCGCTAAGTCTAAGGTATTTTCAAATGTGTGAACAGGCCATCTCCTATCATACAATGAGAATCACCAGTAACATATCCCTGCTGTCCTGTTTGCTACCACTATACAAATATAATGTTCAGTCATTTTTGACTGGACCTATAAAAGTCTTGATGTTTTAGTTTATTTATACATTTTTTCACAGAATTATACTGTATGTGAACATGGTTGATCATAAACAAAAGAAAAATGAAAATAACACGTAATTTTTATCGTTTTCGCCTCATAAACCATTACATTGCATTATTGCTATATTCATGCATATTGCCCATTTGCAGATAAAAAAAATTCTTTCTAGCTGTAAACTATAACTAATAACACCAAGCTGTATGCAAATATAGTTTTTCCCCAAAAAAATTGCTGCTTCACATTATACAGTACAAAATAATCGAATAATATGACAATAAAATGTTGTATATACCTGTAGGAGTTTTCAGAGCTCTTATGTCTGCATCTGTTGTCTTTGTCTCTCCAAGTGAAATGAAAGTAATTTACTATCCAGACTTACTGTCTACTGCTAGGACCAGAGAAAAACACCTCCCTTTGTTAGCATAAGATAAGAGCCTACAGTTTTACAAAAAAGCTCTATTCAGATCAGCATTACACAGTCATACAACCAGGTAACATAATGAAAATGTGAAAAGTTGACATGTGAATTGAACTACATCTATATGAACATCAGGGTAAATAAGATACAGTGAAAAAATTATGCACAAAACTTTACAGCAACTTTTAGTGACAAAAGGACAGCAAAATATAGCAGGTAGTCAAAATGACTACCTTTAGTAGTTATAGGTGAATGTTGAAATAAATGCGCAATTTTTGCACCTAAATTATTTATTGCCACAAAATCTTTTTTAACATCCTATTTGAGGAAAAGTCACCGAGTCTCAAGCCGGAATTCCAAAAAATGTAGTCACAGAGGAGAAATACATAGTGCGAAGTAGTCAAAATGACTACCTCAGTAGTTCTAGTGTTAATGATACCATTTTGGTGCAGCACTTCCCTTGAAAGATTCAGGGTTACTCAGGGACTCATTGGATAAAAAGGCGGACACTTATCTAAGACACATATGGGAAGTGGCAGCGGGAGGACTGAAACCAGCGATTGCTGGAACTTAAACCGCACATTTCCTAAAGATTTTGCTACAGCAGCTGGAGAAGAAGCTTAAGTCCGAGGTGTCAAGAGATTGAATCCTAGAAGGAAAAACACTGTGAGCACAACTTAAGTAATGGTGCTGAAGGTTAGGTTCCCAAACCAAGTAGTTATAAGTTATAAACCTAGCACTCAACTTTAGGATATTCAGAAGAATATTTATTGTAGTAGGTAAAAAATGTTTCGGTCAAATTTTGACCTTCTTCAGTTACGTACTGTACCAAATACGTGGTAATAGGTAGTAAACCTATTATGAAGATTCATGTGCTCTTAATTGGGGTGGTCCGTTCCACTGCCTGTTGTAGTATGCTTATAGAAGCCAGTAGATGGGGCAAAATATGCGCGTATGCTGTTCACTGGGGAGATCCGTCCCACAGCCTTGTGTTAGCCAGTAGATGGGGCAGGACGTGCCTCCAGACACAGTATCCACTTTATGTCTCAGAGACATGCAGTGAATACTTTGTCTGGAGGCACGTGGGTCGCCCTCCCAGGGCTGTGGGGTACTCGGTACCAGGCCCGATGAGCTTCAATGGGAGATGTCACGGCAGCTGGGAACCGGCCCGTGGCCCTGGGCGCCCATTGTAAAAGGAGTTGTTGCAGTGTGCTTATGGTGATGAAAGTTTATAAGTGATTCGTGACGCCACCTGTGGTGTTCGGCAATGAAGAAGTAAGCCGACGCTGCAGACAGATCCTCTGGGACAGATGGTGTGGTGCAGCAGTGATGTTATAGCCCTCCACAGGCAGGGCTGGAGTCCCAGGGCAGTGTAGGTGAAGGGACACGTAGATGGTGTAGTGTCGGGCGCAAGGGACGTAGCAGTGCTGGACTGGTTGGTGCAGGAATAAGTGGAGGACACCAGGGCATGTAGTTCCAAAGCTTTACTCACAGTCTGTTGCAGGTACAGGTGCCCGCATCCGTGCCGTGTCCTCTGGGTCAGGAGCTCAGCCAACTTCCAGGCAAGATGAAGTACTCCTTTCCAACACTCCGCCAACATATGTGCCTTTTCTGAACATCTCCTCTTATAGCGCCTTTGAATGAAGTACTCCTAGTACTAAGTTACACTGGAGTTCCTCCTGTCAGATGTTCCTATGAACTCTACTTGTATGGCAGACAGCTGTAGCCTTCTTCGGGGACTCCTTGCTACTAAGTCCCGGCTCACTAATATGTTGCTGTTGTGCCCCCAAGTCTTGTGTGGGAATAAAGTGGTCACTACTTCTATTCCTCCGGTGTCTGCTGCAGGACCATTAGTATCCATACAACCTCGGGGACCGGGCCCTGGCCTTGCGCTGTGAACTTGGGAAGGGTTCTCCCTTCCAACCCTGTTCCTTAGTTCCTCTATTCTCCTTACGTTCCGTTCTAATCCTTCTTCCCAATGGAGAATCAAGCTTCCTTTCTCTGTCTTTTTCCTGTGCCAGCAGACCCACATCACTGTGGCCTGCTGCGGCACTTCCTTCTTCCATCCCTCTCCCGGGGATCTTCTCTGTCTCACTCTCTGTCCTTCTACATCCTCACTCGCTGACTGAATGCATGACTGAACGACTGACTCAACTCTTCCCGCTCTTTTGTGTAAACTAAACTCCACCCACCTCCCAGCACATTTCGTGTTCCAAGCAGGGAGCCACCGAAGGTGCTTTGCTACACTACTTTGTGGTGTGGGGTGCAGGTGTTGGAGTGTGGTCAGGTGTCTCCACCTTACCTGGATGGTGGGGCACCACACCTCAGGAGGAGGTGCAGTACCTCTGTGGCGACTGAACCCTCAGGGGCGCCACATACATCCTGCCCCATCTACTGGCTAACACAAGGCTGTGGGACGGATCTCCCCAGTGAACAGCATACGCGCATATTTTGCCCCATTTACTAGCTTCTATAAGCATACTACAGCACGCAGTGGGACGGACCACCCCAGTTAAGAGCACATGAATCTTCACAATATGTCTATTACCTATTACCACGTATTTGGTACAGTATGTAACTGAAGAAGGTCAAAATTTGACCAAAACTTTTTTACGTACTACAATAAATATTCTTCTGAATATCCTAAAGTTGAGTGCTAGGTTTCTAACTTATAAAGAGATAGAATCCTGTCAGATGTCTCTATTGCACGGAGCAGCAGTAGTCCTTTTTTCGGAGGAAAAAATTCAATAGGGGACGTCCTCCAGGAGAAAGAAGCAAGTGGAAAGATAGAGGAAAAAGGGAGTCTAGATTCATGTTCGGCATTTGTTCCTCCACTTCCAAGAAGTCCTCCTGACTAGGGACTGTGATCCGAAATGCGCATCGGGAAGTGTACTGCACAGCCAGCCATCATCCACCAGGTATTCAGATATTACCATCATCATTACCTTATCTTGCACCAGATGATAGTGGCACTGCCTTGGCAAATACATAGGTTCATGTTATTCTATGCTATACATCACTTTTTAATCAGCAGTTATTCTATTGATTGAGCCATCCTTGCTGCATATACAGACTATCTGAATACTTACCCAGCGATTGCATAGTCTCATTAGTTTATGAGATCACAGCAAATTTTTGCACTTTAATCATCTCCTGCAGATATTATGTACATGTTGCTATGCCCTCCATCTTTAGTAGGTATATATATTTTCTCACTCTAGGATGCACATGGTTTGCCTGGTGGCTCTGTGCTTTGGCTAGGTTTATCCTTTTTTACTGTGTAACAAATATTTTATTTATTTCTATGCGGTCACTCTTGTGTGATGGTTTCATTTATTACCATGTATTTTTGTATTAATAAAGGTATTTTATTTAATCTCATTGTTCCCACATATCTTTAATCCATATATTCGTTTTTTCTTTTCAATGGTGCACTTATATATAGTGGCATGTAAAAGTTTGGGCATCCCTTGTCAAAATTAATGTTATTGTGAGCATTTAAGCAAGTTGAAGATGAAATTATCTCTATAAGGGCTAAAGTTTAAGATGACACATTTCCTTTGTATTTTTGGCAATATATATATATATATATACACACACATACCTACAGTATATATATGTATATTAATTTTTACATGTTAAAAATTATGAAAAGCAAAATGGGCTGATGCAAAACTTGGGCACCCTGCATGATTAGTACCTAGTTACACCCACTTATGCAAGAATCAGAGCTTGTAAATGCTTTTCTGTAGCCAGTCAAAAGTCTTTCAGTTTTTGTTTGAGTGATTTTCATCTATTCTACATTGGAATATTCTTCCAGTTCTGTGAGATTCCTGTGTTGTCTTGCATGCACTGCTATTTTGAGGTCTAGCCACAGATTTTCAATGATGTCCAGTTCAGGGGACTGTGAGGGCCATTTTAAAACCTTCAGCTTGCGCCTCTTGAGGTAGTCTACTGTGCATTTTGACGTGTGTTTTGAGATCATTATTGATTTCTAAAAGCCATCCTCTTTTCAACTTCATTTTTTTACAGATAACGTTACAGTATGTTTGCATCAAGAATTTGTTGAAATTTCATTGAATCCATTCTTCCTTATACCTGTGAAATATTTCCCCCATGCCATTGGCTGCAACACAACCACAAAGAATGAATTATCCACTCCTACGGTTAATGGTTGGTGATATGTTCTTTTCCTGAAATTCTGTGCCTTTTTTTACTCATACCTTTGATCATTGTGGCCGAAGAGCTCTATTTTATCTTCATCGGTCCACAGGACTTTTGCATACTTCTGTTGTTGAACTTTGTGGTGTGGATGCAGGAGATGTTTTCTTATGACAATGTCAAAGTCTGCTAAATCTTTATGAGTGTCTTTTGCAGACAGGCGGGGGTTCTGATTTGCCTATCTAGCAATCCTACAAGTAGCTCTTACTGAAATTTTGCTTGGTCTTCCAGACCTTATTTTGACCTCCACTGTCCCTGTTAACTGCCATTTCTAAATTACATTTTGAACTGAGGAAAGAACAGCTTGAAAATTCTTTGCTATCTTTTTATAGCCTTATCCTGCTTTGTGGACCTCCATCATTTTCATTTTCAGAGTGCTTGGCAGCTGCTTAGAAGAACCTGTGGCTGCTGTTTTTTGGCACAAGGTTTTAGTATTTTTATAAATCTGGGAAATTTGCATAACCTGGCCTTTCCTAACAATGATAGTGAAGAAGCCATAACCCTAATAGGCTAACTAATGTCTGAAACTTTCGTCAAAGGTATCTGAGCACACAAATCTCCAAGGGTGCTGTCATACACAGCGTGGGAAGACTAAGTGCAACATGAAGGGATGAGAGGAAGGAAGCCCAGACACTAGGGAAAGGGTGAGTGGAGACACCTAGGCAGATCTGATAACACCCTACCTGCCCTGCCATCCATAAATCGCTGAGCAGGAAACACCCCCAAAACATAATGTTTCCACCTCCATTCTTGACAGTGGGGACGGTGGTGTTCTTTGGGTCATAGGCAGCATTTCTCTTCCTCCAAACACGGCGAGTTGAGTTAATGCCAAAGACCTCAATTGTTGTCTCATCTGACCATAGCACCTTCTCCCAATCACTCACAGAATCATCCAGGTGTTCATTGACAAACGCTAGATGGGCCTGCACATATGCCTTCTTGAGCTGGGGGACCTTTCTGGGCAATGCAGGATTTTAAACCTTTATAGCATAATGTGTTACCAATGGTTTTCTTGGTGACTGTTTTCCTAGCTGCCTCGAGATCATTAACAATTTCCCCCGTGTAGTTTTAGGCTGAACTCTCATCTTTCTCATGATCAAGGTTACCCCACAAGGTGAGATTTTGCATGGTGCCCCAGATCGATGTCGATTGACAGTCATTTTGTATTTCTTCCATTTTCTTACTATTGTACCAACAGTTGTCTCTTTCTCACCCAGCGTCTTACTTGTGGTTTTTGTAGCCCATTCCAGCTTTGTGCAGGTCTATGATCTTGTCCCTGACATCTTTATAAAGCTCTTTGGTCTTGCCAATGTTGTATAGGTTAGAGTCTGACTGTGACTATGTAAGACAGCTGTCTTTAATGCAGGTAACAAGTCGATTAGGAGCGTCTAACTGGTCTGTAGGAGCCTGAACTCAATGGTTGGTAGAGGATCAAATACTTATTTCTCACTGCAAAATGCAAATAAATTATCTGGATTTTATTTTGATATTCTCTCTCTCATTGTTAAAATTAACCTACCCTTACAGTTATAGACTGATCATGTATTTGTCAGTGGGCAAATTTACAAAATCAGCAAGGGATCAAATACTTATTTCCCCCACTGTAGCTCTAGGGAGACACAGGGCTTAAGTTTCCTGCTCGGTGATTTTGGGATGGCAAGGCAGGTAGGGTGTTATCAGATCTGCCTTATTTCCCCCACTGTAGGCCCCGGATAAGGAGAGGGAGGGATGAGCATTGATCAATCCTCACTATAAGCTAAAGACAAAAAGTTAGCCAGACAAGGGGAATGAACTTAGTTTGAGTAGACTCAGAGAGGTAATACCAAATGTCCTCAAACAGTTCCAGAGAGGAAGTTGGACGACTGGTATAGCTCCAAGCCTTCACAAGTGAAAAATGTAAATGTCACTAGTGACTCTCTGCAGCAGACTGGGGATTTATCAATATCCAGGTCCAGGTGTGTCAACTAGAGCCAGAGGGAGGTTGCTGCTGGGTCCAAGAGTAAGAAGGATTAAGGTGGCTACTGTAATGCCAAACACAGAGACCTTCTTCAGCGAGATGCAGAGCAACACCTGTGACTGTACCTCCCACTACTGCGAGTGACCTCTGGACACTGAGAACCAGCTTTCTCAGGATAAGAGGTGTGGAATGAAGGAATCAGCTTGGAGGCATTCACCTCTGATGCTGAAACCCACATCATATCCTCTAGACCATATGGCTTCCAGTGGACCAAGTATTTTTATGGAATGATGTTGGAGTCGAGAATCTACAATCCTCAAAATCTGAAACTCCAGATTACCATCAACCATTATTGGGGGCAGCGGTTGGGGTGAGGACTCAAGAGGTTCCACGTATTTCTTGAGCACAGACCTGTGAAAGACTTTGTGGATCTTATGGGTCTGAGGTAGCTCAAGATAAAACGCTGCTGGACTAATGACTGCGGTTATTTTATAGGGATAAAATCTAGGTCCCAACTTCCAGGAAGGAACCTTCAACTTGACATTCCTGGTAGACAACCACACAAAGTCATTCACATTTAGGTCCAGACCAGGCAAGCGCTTTCTGTCAGCCATTAGTTTGTACCTGTCTCCCAAGATCTTCAAATAACTCAGAACCCCCCCACCACTGAGGAGAGTGAAGAAGAAAAATGTTCCTCTTCAGGAACTTCCGAAGCCACTCCCCCCTCTAAAAGTACCAAACTGTGGATGATAACCGTATGCACCAAAAAGCGGTGACCTGCTGGTAGACTCCTGATGATGAGTATTTATAGCAAATTCTGCCAATGTTAAGTGGGATGCCCAATCCTCCAGATTTTTGGAGACAAAACACCTCAGGTAAGTCTGTCCATTTGACTGGGGATGGAAGGCAGAGGAAAAGGAAAGCTGCACCCCTAGTCAAGATCAAAGCGCCCTCCAGAACTTGGAAACAAACTGGGTCCTCCAATCTGACACCACATTGGAGGGAACCCGGTGAAGCTTCACAATCTCAATTATAGACCCCATGGCAAGAGTCTTGGCATTCGGAAGTGCCGATAATATGACAAAGTGAACCATTTTACTGAATCTATCTACAACCATCAAAACCATAGTCTTGCCTGCAGATACTGGTAGGTCAGTAATAAAATCCATGGACAAGTGTGTCCATGGCCTGCTAAGTAAAGGAGGAAAAGGTAGAGGGAAAAGAGTACCAGATGGATGGGTATGCAACACTTTAGAATGTGTGCAGATAGTACAAGCAGATACATGTTCTATCACATCCTGATGCAACCCAAGCCACCAAAAATGATGAGAAATGAGGTCCACAGTTGCTTTACCACCTGGATAACCAGCAAGCACAGATGTGTAATGTTCCTTAATTACTTTGCACTGCACCTGTTTAACATGTCCCCGATGTGTCTCAAAATCAGGTGGGCAAATGAAAATATCATCCAGATAGACCACCACAAACCTGCCCACCAAATGATGGAATATATCATTAATGACATGTTGGAATACCGCAGGTGCATTGGTCAGACCTAATGGCATGACCAGACTCTCTAAATGACCCTCAGGGGTATTGAACGCCGTTTTCCATTCATCCCCTTCTCTGATTCTACCCAGATTGTGGTCCCCCCCTTAAATCCAACTTGGAGAACATCTTAGCTCCCACAACCTGGCTGAACACATCCGGAATCAGGTTAAGAGGGTATGGATCTTGGATGGTAATCTGATTTAATTCCCGGAAATGTAAAAAGGGATGTAGACCACCATCTTTTTTCTTTAGAAAGAAGAACCCTACTGCCACGGGAGAAGATTAGGGTCAGATATGTCCCTTCTTCAGACTTTCCGCAATTAAATCCTTCATGGCTTGTCTCTCAGGGCCGGAAAGATTATACAGTCTGTACAGTGAGGATGCAAATCCTGACACTCCCTTTCAGAAAAAACGTCCTCAAAACAGTAAAAAATGCAGGTATGGTTATGGTAGAGACTAGAAAAAGAAATATTTAAACAGTTCTCATGGCAGTAATCCCCCCACTGAGCAATATCCCTGGCTTCCAATGCACCAACGGATTATGTTTCACCAACCAGGGAAAACCCAATACACTTGTTGTGGGAAGACCATCCTGGACATAGCAAGGAATTGTCTCACAAAGTATCAACCCCACCCTCAGTATTACATTATGTACAATCTGAGTCACAACTTTCTGTGCAAGTGGCACTGAATTGATGGAAAAGATGGGAATAGGCTCAACTAAAGTACAGCAAGCCAGCCCATGAGTTCTAGCAAACTCTGCATCAATCATGCTGACTCCAGCTCCAATGTCAACAAACACAGAAATCTCCTCGGTTGTGCTTTCTAGCAAGGACAAACCGGGAACTGCGGATTGATGATAAATGAAAACCACAGAAAAGAGGAAAGAATCCTCGGATATTTGAGAAAAAAACAAAACAGGCAGAGATGCTTACCTGTATAGACAGGCCTCAATAGAAATGCACTATCAGGGTGCAGCAGACCCAAGTAAAATGGCAACTGCACAGGTGCAATAATACCTAATGAAACAGCCAGCCTACAATCAGGAATTGGCCATGTGGCACACCAGTGCAAAAAAATAATCTGTATGTGGCAGTGTTCACACAGGGAATGCAGAGCATATGGTTCACAGCCTCTTAGTAACACCATATAGGGGGGCTGCCCAGTGCCAACTAGAATGCATCCTGTGTGAACAGAGGCCACAGTTTACAGAACCATTTGGGCCCAACTGCACCCTGAAAAGATAAAAAGTGCACAAAAACATATCAATATATGTAAGGTATTGGTTAATATTATGGCCATAATACGTAAGCTGGCAAACTAACGTCAAAGTTCCTTACACTTGCCAGTCCTACTCTAACATGAAAACCACAGAAAAGAGGAAAGAATCCTCCAATATTTGAGAAAAAAAACAAAACAGGCAGAGATGCTTACCTGTACAGACAGGCCTCAATACAAATGCACTATCAGTGTGCAGCGGACCCAAGTAAAATTGCAGCTGCACGGGTGCAATAATACCTAATGAAACAGCCAGCCTACAATCAGGGATTGGTCGTGTGGCACACCAGTGCAAAAAAATAATCCGTATGTGGCAATGTTCAAAACCTGTTTTGGTTTTTTATCAAATATTGGAGGATTCTTTCCTCTTTTCTGTGGTCTTCATGTTAGAGTAGGACTGGCAAGTGTAAGGAACTTTGATGATAAACGAAGCCCAGACACTATTGAAAGACTGAGTAAAGAACCCTAAGCAGATCTGATAACATCCTACCTGCTCTACTACCATCCCTAAATTGGTTCCTCACCAATCGCCGAGAAGGAAACCTAACTCTCTGCAGCAGACTGTGGATTTATAAACACCCAGGTCCACTAAAGCCAGAGTGAGGTTGCCGCTGGGTCCATGAGTCAGTAGGATTAAGGAGCAACTTTATTGCTAAAAGCAGAGACCTTTTGCAGCCAGATGTAGAGTGACTGTTGCATCTGACACACCTGTGACAGGTG
This sequence comes from Dendrobates tinctorius, assembly GCF_039654945.1. Lineage (NCBI taxonomy): Eukaryota > Metazoa > Chordata > Amphibia > Anura > Dendrobatidae > Dendrobates > Dendrobates tinctorius. Next base: position 15,803,875 of record NW_027361784.1, on the reverse strand, counting down.
CCCAAATGTTTGCATGTTAATTTTTAAAATGTAAAAAATTTCTCTCTCTCTCTCTCTCTATATATATATATATATATATATATATATATACACACCATATTTTTCACTTTATAAGACGCTCCGGATTATAAGACGCACCCCAAATTTTGAGGAGAAAAATAGGAAAAAACGTTTTTTAATAAAATGGTGATGCTTCTTATAATCCAGGCGTCTTATTGCTTACCGGTCTGTCCCCGGGTTGCTGTCGCCCACTCTGTCCCCGGGGTGCTGTCGCCCACTCTGTCCCCGGGGTGCTGTCGCCCACTCTGTCCCTGGTGCTGCCGCCACCGCGCTGGGTCCTCCGGGTGCCGCCGCCGTGCTGGGTCCCTCGGGTGCAGCCGCCGTGCTGGGTCCCTCGGGCGCTGCTGCCACCGCGCTGTGTCCCCCGGTGCCTGCCGCCGCCACCGGGCTCTGTCCCGTGCTGCGTGGGGGCTCTGCCATTCCATCCATGCCTGCGCGGTGGCTTGCTTCCTGGAAAATGGCCACCGCGCAAGCGCAGATGGAGATCTTGGCACTGAAATCTCGGGAGATGAGATTTCAGTGCTGAAATCTCATCTCTCGAGATTTCAGTGCCGAGATCTCCATCTGCGCTTGCGCGGCGGCCATTTTCCAGGAAGCAAGCCAACGCGCATGCATGGATGGAACGGCAGAGCCCCCCACGCAGCACGGGACAGAGCCCGGTGGCGGCGGCAGGCACCGGGGGACACAGCGCGGCGGCGGCAGCAGCAGCACCTGAGGGACCCAGCACGGCGGCACCCGGAGGACCCAGCGCGGTGGCAGCAAGTAACGGACACCCGCAGCGGCAGCCCAAAAAACGCATGTTTGCATTGTAAGACGCACCCCTATTTTCCCCCCAAATTTTGGGGAAAAAAAGTGCGTCTTACAAAGCGAAAAATACGGTATATTACCTAAAATACAAAGGAAATGTGTCATCTTTAACTTTAGGCCTTTTAGACATCATTTCATCTTTAACTTGCTTAACTGTTCACAATAACAGTAATTTTGACCAGGTGAGCCCAAACTTTTACATGTCACTGTAGCTTCTTCTAATAGAACATCTCTCCTGTAACCCTGGTGTTGAGGTAGCTATTTTGGGAGGGCTAAATTAACCCTTCACGGTTGAGCCAGTGATTTCCAAATTATTCCAGTGTTGCTAGCAACTCAAATGACCACACGGAGATGGGGGTCTCTGTACGGGAGGATCGAGACAGATCACTAAGCCCCTTTATTTTAATCACATCTTTTATAATCTTTTGCTTAATTATGCAAGGTTCTCAAGTACCAATAGCATTTCACTTTATAAGCCAATAATATTGCAAGAAAACCGGAAACTACATACACTCACTGGCCACTTTATTAGGTACACCATGCTAGTAACGGGTTGGACCCCCTTTTGCCTTCAGAACTGCCTCAATTCTTCGTGGCAGAGATTCAACAAGGTGCTGGAAGCATTCCTCAGAGATGTTGGACCATATTGACATGATGGCATCACACAGTTGGCGCAGATTTGTCGGCTGCACATCCCTGATGCGAATCTCCCGTTCCACCACATCCCAAAGATGCTCTATTGGATTGAGATCTGGTGACTGAGGAGGCCATTTGAGTACAGTGCGGGCTTACGCGTGCAACAGATTAAGTGCAACAGGATAAAGTGTTTTGCAGTTAGACAATGCATTGAAGCTGATGTTCCTCTCTTCTCTTCTTCACACAGGTATTTCATTCCATCATCCATGTATGCTGTCTGACAAGTGTGAACTGCATCATATAGTGCCAGATATTTTTATGGTATTTCATTCCATCATCCATGTATGCTGTCTGACAAGTGTGAACTGCATCATATAGTGCCAGATATTTTTATGGTATTTCATTCCATCATCCATGTATGCTGTCTGACAAGTGTGAACTGCATCATATAGTGCCAGATATTTTTATGGTATTTCATTCCATCATCCATGTATGCTGTCTGACAAGTGTGAACTGCATCATATAGTGCCAGATATTTTTATGGTATTTCATTCCATCATCCATGTATGCTGTCTGACAAGTGTGAACTGCATCATATAGTGCCAGATATTTTTATGGTATTTCATTCCATCATCCATGTATGCTGTCTGACAAGTGTGAACTGCATCATATAGTGCCAGATATTTTTATGGTATTTCATTCCATCATCCATGTATGCTGTCTGACAAGTGTGAACTGCATCATATAGTGCCAGATATTTTTATGGTATTTCATTCCATCATCCATGTATGCTGTCTGACAAGTGTGAACTGCATCATATAGTGCCAGATATTTTTATGGTATTTCATTCCATCATCCATGTATGCTGTCTGACAAGTGTGAACCGCATCATATAGTGCCAGATATTTTTATGGTATTTCATTCCATCATCCATGTATGCTGTCTGACAAGTGTGAACCGCATCATATAGTGCCAGATATTTTTATGGTATTTCATTCCATCATCCATGTATGCTGTCTGACAAGTGTGAACTGCATCATATAGTGCCAGATATTTTTATGGTATTTCATTCCATCATCCATGTATGCTGTCTGACAAGTGTGAACTGCATCATATAGTGCCAGATATTTTTATGGTATTTCATTCCATCATCCATGTATGCTGTCTGACAAGTGTGAACTGCATCATATAGTGCCAGATATTTTTATGGTATTTCATTCCATCATCCATGTATGCTGTCTGACAAGTGTGAACTGCATCATATAGTGCCAGATATTTTTATGGTATTTCATTCCATCATCCATGTATGCTGTCTGACAAGTGTGAACTGCATCATATAGTGCCAGATATTTTTATGGTATTTCATTCCATCACTCCTGTGGTGGGTCTTTATTTTTTATCTATTTGGTTTCTGCTTTGAAGTGTAGAAAGGTGTTTTTTTTTTTGTTTTGTTTTTTTTTCTCCCTTTCTCAGTTTGATGGCCTTGTCCAGCGTTAGTTATTTACCCTGCATAGTAATGCCTGCTCTGGCCTTGTGCTAATTGGTTAATTACTGATTGTGGCCTTTTGGTGGCTGAAGCTAGCAGACATTTCATTTCATATATATTTAGCTCTGGCTGGGATAGCACGCGTGCGGGCTTACGCGTGCAACAGATTAAGTGCAACAGGATAAAGTGTTTTGCAGTTAGACAATGCAGTTAGACAGGTAAGGTGCATAAGTTTTTCATGCACGCTTGCTTCTTGGTCAGTCGTACTACGTATGCATTGATCATATTAACCTGCTGCTTATTTGTCTTCACTTCTGCTTTTTAACAACTCGCCTGCCCTTTTACACATTCTGTGCACTCTCTGCATATCCACCCCTCCCTTTTCCCCTCTCCCATGTTTAACTCTGAGGCTCTATTGACATTTCTTACCCACACCAAACCATCCAAAACCTCCATGCAGCACTCAAAACGTTCATACAAATCATCCCACCACCTGCTTTTTCTGTTTTTTCTCCTTTTAATAGTTGCAGGTGACATCTCCCCCAACCCTGGGCCTCCCTCCACCAGCATACATTACTCTCCTCCAGCTGCATATAGAAACCCTGCTAATCTTATTAACATTCAGTGCATGCCTTCTCCTCTCACTTTCCAATGTGCTCTCTGGAATGCACGGTCTGTGTGTAACAAACTGACTTACATTCACGATCTTTTTCTCTCTAATTCCCTTAACCTTCTGGCTATTACAGAAACCTGGATCCAGCATTCAGACACCACCGCTGCTGCCTCTCTCTCGTTTGGTGGGCTGAAATTTTCACATACCCCCAGACCTGAGAACAGACAGGGTGGAGGTGTTGGTTTGCTCCTTTCATCACAATGTGCTTTCCAGGTCATCCCCCCGGTTCCATCACTTACATTTCCTTCCTTTGAAGTCCACGCCATCAGACTCTTTAAGCCCTTCTCCTTACGAGTGGCGGTCGTTTATCGCCCTCCAGGCTCCTCCCGCCAGTTTCTAGACCACTTCACCACCTGGCTTACTCACTTTCTGTCCTGTGACATCCCCACCCTCATCATGGGAGACTTTAACATCCCCATCAATGATCCGCTCTCCCAGTCTGCCTCTCATCTTCTTTCCCTAACTTCTTCATTCGGCCTCTCACAGTTTACTTATTCTCCTACACATGAGGACGGGAATACTTTGGACCTGGTTTTCTCCCGCCCCGGCTCGCTGCACGACTTTACTAATTCACCTCTCCCGCTCTCGGACCACAACCTTCTTTCCTTCTCTGTCAAGAATTGTCTCCTCACCCGGGACACCCCCACTTACCACACTTATCAGAATACACGTACCATTAATACCCAACAGCTTAGGGACAATCTCCACACATCTTTAGCCCCCATCTCCACCCTCTCCTGTCCAGACATAGCATTGTCACACTTCAATAATACACTGAAGAATGCCCTAGATGAAGCAGCACCTTCTATACGCAGAAAGACCCGACACAGACAACGGCAGCCCTGGCACACAACGCAAACACGCTTTCTTCAGCGCTGCTCGAGGTGTGCAGAGCGGCAGTGGAGAAAATCTCTCTTAGCAGAAGACTTCATCCACTATAAGTTCATGCTCAAAACCTATAACTCTGCCCTTCATCTGGCCAAACAATCCTACTTCACCACCCTCATCACCTCACTATCCAACAACCCAAGACGACTTTTTGAAACCTTAAACTCCCTCCTGAAACCTAAAGTACAGGCCCCCATCACCAACCTCAGCGGTGAGGATCTGGCCACTTATTTCCTAGAAAAAATCAACCACATCCATCAGGATATCTCAGCCCTATCTCCTCAGTGCCTGGATCCCCTTCTCTGCCGCACCTCAAGCTCACTAAACATCTTTGAGCCTGTTTCAGAAGAAGAAGTTTCCAAGCTCCTCACTTCTGCTCGGCCTACAACCTGCAACAGTGACCCTATTCCTTCACAGCTCCTGCAGTCTCTCTCACCAGTGGTCACCACTCACCTGACTAAAATATTTAACCTCTCTCTTTCTTCAGGTATATTTCCCTCCTCATTTAAACATGCCATCATAACCCCTTTACTTAAAAAGCCATCCCTGGACCAGAACTGCACTGCTAACTACAGACCTGTCTCTAACCTTCCCTTCATCTCTAAACTCCTGGAACGCCTGGTCCACTCCCGTCTAATCCGCTATCTCTCAGATAACTCTCTTCTCGACCCCTTACAATCTGGTTTCCGCTCTTTACACTCTACTGAAACTGCCCTCACTAAAGTCTCTAATGATTTAATAACAGCTAAATCGAAAGGTCATTGCTCCCTGCTGATTCTCCTGGATCTCTCTGCCGCATTTGACACTGTGGATCACCAGCTCCTCCTCACTATGCTCCGCTCTATAGGCCTCAAGGACACAGCCCTCTCCTGGTTCTCCTCCTACCTCTCTGACCGCTCCTTCACTGTATCTTTTTCCGGCTCCTCTTCCTCTTTTCGTCCCCTTACTATCGGGGTCCCGCAGGGCTCAGTCCTAGGCCCTCTCCTCTTCTCTTTATACACTGCCCCTATTGGACAAACAATCAGCAGATTTGGGTTCCAGTATCATCTCTATGCTGATGACACCCAATTATACACTTCTTCCCCTGACATCACCCCTACCCTAATTCAAAATACCAAGGATTGTCTGTCTGCTGTCTCTAGCATCATGTCCTCCCTCTATCTGAAACTAAATCTCTCTAAAACTGAACTTCTTGTGTTTCTCCCCTCTACTAACCTCACTCTACCTAACATCGAAATAACCCTGGAGGGTTCAACCATAACTCCCAAGCAGCATGCCCGCTGTCTTGGGGTCATATTCGACACTGAACTTTCCTTTACTCCGTACATCCGATCACTCAGTCGCTCTTGTCACCTGCATCTTAAAAACATCTCCAGAATCCGACCTTTTCTCACCTTTGAAACTGCTAAGACTCTTACTGTCGCTCTTATTCATTCTCGTCTGGACTACTGCAACTCTCTTCTGATCGGTCTCCCTCTTACCAAACTTTCTCCTCTCCAATCCATCTTGAATGCGGCAGCCAGGGTCATATTTCTGTCCAGCCGCTTCACCGATGCCTCCATCTTATGCCAGTCATTACACTGGCTACCTATTCGCTACAGGGTCCAGTATAAACTCATCTCTCTCACCCATAAAGCTCTCCACTGTTCTGCACCGCCTTATATCTCCTCTCTCATCTCTGTCTATCGCCCTACACGTGCCCTCCGTTCTACAAATGACCTAAGACTAACATCCCCCGTAATCCGAACCTCGCACCTCCGTCTCCAAGACTTCTCTCGTGCTGCTCCAGCTCTCTGGAATGCACTTCCCCAGACGATCAGACTGATACCTAGCCCTGACCTATTCAAGCGCGCTTTGAAAACCCATCTCTTCAAAGAAGCCTATCACATCAACTACTCAGCAAGCTAACTTTGCCCTGTTCCCTCCTTCCAAATATTATTCTGAATCTGCACCCTACTATTCATCTGTCTCCACACCCTTCATGCACATAACTGCACTTGATACTTGTCTATTGCACTTAAACACACGGGCTGATGACCGGATCATGCAGCTTTATATGAAAATCCCTATTATAATTGCCAGACCTGAATTAACAAGCATTTCTCACCTACTGTGTCCCCCCATTTCCTTGTAGATTGTAAGCTTGCGAGCAGGGACCTCACTCCTAATGTCATTGTTTGAATTGTCTTAACTTGTATTGAATTTATTGTCTGTACATGTCCCCGCTTAATTGTAAAGTGCTGCGGAATATGTTGGCGCTATATAAATAAAAATTATTATTATTATTATTATTACAGTGAACTCATTGTCATGTTCAAGAAACCAATCTGAGATGATTCGAGCTTTATGACATGGCGCATTATCCTGCTGAAAGTAGCCATCAGATGTTGGGTACATTGTGGTCATAAAGGGATGGACATGGTCAGCAACAATACTCAGATAGGCTGTGGCGTTGCAACGATGCTCAATTGGTACCAAGGGGCCCAAAGAGTGCCAAGAAAAAATTCCCCACACCATGACACCACCACCACCAGCCTGAACCGTTGATACAAGGCAGGATGGATCCATGCTTTCATGTTGTTTACGCCAAATTCTGACCCTACCATCCGAATGTCGCAGCAGAAATCGAGACTCATCAGACCAGGCAACGTTTTTCCAATCTTCTACTGTCCAATTTCGATGAGCTTGTGCAAATTGTAGCCTCAGTTTCCTGTTCTTAGCTGAGAGGAGTGGTACCCGGTGTGGTCTTCTGCTGCTGTAGCCCATCTGCCTCAAAGTTCGACGCACTGTGCGTTCAGAGATGCTCTTCTGCCTACCTTGGTTGTAACGGGTGGCAATTTGAGTCACTGTTGCCTTTCTATCAGCTCGAACCAGTCTGCCCATTCTCCTCTGACCTCTGGCATCAACAAGGCATTTCCGGCCACAGAACTGCCGCTCACTGGATTTTTTTTCTTTTTCGGACCATTCTCTGTAAACCCTAGAGATGGTTGTGCGTGAAAATCCCAGTAGATCAGCAGTTTCTGAAATACTCAGACCAGCCCTTCTGGCACCAACAATCATGCCACGTTCAAAGGCACTCAAATCACCTTTCTTCCCCATACTGATGCTCGGTTTGAACTGCAGGAGATTGTCTTGACCATGTCTACATGCCTAAATGCACTGAGTTGCCGCCATGTGATTGGCAGATTAGAAATTAAGTCTTAACACACAGTTGGACAGGTGTACCTAATAAAGTGGCCAGTGAGTGTATATGTATGTACCTAAATAACGTAGAAAGTAGTATAATGGCATATTCAGAGCAATGCACCCCCCGAGCCCCTTATCTTTGTACCTGATGAGAGCAGTCTGGTTTCATGACAGCCCATGCCAATTATAAAAATTTATCTTGCAACAACAAAAACGGAGAAACAAAACCTCCAGAGAATGGATAAAACGAAACTTCAGCTCTGATTTTAGTATTAACCCTTCACATTCCCCCCTAGATAAATTTTTTTAACACATATGCAGCATCAGAGGTGCTATCCCAAGCTAACAACTTGAGGGGTACTGGTCTTCACATGACTGATGCCGTGTTACCAGTCATGGCTGTCGCGGCGCACCCGTCCCCCCTGTATACTGCAGTTCACGAATAACAATTTTTGATGACGGTGGTGGGGATCTTTTGTAGGTAGGCATGTGCTTGGCTTCAACATCTTCATCAAGTAGCCTTTTGAGATTGGTGCAGAGAAGAGCAGAGGCAACGACACCTTTGGTATCATCATTAGCTGTCTTAGTGCAGAATTTCCTAATACATACAGAAATACACCAAAGAACAAGTTTTAGTATCACATATACCACAAGGATACAGGCAGCAATGTGTAACAAGCTTTGTAAGATCCCAGCTATCCAACCCCCAATTCCCTTAAATCAATTGGCTGGATTGAGAAAGGAGAAAGTGTCTGACCACCAACTGTCCTTAGTACAATCATTGTCTTTATCGTATTGATCTCTGAGTCTTTGAATATCTTCTAACTTTAACTTTAACTTCTACCAATAACAATATGGAAAATGCGAAAAACCAAAACATTATGTCCCCTTCATTTGCTATTGGCTTGTTGGGTGATGAGGAGAACTTCATACAAGGGTTCTAGTCCGTGCTTCCTGACATGCCTTTTCACGACTACCAAATCACCAGGCTTCAGGTTATAGCAGGTGTCGGTTTCTGCTAAATCTGGAAAAGAAAAGGAAACTAGAACATAGGTGTTAGCAAGATTTTTACTAAGCAGAATAACATATTGAACAACACGGTCAGTCTCTTCTGATAACTGCTGAGGCTGGTAATTTGCAACTGGGGGCCTGGTACCAAACAATATCTCATATGGGGACAGGCCATATTTTGCAATAGGGGTAGTACGAATGTGGTATAGTACAATGGGTAGGAGCTCTGGCCATGGAGCCGTAGTCTCCTGCATCATTTTTGGTTAATTGTCCTTTCAGTGTGCCGTTCAGCCTCTCAACTTCACCACTGGATTGTCGGTGGTATGGAGTATGGAGGGCTACAGTGGATCCAAGCATTGTCAGAACTTCTTGGTACACATGAGAAGAAAAGGCCGGGCCTTGATCACTTTCAACAACTTCTGGAACCCCATATCTGCATATAACTTCCATCACCAGTTTCTTCGCTGTGGTCTTTGCAGTCATGTTGGTAACAGGGAATGCTTCTGGTCAACTGGAGAACCGAGGCCCAGTAGAATTTTTGCACCAGTGCGAGGGTCTGATTCTTTCCTCGATGTGTAGGTCCATGTGCCCATGTGGCAATAGCAGGGTACATCCGCTTAGGGAGACACACAAGTTGGTCCTTTTTCCAGAGACCATTATCCATTCGTGCCCCATCAGTCTTCCATTGCTTCACCTCTTCCTTTGGAGACATTCTCTGCACCATCATTAAGCGGTCTCGCGGGGTCCGACAGAAAACTTCAGTCTGTTGTAGATCAACAGGTTCTTGTAGGGTCAGTGCTTCTTGTAACTGTTTACGCTGAGAGCGTGTGGTCACCATAGTTGGTATGGTTGGTTCAACGGGTAAAAGAGCAGCAGCTTTTGCTTGCATATCCGCAAATGCGTTGCCAACAGTCTGTGGACTGGTCCTAGGACCGTGCGCCTTAACTTTGATAATGGCCACATGAGTAGGTAATTTGATTGAGTCCATGAGGGTTTTAACAGCTTCAGCATTTTTCACTGGGGTTCCGGCAGTAGTAATAAACCCTCGATTGGCCCATAGAGCCCCAAAATCATGAGCAATACCAAACGCATACCGTGAGTCCGTGTATATATTAGCCTGTCTGTTCTTGGCCAAAGTACATGCAGTAGACAGAGCCTGGAGTTCTGCTTCTTGTGCTGACTGTGAGGGTGGGAGTGCAGCTGCGTGCACTACAGTGTCCTCTGTGGTAACAGCATATCCCGTGTGGAATCTACCAAACTCGTCAGCATATCTTGAACCATCCGTGTATAACACCAGATCAGGATTTGGAAGTGGATTCTCACTGACATTTGGTGGACTAGCTGTTTCTTCTATCAGAAATTGGGAACAATCATGTTGGAGGTAATCCTCATCACTGCCATCTTTCCTTATAGTTCATTATACCGTCTTTCAAGGCGTTGTAAAGGGGTTGCATTGTGCGGGATGCATCCGGTATCCACTGACAAAAATAAGTGCATAGTCCAAGAAAACGCTGGAGTTCAGCTTCATCTTTTGGGAAAGGAAGGGAGTAGAGTTGAGCGAAACGGGTCGAAAAAATTCAAAAGTCGCCGACTTTTGGCAAAGTCGGGTTTCATGAAACGAAACCCGACCCTAGGATGAGGTCGGCCACGAGGTCGGCGACTTACGCGCCAAAGTCGTGTTTCAAAAGTTTGTTTTGCGCTCTTTTTCAGCCAATCAGGATCCATGGACACTGTGGGCAACGTGATGACATAGGCACGGGTCACCACCATCTTTCAGAAGGGCATGCAAGTGATTGGCTTGCTTTGGTGGGCGTCACAGGGGGTATAAAAGGGTGTGCACGCCGACCGCCATCTTACTTCTGCCGATCTTAGTATAGGGAGAGGTTGCTGCTGATTCTGTAGGGAGAGCGTTAGGCAGGGAAGAAGACAAAAAAACTGCTTCTGCTGCTAGCGATTTGGCCTGCACAACACACAAGCCACTGTGTGTGCAGTGCAAGGGGAGGCTATATTGTGGTGTATCAGTGGTGTTGGTTGTTGGGCTGCCTTCTAAGGCTTCCTGACACGCTGGCATTGCTGTTTACCCACTGCTCCGCAAACTGCTTTTTTAAAAGCAATCCAATCTCCCTTATCCTCTCGTCACTTTGGTCACAGGCAGCTGTGCCATCGAGCGTGTCACATAACGCTCAGATATCAGTGGGCCGCACACAATCCACAAGTGTCCAGTGTCCAAAAGTGTACGCAGAGATTCAAAATCTCCATTATCCTCTCGTCACTTTGGTCACAGGCAGCTGTGCCATCGAGCGTGTCACATAGCGCTCAGATATCAGTGGGCCGCACACAATCCACAAGTGTCCAGTGTCCAAAAGTGTACGCAGAGATTCAAAATCTCCATTATCCTCTCGTCACTTTGGTCACAGGCAGCTGTGCCATCGAGCGTGTCACATAGCGCTCAGATATCAGTGGGCCGCACACAATCCACAAGTGTCCAGTGTCCAAAAGTGTACGCAGAGATTCAAAATCTCCATTATCCTCTCGTCACTTTGGTCACAGGCAGCTGTGCCATCGAGCGTGTCACATAGCGCTCAGATATCAGTGGGCCGCACACAATCCACAAGTGTCCACTGTCCACAAGTGTACGCAGAGATTCAAAATCTCCATTATCCTCTTGTCACTTTGGTCACAGGCAGCTGTGCCATCGAGCGTGTCACATAGCGCTCAGATATCAGTGGGCCACACACAATCCACAAGTGTCCACTGTCCACAAGTGTACGCAGAGATTCAAAATCTCCATTATCCTCTCGTCACTTTGGTCACAGGCAGCTGTGCCATCGAGCGTGTCACATAGCGCTCAGATATCAGTGGGCCGCACACAATCCACAAGTGTTCACTGTCCACAAGTGTGTGCAGAAATTCTAAAACTCCCCTGTCCTATAGACACCTTGTACCTTGTTTTACATTACTATATAGTTTGTTGGATTTTGTCTACATTTCTACCAAAAATGAGGAAGGCTGGTGGAAGAGGCCGTGGAATTGGGCGGGGGTTGGCAGCTGGTAATGATGGTGTTGGTGGTGGATCTGATGGTAGTGGCAAGAGCAAAATAGGACCAAATGCAGGAGGTGCTGACCCTGCGTCATCGTCTGTCTACATAAGGCCTCGAACGCTTAGTTTTCTAGGAGTTGGCAAACCGCTTTTAAAGGCAGAGCATCAGGAAAAAGTTTTGTCTTACATTGCTGACTCAGCCTCCAGCTCTATCGCCTCCTCTTCTTCAGTTGTAAAAAGTAAAAGCACTGAGTCGTCATTGGAGGCTCATGTTCATGAACCACACCTTTCCTTGTGTCCTTCACCCCAACCAAGATTGAAGGATGACGCAGGCCATACTACTGATTACTCCATGGAGCTGTTTTCACATACCATGCCTGGATTATCAAGTGAAATGGTGAATTACCCAGGCCAAGATGAATCTGACATGGAGTGCACTGATGCACAGCCGCTGATGGATGATTCTGCTGGTACATTCACTCAGAGCACTACATTGTCCTCGCAGTGTACAGAGCCAGATTTTGACCCTGATGAGACTCAGGTGCCCCTTCCCGCACACTATACCACCATACACGGTGACACAGAGAAAGGTGTACATGACATAGAAGAGGAGGTGATGGATGACCCAGTTGTTGACCCAGATTGGCATCCATTGGGGGAAGAGGGTGCTGCTTCCAATAGCTCAGATGAGGAGCATCCACAGCAGACATCGACATCGCAACAGCTGTTATCTGGCAGGCCCGGAGCACTCCAAAGACAGGTTCCAAACATCAAAAGAGTTGCTGGACAGCTTGTCCAGAGGGTCAAAAGATCACAGCGTGCTAGGCCGCAAAATGTCTGCCAAAGTAGGAAGAGTGCAGTGTGGCAGTTTTTTGAACAAAATCCTCATGATCAGGCCAAGGTTATCTGTAAGAAGTGCGCAAAGACCTTTAGCCGAGGGAAAAATCTGAAAAATTTGAATACCAGTTGCATGCTTAGACATTTAACCAGCATGCACTTGCAAGCATGGACACAACACCAAACCTCAAGTGCCACATGTGCAACTGATCACAACGAAGGTAGTCAGCAACGCTACATTGTTTCCCCCACTGTAAGCACACCGGTTAGCACAGCAGCAAATGTTGAGGTGTCGTTGCAAGGCCACAGCAGTCAGGGAATCCCACTGTTATATCAACGAAAGACTGATTCTAGGCCATCAGAAAGAACACCAACTCCATCACCATCATCAACCCTCTCTCAGTCCACCCTGTCCACCGCTACTTCCACCATATGCAGCTCTCAAGTCCAGCTCACCCTCCCAGACACTATGAGTAGGTCAAGAAAGTACTCAGTCTCTCATCCGCGTACACTGGGTTTGAACGCCCACATTGCCAAACTAATCTCGTTTGAGATGATGACCTTTCGGTTGGTGGAAAGCACAGCTTTCTGCAAACTCATGGCCTATGCAGTACCACGCTATGACCTACCCAGTCGCCACTTCTTCTCTCGCAAAGCCATCCCAGCCCTCCACCATCATGTGAAAGACCGCATTGTCCATGCACTCAAGCAGTCAGTGAGCGGAAAGGTGCACCTCACAACTGATGCATGGTCCAGTCGGCATGGCCAGGGCCGTTACGTGTCCATCACTGCGCACTGGGTTAATGTGGTGGATGCAGGGTCCACAGGGGACAGCGGTGGTGGGACAGTGCTGCCTAGCCCACGGTCTAGGAAACAGTTGGCTGTAGGCGTTCGACCCTCCTCCTCCAGAAGCGACAGCTCGTCCACAGAGCGCAGTTGTACGAGCACTCCATCTGCAGCTGCCACTGTTGCACACGATGTGTCCCCCTATCGAGCAGCTAGTGGAAAGCGTCAGCAGGCTGTGTTGCAGATGATGTGTTTGGGCGACAGACACACCGCCGAGGTGCTGGCCGAGTACTTGAAGCGACAAACTGAGTCATGGCTGGGCAGTGTACATCTTGAGGCAGGCAAGGTAGTTAGTGATAACGGCCGTAATTTTGTGGCAGCCATAGCCCTTTCAAAACTCAGCCACATACCTTGCTTGGCTCACACCTTGAACCTGGTGGTGCAGTGCTTCCTCAAAAATTATCCGGAGTTAACAGCCCTGCTCCAGAAGGTGCGAAGACTGTGCGCGCACATCCGCCGGTCGCCTGTACACTCCGTTCGTATGCAGAAGCTGCAGCGATTGCTCCACCTTCCCAACCACCGCCTCATTATCGACATTGCAACAACGTGGAACTCCACTCTGCACATGGTCGAGCGGCTGTGCGAGCAGAGGCAGGCCATAATGCATTTGTGGGAGGATACACGGCCAGGCACTTTGAGAGCAGACATGGAGTTGACAGGCGTGCAGTGGTCGAAGCTGAAAGACCTTTGTAAAGTCCTTCAGTGTTTTGAGGAATGCACACGGCTGGTAAGCGCAGACGACGCCATCCTAAGCATGAGCATCCCACTTATGCGTCTGCTCATGCAAACTTTGACGCACCTTAAGGAGCAGGCGTCTGCAGCCAATGTTGATGAGGAGGAAGAGGAGGAGGGAATCCTTGATGACATTCAGCCATTGTCTGCTCAGGGACCTCTCCTGGACGAGGTGGAGGAAGAAGAGGAGGAGGAGGAGGATGATGGAGATGATTACTTAGGGGAGGAGGATGCATCTCGTGGGGCAAGTGAAAATGTTGGCGTGGCAAGGTCTGGTACAGGGTTTGTGCGTGACTGGAGGGATGTGGATTTGCCAGAAAGTGCTCCTCCACCCAGCACTCGCAGTGCATCATTGACACCGGGAACATTGGCCCACATGTCAGATTATGCCTTGCGGATCCTAAAAAGGGACCCCCGCATTGCCAAAATGATGAACGATGACGACTACTGGTTGGCCAGCATCCTGGATCCACGCTTATAAAGGCAAATTACAAAACATCATGCCACAGGAGAACCTTGACCTAATATTGGCTAATAAACAAGCAACTCTGGTAAACCGGTTGATTGAGGCATTCCCAGCACACAGCAGCGGTGATGGTTCTCACACGAGCCGTACGGGCCGGGGGCAGCTTGGCAGAGGTGTTCGTGGTGCACACAGCAGAAGTGGCGTTGGAGACAGGGGTTTCATGACAATGTTGTGGACTGATTTTTCAAATACCGCTCACACAACTGGTAATACTGCATCGATGGAAAGTGACAGGAGACAGCAGTTGTCAACTATGGTTACAAACTACTTTTCCTCCCATATCGATGTTCTCCCACACAGGTCATTCCCCTTTGACTATTGGGCCTCTAAACTGGACACCTGGCCTGAATTGGCCCAATATGCCTTACAGGAGCTCGCTTGCCCAGCTGCAAGTGTGCTATCGGAAAGAGTCTTCAGTGCAGCTGGATCAATCCTGACAGAAAAAAGGACCCGTCTGTCATCCCAAAATGTGGATGATCTAACCTTCATTAAAATGAACCACGCATGGGTTTCCAAGGATTTTGTCCCACCTTCCCCTGATGACACATAGGGTGACAGAAAAATGGCTTGCTTTGGTCCACCTCTTCCTGGTACTTCACCTATTTTGCCTTTTGCATCAGTTGAATGTCCAACATCAACATATGCCACTTTCTAAAACTCCCTAACTGTGCTGCCTCCCCCCCCATGGCCGGGGTCACCACCTAGCGCACGACACCGTGCGAGTGCCGTTGCCCTGGACAGGTGGGTAGGCCGACTCTTGGGCGCGGGCACTGGCACAGGGTCCCTCATAGTGCAATCAAGTGTCTCTGACGGTGGTGGTGCACACCTGCCGTCAGACACACCGCTGTACTATGAGGGGCCCAGTGCCAGTACCGACGCCCACGAGTGGGCCCCTCTTGCTTGGCCAGGGCCCCAGCATTTGCAATCTTTACCTCTCCCTGCTCCTCCGCTGTGTAATCTGGGCCGTCAAATCCATACTGTGCCTGACACCGTTTGAGCCTGCCTCCTGATGTATAGACATATATTTTGAATGTGTACGCTATCCATACATGTTATCCGGGGATACGTTACCCCTTCTAACCTTTGTGCAATGACGTGCAATCCATACTGGGCCTAACACCGTCTGAGCCTGCCTCATGCTGTATAGACATATATTTTGAATGTGTACGCTATCCATACATGTTATCCGGGGATACGGTACCCCTTCTAACCTTTGTGCAATGACGTGCAATCCATACTGGGCCTAACACCGTCTGAGCCTGCCTCATGCTGTATAGACATATATTTTGAATGTGTACGCTATCCATACATGTTATCCGTGGATACGGTACCCCTTCTAACCTTTGTGCAATGACGTGCAATCCATACTGGGCCTAACACCGTCTGAGCCTGCCTCATGCTGTATAGACATATATTTTGAATGTGTACGCTATCCATACATGTTATCCGGGGATACGGTACCCCTTCTAACCTTTGTGCAATGACGTGCAATCCATACTGGGCCTAACACCGTCTGAGCCTGCCTCATGCTGTATAGACATATATTTTGAATGTGTACGCTATCCATACATGTTATCCGGGGATACGGTACCCCTTCTAACCTTTGTGCAATGACGTGCAATCCATACTGGGCCTAACACCGTCTGAGCCTGCCTCATGCTGTATAGACATATATTTTGAATGTGTACGCTATCCATACATGTTATCCGGGGATACGGTACCCCTTCTAACCTTTGTGCAATGACGTGCAATCCATACTGGGCCTAACACCGTCTGAGCCTGCCTCATGCTGTATAGACATATATTTTGAATGTGTACGCTATCCATACATGTTATCCAGGGATACGGTACCCTTTCTAACCTTTGTGCAATGACGTGCAATCCATACTGGGCCTAACACCGTCTGAGCCTGCCTCATGCTGTATAGACATATATTTTGAATGTGTACGCTATCCATACATGTTATCCAGGGATACGGTACCCTTTCTAACCTTTGTGCAATGACGTGCAATCCATACTGGGCCTAACACCGTCTGAGCCTGCCTCATGCTGTATAGACATATATTTTGAATGTGTACGCTATCCATACATGTTATCCAGGGATACGGTACCCTTTCTAACCTTTGTGCAATCACGTGCAATCCATACTGGGCGTGAGAACGGCTGGCAAGCTGTTAAGCAAGCTACAGCACCTGTCCAGACAAGTACAGGGATTCCCTAGCGAGGAGACTTATTTGATTGTTTTCTATGTTGGGACAGCAATTTTTGGGGAGCACTATACTCTGGAGAATGATAGATGGGGCCCACCATACACTGGAACATTCCAAAGGTGGACATCAGACACTGGAGCAGCATTTACAGGGCCCATTATACACTAGAGCATTAGAAATGGGGCCCATTATGTTTGGAGCATTATTTGGGCCCATAAGACAGTGGAGCTTCATCCATGGGGACCAACATATACTGTAGCATTATGTTGAGCTCATCATATACTGTTTCAAACATTATATGGGACCAATGATTTTGTATGGAGAAATAGATGGGCCTCGTCATGAGATGTAAAAAGTGAGGTATTTTTCATTGTACTATACCGCTATCATATTTTTTGCAAACTGGTTGGGACTGTTTTGTGCCCCTTGTGGCATAACTGTCCATATTAACTGTCGTCTCTGATAAGTGAATGCAAATAGAAACTGGCAGTCTGGGTGTAACGGAATGCTAAAGAAGGCATTGGTAAGATCAATAACTGTAAACCAAGCAGCATCCTGGGGTATTTGGGACAAAAGAGTATGAGGATTAGGCACCAGGTTTGAGAAACACTTTTTACTGGTTCTACAGGCATTTTCCCTATATCATTTGGCCCTTTTGACCAGATTTTAGATAGTATCTCTGAGAGGTATGAGGTATGGGGTGAGTCATTGATCCTCAGGCAATATTGGGGGTGGACCTGGGCCTATCAGGGCCATCATAACTATAGGAAGGGCATGCAAAATACAGATTTCCTCACTGTCTTCATCTACATAGGGATTATATAACAAAAAAAAAAAACATCTGACCATCATCTTGGAATTGTATTCCGGAGCGGAACTGTGATAATAAATCTACCCCTAGTAAATTTACAGGACATATGAGAGAGATTACAAGCTGAGCAGTAACGAGAATTAGCAAGGAGGGGCTGAGGAGCAGGGTTCCCACTAGCTGAAGTCGAGGAAGGGGGAGCCAGAGTTTGCTGTGTGGGCTGAAGGGCACACTGTGTGCTCGCAGCTGCGGTGGGGGCTAGAGGCTGCTGTTTGCTCTTTTTTTTTTTTCCTCTGGAGCTGGTAAATGGAAGGGGTGGCTACTCATAACCACTAGCAATAACGGGGACTAAGGCTAGCGGTGGATGATAATAGGTGCCGTTAGCAGAGGTGGGGGTTGCAACTCTGTCTCCTTGTGCCACAATTATAACAAATTATAACAGACCTCTCTCCACTAAGGATTAGTAACTCCACATACAGCACAGATCCACCCGGCAGGATCATAGGGTGGCGGCATACTGAGTTTCGGTAGTCCAGGATACATCGGTGCCTTAGGGTTAAGGAGCACAGAGCTTACAGTCGAGAGGAGGCTTGATTTCCTGGGGATGGACCTTATCATCTAGCAGGGAAACTTCTTGTTTCAAATCATCACTTTTAACTATTCGTCTGCCTGACACATTCTCTCATTAATCTCAGTTCCTTCTATAACCAATCACATTCTCATACCACAGTCACTTTGTTGAACCACAATACATTCCGTCTTTGCCATAATAATAGACAAATTTTCCTTCTTCAACATAACAGTAACAGAAACAATCAGAATTCACTTGCTGTTCAATTTCCACGTAACCTTCATTATACAATTCATGTGCCAAGCCACGGAATTCCTCAGCGCCTTTAAGTAATCCATCATCAGTCAACCTTTTAACTCCTTCATCCCATAGCGTAGGCTACAACCTCCCGCCCTTAGGAAATCCCAGAATCGAAAATATTTTTCCTGCATTCCTGACACATTTCTTTCCTCGTCTTTGAATCATAAGACTAACAGTATCTGATCCTTCACACAATTCCAAACTTTTCTTTTTCTTCCACAGAAACATAATTCTCTCCGTTAGAGCTAAATATCCCGACAAATTGTGCACAATACTGGAGCAGCCGTCTCCGTTTGTTCCACAGGGTCAACCCCCTCTGGGAAGCCCAAAATTCGCGGTACTCAGTGAAAGGAGGAGGGCGTCTCAGACTATCCCTCCGGACACCTCTGGTTATATATATCTTTCTATATATACCTGAGTTATGTATCCTACCCATCTTCGATCACTCACCACGCCTGATAACTAACAATGACCAGGAATTCAGGATATTTTGACTATAAAGAGAGTCACAATCACGGGTCAATCCGGGGTGTCCGTCCCTTATGAGGTACGGTTCGAGCACTGGGCCCTCAATGGGACTACACCTCTATATGATTCCACCCATGAATCACCCCACCAGGGGACAAACCTCACTAAGCCCCTTTATTTTAGTCACATCTTTTATAATCTTTTGCTTAATTATGCAAGGTTCTCAAGTACCAATAGCATTTCACTTTATAAGCCAATAATATTGCAAGAAAACCGGAAACTACATATACAGTGGGGAAAAAAAGTATTTAGTCAGTCAGCAATAGTGCAAGTTCCACCACTTAAAAAGATGAGAGGCGTCTGTAATTTACATCATAGGTAGACCTCAACTATGGGAGACAAACTGAGAAAAAAAAATCCAGAAAATCACATTGTCTGTTTTTTTTTTCATTTTATTTGCATATTATGGTGGAAAATAAGTATTTGGTCAGAAACAAAATTTCATCTCAATACTTTGTGATATATCCTTTGTTGGCAATGACAGAGGTCAAACGTTTTCTGTAAGTCTTCACAAGGTTGCCACACACTGTTGTTGGTATGTTGGCCCATTCCTCCATGCAGATCTCCTCTAGAGCAGTGATGTTTTTGGCTTTTCGCTTGGCAACACGGACTTTCAACTCCCTCCAACGGTTTTCTATAGGGTTGACTAGGCCACTCCAGGACCTTGAAATGCTTCTTACGAAGCCACTCCTTCGTTGCCCTGGCGGTGTGCTTTGGATCATTGTCATGTTGAAAGACCCAGCCACGTTTCATCTTCAATGCCCTTGCTGATGGAAGGAGGTTTGCACTCAAAATCTCACGATACATGGCCCCATTCATTCTTTCATGTACCCGGATCAGTCGTCCTGGCCCCTTTGCAGAGAAACAGCCCCAAAGCATGATGTTTCCACCACCATGCTTTACAGTAGGTATGGTGTTTGATGGATGCAACTCAGTATTCTTTTTCCTCCAAACACGACAAGTTGTGTTTCTACTAAACAGTTCCAGTTTGGTTTCATCAGACCATAGGACATTCTCCCAAAACTCCTCTGGATCATCCAAATGCTCTCTAGCAAACTTCAGACGGGCCCGGACATGTACAGGCTTAAGCAGTGGGACACGTCTGGCACTGCAGGATCTGAGTCCATGGTGGCGTAGTGTGTTACTTATGGTAGGCCTTGTTACATTGGTCCCAGCTCTCTGCAGTTCATTCACTAGGTCCCCCCGCGTGGTTCTGGGATTTTTGCTCACCGTTCTTGTGATCATTCTGACCCCACGGGGTGGGATTTTGCGTGGAGCACCAGATCGAGGGAGATTATCAGTGGTCTTGTATGTCTTCCATTTTCTAATTATTGCTCCCACAGTTGATTTCTTCACTCCAAGCTGGTTGGCTATTGCAGATTCAGTCTTCCCAGCCTGGTGCAGGGCTACAATTTTGTTTCTGGTGTCCTTTGACAGCTCTTTGGTCTTCACCATAGTGGAGTTTGGAGTCAGACTGTTTGAGGGTGTGCACAGGTGTCTTTTTATACTGATAACAAGTTTAAACTGGTGCCATTACTTCAGGTAATGAGTGGAGGAAAGAGGAGACTCTTAAAGAAGAAGTTACAGGTCTGTGAGAGCCAGAAATCTTGATTGCTTGTTTCTGACCAAATACTTATTTTCCACCATAATATGCAAATAAAATGAAAAAAAAACAGACAATGTGATTTTCTGGATTTTTTTTTCTCAGTTTGTCTCCCATAGTTGAGGTCTACCTATGATGTAAATTACAGACGCCTCTCATCTTTTTAAGTGGTGGAACTTGCACTATTGCTGACTGACTAAATACTTTTTTTCCCCACTGTATGTATGTACCTAAATAACGTAGAAAGTAGTATAATGGCATATTCAGAGCAATGCACCCCCCGAGCCCCTTATCTTTGTACCTGATGAGAGCAGTCTGGTTTCATGACAGCCCATGCCAATTATAAAAATTTATCTTGCAACAACAAAAACGGAGAAACGAAACCTCCAGAGAATGGATAAAACGAAACTTCAGCTCTGATTTTAGTATTAACCCTTCACACCGGTATACAGCCCACCTCATGCAGTATATATCATTCCTGTCAACCCCCAGCTCCATCTCAACCTCTCTGCACAGCCCCATACTGCACTTTATCACTCCTCTCTGACACTATATACAGCTCCATAATGCAGATTTCTCTTCTTAGCTGCTTCGCAGTATGAGTTGTGCACTATAGCGAACATTATCCCTCACATGAGCTGTTCAATTCTAGAAATGACTGACGAGGAGGGAAGGATCGATTGCTGCTGCACCTCAGTTGTTCAATGCTGCAGTGCCTTCATCAGTTACAAACCGGTTGATTAATGTTGACAGTGGTGCTTTGTGTTTTTGGCAGCTGCAGTAATAATCTTTTGTTACAAACAAACTGTCTCCTTAGTGCCCCCTCTTCTTTTCCTGCTAAATATGCCGGGGTATGTTCGCTTCCATCCTACATAGATCGGCTCCTGTATCTATCTGTAACTGAACTGGCATTCTTTAAGCAGTGAATTGGCTTGTGTTGCTGAAGGATTAGTTAGGTTGTGAATATTATATAATTTAGCATATCATTTGATGGAGTTGTCCTTTTCATTGAAGATTTAATTTTGTCACGTTAGTTTTATCACTATACCTAGAACCAGAATCTACTATTTCTTAGCTGGCCATGGGTGCTGTATTTTTTGTTGCCACCACCTATTGTACATGGCATACTGTTATTTTTGGTACAAATTACTAACAATGTCAAAAAGGATTGTGCCAGAATAACAGTACTATAAAGGTGTCTAAATGACTAAACAGTCCTGCCACCACCATACGTCACACTGCAAAAATAATATTCTGTACAGTAACACACATTACCGAGTCAACTCTCATGTTGACAATTATCCAAGAGCTGTGGAGCTATGAGGATTTTGCATTGCCAAAATAATGCTGTTAAATGTACAGCATGTGAATGAAAGCGGTAGAAAAATGGCCAATACACTGCGTCACTGTTATGACAGTATATCAAATTAAAGAGGAGATGACAACAATATCATCCATCATCATTATTCATCATCCACCTTATTCATCTCTTACATCATCATTATCATCTACTCCATCATTATCATCTCCTCCTCTATCATCATCATTTCATCCTCCATCATCATCCTCATCTCCTCCATCATCATCTCCTCCATTATCATCTCCTCTTCCATCTTCATCACCTACTCCCTAATCATTATCATCATCATCCCCATCTTCCTGTGGCAACAGCTGATCAGTGTGGGCTTTGTGTGTCTTACCCCCAACCTTCTGATAATGATAACCCATCATCATCTCCATCATCCTCATCTCATCCTCATCTATCATCCATCATCATCCTCATCCCTCCTCCTCCATCATCCTCATCTCCTCCATTATGATTTTCATCATCTCCTCCTTCATCATCTCCTCCATTATCATCTCCTCCTCCATCAACATTTCCTCCTCCATCATCATTAGCATTATCATCCCCCCATCTCCCTATGGCAACAGCTGATCAGTGGGGGGTTTGTATGTCTTACCCCCTACCTTCTGATAATGATAAACCATCATCATCGCTATCATCCTCATCTCGTCCTTATCCACATCATCCTCATCCCTCCTCCTCCATCATCCTCATCTCCTCCTCTAGCATCATTTCCTCCATTATCTTTATCATCAGCTCCTCCTTCATCATCTTCTCCTCCTCCTTCATCATCTGCTCCTGTTCATCCTCATTTGTTAATCCTCCATCATCTGCTCCTCCATCATCATCATCATCTCCTCCTCCATCATCTCCTTTTCCATCTCCATGTGGGAACAGCTGATCAGATGGCATTTTGTTTGTCTTACACCCAACCTTCTGACAATGATGATCCATGGATAGGTCATCAATATCATAGTAATGGACAGTCCCATCAACACTAAACATGCCTGGGGAGCATTCACAAACAACCCTAATCAGCTACAGAGCTGGAGGAAACATGGAAACAGGAACCTCTTTCTTTTATTGAATTATAACCAGAGTTGATCAGGTGCATCAGGCATTAAATAATCTGGATCAGAGTATACTCTGATCCTACCAGTAATGGCAGGAGTGTGGCCAGGAATAGCTAAACTCCCACTCTTGATCACACGGGCACAGATGCTGCAATAATGACATGCGTTGTGTGAAAAAGTTAATGAAAATACATTGGAAAGTTAATTCATTCTTTGTAACATGGAAAAACATCTGAATTATGGCGCTGTTTAGAAAGCAACTCTATTTTTCCATTTATATTATTAGTTAGTGATCCTATCTTTTTTCTCTTAAATGACCTCAAATAGTAATAATCATTTTCACTTAGCAAGAATAAATATATTTATAAAGGATAAACATGTTGTAATATACTTAGCTCACATATCTCGAAATCTAAGGTTAGTCAATTTCCATCCATAAGGTCAGCTTTGTGCAAATATTTCCATTCATAAACGAGTCTTGTTCAGGCTAACGAAGTGTTACATGCTGGAAAATAATGTTGTCACAAAGGAATTAATAGCTGTACTTACTCTGCCTATGTCTGACCATACTTGGTGGCACAAAGACAAAGAGTGGCTTTCACACAGGCTTCGGAGACGGAGAAAAACACAGTGTCTTGACCCACCTGGGTTGGGAAAGCAGTTAAGGTTGGAAACTGGAGGTCATATCATAATTTAATTGCCAATATCCATTTGCCAAGTGCTACAATAAACTGCAACAAGTAGACCAGCAAATGTGTTTAACACTTTCATGCCCAATGATTAAATATAGAGGGGACTGAGGTGTTTGGAGCGAGCTCAGGAGCTGAGCATGCTTCACACTGGGCAGGTGCCAGCTGTGTTAAGGCCCCGTCACACTAAGCGATGCACCAGCGATCCCGACAATGATATGACCCGGTCAGGATCGCTGGTGCATCGCTAAGTGGTTGCTAGTGAGCTGCCAAACAGGCAGATCTCACTAGCGATGTAGCGACGCAGCAGTGGTCGTTACTTACGTATCAGACGCGGCGATGAAGACGTCCTCCCGCCCACTTCCACGCACCGCTAGTCGGCGCCAGCAGGAAGCCCAGCAGGAAGCGGCCAACGAAAAATGGCCCCAGACGTTCTCGCGCGATCAGCGATAACCAGAGGGGGAGCCGGTCGGAGGTAAGTATCACAGATAGCGATATCGCTAGCAATATCGGTGCTGCGTCACAAAATCGGTGACACTTTAGCGATATTGCTAGCGATATCGCTTAGTGTGACGGGGCCTTTATGCAGCGGACATCTGTCTCTAACTGGTAGCTTCAAATATTGCTGCTAACCTCTTGACTAAAACTGCCAAATATTGATACCGGCATTTTGCTCAGCTCTTTGACAAGACTGTCAGGAAAAAAGAAGAAGGTGTGTGCGTGAGATTTCTGAAATCTCATAGACTTTGGTGGTACGGTGAAATGCAGCTAAAATTTTGCATTAAGAAAACGCTGCGAAAACGCAACATGTGAACATAGCCTTACAGTTCTAGGAAAGTGGATGGGATTGATAGAAAACTCACGCCCACTGTGTTTTATTTCACTCAGCGAAAACAGACCTGCAATGTGTGTTTCAAATCCACATCAATTTCTCTTTTGGGTACGCTGAGTTTTATGTGCAGATTTTTCCCATTAACTTGCATTAGATGCGGAAAATCTGAATGTGAAAATCGCACATGTTTTAGTCGGTTTTTGCAGCGGAAAGGCATCAAAAACACGTTATCCACACATGACTGTCCCAAAAAATTTTGCAAAGCCAAATACGAAGAAGTATAAAAAATAAAGCATCTTTATTTATAGCATGGCACAGCAACAAGATACAAAAGATGCAGCATCAAAACTGCAATAAAATGCATGTAAAAAAGGAACTCAAAATCAAAATGGAAAGATGCAAGTAATGTAATTTACTTAATAAGTCCAGAAATGGTGCAGGAAATCTGCAAAATTAAAATCTCACCAAAACTCACGCTATTCAATGGGAAAGCCAAACTTTTTTCCAGTAGACCCTACAAAGAGGTCTGGGGGGGCAGCATGAGGAAGACCTCTGGAAGCATATCGGACTCCCAGATCGCTGCTGAGAACAATGGTGTTGCACTTTACTCCACTTTAAGGACTGACAAAAAACGTTCAAAATCGACAAGAAATTGGAGTTTACAAGAATAAAAATGTTAAGAAACATTCTTTCCTGTATAATGAATTTTTTTATAAGGCAAAATTTAAAAAGGATTTTTAAAACAATGGTAATGTAAGTAAACCAAAAGTAAACTTTTTAGTAAAAAATAGGAAATCTATGAAGAAATCAATAACTGCCAAAAATTTGATGGAAGAGGGATTCAAATACACCCTGTATTAGACATTAGGAGGGCACATTCTGTTCAAATTCTAATGTTCTGGTACTCCTAGACTCATAAATGCTATGCACTAAGTGCAAAGCCTGCCAAAATTACAAGCAGAATCATACATATAGCCTTTAACCCTTTAATGACCGGAGCTTTTTTGTTTTTTCGTTTTCGTTTTTCGCTCCCCTTCTTTCCAGAGCCATAACTTTTGTATTTTTCCGTCAGTATAGCCATGTGAGGGCTTATTTTTTGCGGAATAGGTTGTACTTTTGAATGACACCATGGACTTACCATGTATTGTATACGAAAACAGGAAAAAAATTCCAAGCATGGTGAAATTGCAAAAAAAGTGAAATTCCACACTATTTTTCTGTTTGGCTTTTTTGCTAGGTTCCCTAATTGCTAAAACCGGCCTGCCATTATGATTCTTCAGGTCATTACGAGTTCATAGACACCAAACATGTATAGGTTCTCTTTTATCTAAGTAGTGAAAAATACCAAAGTTTGCTATAAAAAATAATTGCGCAATTTTCCGAGACCCATAGCATCTCCATTTTTCATGATCTCGGGTTGAATGTGGGCTTATTTTTTGCCTGCCAAGCTGACATTTTTAATGATACCACTTTTGTGCAGATACGTTCTTTTGATCGCCCGTAATTGCATTTTAATTCAATGTCACCGCTGATGCCCACCTCAAAGCGGGGGATACTGCCATCTGATGTACTATCCCACCAGCTGGCAGTAAGGGGTTAAGGCACCAACTGTAGTGTCTCATTCAAATATTGTGAGCAAAGTATATTTGGGGTATTCCTCCACTGATAAAAGTTCTGCACAGTGCTAAGCCTGCTAAAAATTACAAGCATGGTCATACATAGACCCTTGAAGGCACCAACTGTAGTAGCTCATTCAAATATTGTGAGTAAATTATAGTTGTGGTATTCCTCCACTCCTTAAATTATGTAGAGTATAAAGCCTTAAAAAATTAAAAGCAGGGTCATCTATACACCCTTGAGAGAAACAACTGGACAGTCTCATTAAAATCTTAAGAAAGTGTAGCTGGCCATTTTGTTTTTATTTCAAACCAATGAAAATTTCACACAAAGGTTCTGCAGTATATATGACAATAGTCTATTATTTTTAGCAAAAATGTTTTTATCCCGCCATAGTTTTATACAAAGCACGTTAAACTGTATTCATGAATCATTGAATACATAAACATTTTTGGGAGGATTTTTAGACTATACTATACCAGCAAAATGTAACAAGATCCTTGTTAAAGTATATAGATGAATCATTAAATCCATAAACATTTTTCAAGTTTTTTTTGTTTTGAGGGTTATATACCACCAAAATGTACCCAAGAATATGTAATACTCTATGGATGAGCAGTATAATACAGATACATTTTTTAACAATTTTTTGGAGGGTTAAATGTCATCAAAATTTACTCAAGAACACATAATACTGTATGGATGAGCAATATAGTACCGATAAATGTTCAAACACTTTTTTTCTTGAAGGTTACCGTATTTTTCGGACTATAAGACACACTTTTTTCCTCCAAAAATGGTGAGGAAAATGTGGATGCATTTTATAGACTGTATGTACCTGCTCTGGCTGTGTAGTTGGAAGTGGAGAAGCAGCGATTCACAAAAGGCAGGTGGCAGCAGCTGCAGCTATCTCCTGTTCCTGCTGCTAAAGAGAAATGAATATTCACTGAATTCCACACCCATGGAATGCAGTGAATATTCATTCCCTTTAGTAACGGGGACACTTGAAAGCTAGGCAGCTGCAGGAAGCCGGTGGCTGCTGCTAACAGCATGCCTGCTATTAAAGAGCAATGAATATTCACTGCTCTCCACACACATAGTCTTGGCATGGAGAGCAGTGAGTATTCTGGCAGCTGTCCTTGGCTTGTAAGCAGTGCATGATGTAATGCCATGCTCTGCTTACAAGCATAAAGCAGCTGCTGGCATTGGAACAAGGAACTGTGAGGGTTCGCAGGCAGGTAAGTATAATGGGTTATGTTTTTTAATGTTTTTCTGATGGGGGCCATACATACCAGGATAGGGGCTAATCATACCATGAGAACAGCAATAGAACAACAAGGTTTACCCGTACAGGCCTCCAAACAAATGCACTATCAGGGTGCAGTGGACCCATATAAAGATGGCAACACAGGTGCAAAAATACCAATCAAGCAACTGCTCCAGCCTACCAATACATGGAGGGGGCGATTGCCTGGTATGTTGATGCACAAAAACAACTTGTATGCGGCGCTGTTCACACTAAGGCCATGCACAGCGTCCAGGCCAGCCTAGTACCAACACCCTTCTATTAGTTCAGGCGGGCTGCCCAGCGCTAACAAATGCATGCCGTGTGGAAAACAGACACCACAGTTTACAAGACCAAATGAGCCCAACTGCACCCTGAATAAAAAGTGCAAAAAACACATTTTAAAAAATATATTTAAACATACCTTTTATAAAAATGTGGAGTATTGGTTAATATTTTGGCCAAAATACGTGAGCCCGTAACCTACGTCAAAGATCTCCACGCTTACGGGTACCTAACACTAAATAATAATACAGCACAGTACAAAAAGGGGACTTGAAAAACCTCCAATAATGAGAACAGCAATAGAACAACAAGGTTTACCCGTACAGGCCTCCAAACAAATGCACTATCAGGGTGCAGTGGACCCATATAAAGATGGCAACACAGGTGCAAAAATACCAATCAAGCAACTGCTCCAGCCTACCAATACATGGAGGGGGCGATTGCCTGGTATGTTGATGCACAAAAACAACTTGTATGCGGCGCTGTTCACACTAAGGCCATGCACAGCGTCCAGGCCAGCCTAGTACCAACACCCTTCTATTAGTTCAGGCGGGCTGCCCAGCGCTAACAAATGCATGCCGTGTGGAAAACAGACACCGCAGTTTACAAGACCAAATGAGCCCAACTGCACCCTGAATAAAAAGTGCAAAAAACACATTTTTAAAAATATATTTAAACATATCTTTTATAAAAATGTGGAGTATTTTTATTTTTTCGCCCCCTCCATGTATTGGTAGGCTGGAGCAGTTGCTTGATTGGTATTTTTGCACCTGTGTTGCCATCTTTATATGGGTCCACTGCACCCTGATAGGGCATTTGTTTGGAGGCCTGTATGGGTAAACCTTGTTGTTCTATTCCTGTTCTCATTATTGGAGGTTTTTCAAGTCCTCTTTTTGTACTGTGCTGTATTATTATTTAGTGTTAGGTACCCGTAAGCGTGGAGATCTTTGACGTAGGTTACGGGCTCACGTATTTTGGCCAAAATATTAACCAATACTCCACATTTTTATAAAAGATATGTTTAAATATATTTTTTAAAATGTGTTTTTTGCACTTTTTATTCAGGGTGCAGTTGGGCTCATTTGGTCTTGTAAACTGCGGTGTCTGTTTTCCACACGGCATGCATTTGTTAGCGATGGGCAGCCCGCCTGAACTAATAGAAGGGTGTTGGTACTAGGCTGGCCTGGACGCTGTGCATGGCCTTAGTGTGAACAGCGCCGCATACAAGTTGTTTTTGTGCATCAACATACCAGGCAATCGCCCCCTCCATGTATTGGTAGGCTGGAGCAGTTGCTTGATTGGTATTTTTGCACCTGTGTTGCCATCTTTATATGGGTCCACTGCACCCTGATAGTGCATTTGTTTGGAGGCCTGTACGGGTAAACCTTGTTGTTCTATTGCTGTTCTCATTATTGGAGGTTTTTCAAGTCCTCTTTTTGTACTGTGCTGTATTATTATTTGCTAATCATACCATGGATAAGGATGGCGCCATGCATACCAGGATGGAGATGGGGCCACCCTGCATACCAGGATAGGGATGAGGGTGGCATACCTATCAGGCTAAGGATAATGGGGCCATGCATATCAAGAAAGGGATGAGGAGGCCAAGTATACCAAAATAGGGTTGAGGAGGCCATGCATACCAGTATAGGGATGAGAGGGACCATGCCTACCAAGCTAGGGATAAGGGGGCCAAGCATGCCAGGAAAGGGATGAGAAGGCCATGCATACCAAGATAGGGTTGAGGAGGCCATGTATACCAGGATAGGGATAAGGGGGCCATGCATACCAGGATGGGGATGGGGTTATGCATACCAGGATAGGGCATACATACCAGGATAGGGATGAGGGGCCATGCATACCAGGATGGGAATGAGGACTCCATGTATCCTAGGATAGAGGATATTAGTACAGAATTGACCACATTTTTTGCTTCAATTTTTTTTTCTAATTTCCTCCTCTAAAACCTAAGTGCATCTTATGGTCCGAAAAATATGGAAAATGTACCCAAGAAGACATAATACTGTGTAGATGAGCAATATAATACTGATAAATGTATGACATTTTTTTGGAGAGTTAGACACCACTGAATTGTACTCAAGAAGATGTAATACTCTATGAATGAGCAACATAATACAGCTAATTTTTCATGCAATTTTTTTTCGAGGGTTTTATACCACGGAAATGCAACCAAGAGCCTGTAATACTGTGTGAATGAGCAATAGAGTACCAATAAAGTTTTGAACAATTTTCTTGAAGGTTATATACTTCCAAAATGTACCCAAGAGCACGTAATACTGCGTGGATGAGCAATATAATAGCAATACAATTTTGAACAATTTTTTTGAGGGATAGATACCACCAAATTGCACCTAAAATAATTAATGCTGTGTGGATGAGCAATATAATACCAATAAATTTATGAACAATTTTTTTCAGAGCGTTATATACCACCAAAATATACCCAAGAACATGTTATACCTTATGGATGAGCATTATAATGCTGATACATTTTCAAACAATTTTTTGGTGGGTTAGATACCAACAAAATGCACCCAAGAAGACGTAATACTCTATGGATGAGCAATATAATACCGATACATTTTTGAACAATTTTGTGGAAGCAAAGATACCCCCAAAATATACCCAAGAACAAAAAATACTCTATGAATGAGCAATATAATACTGATACATTTGTTAACAATTTATTGGAGGGTTATATATCACAGAAATGAACCCAAGAAGATGCAATACTCTATGAATAAGCAATATAAAACAGATACATATTTGATCAATTTTTTTGAAAGGTTATATACCACGAAATGTACCCTAGAACATGTTATACTCTATTACTAGTTTAATCCAGATACATTTTTAAATGTATTTTTGGATTGTTATATATCAGAGAAATGTATCCCAAACCATGGAAAAGTGTATGAGTGAGAAATTTAAGTTTCACATACCACCGAAATGTACCAATAACCGCATTAATACAGTAATCCTGTTCAAGTGTTCCCTTCTTCTTCCCCTTCCTTGGTGGTAAGCTGATGGGACTGCATCCACCAGCTTCTTGGTGTCAATCTGTGATGGTCTTCTGTAAGGAAGGAAGGCCTCAAACTGTTCCTGGAATTGGGACTCTAACTACACTGTTACAAAGGTTTTGTCCCTTGGACAATTTTGAGTGTTCCTGATAGATTGTTTCATGCTGATTTCAGAAATGACTTCAGTTTTTCCTATCACATAAGGTTTTTGAGAAATGATACAAAACATTATAATATTCTCTTAGAATTATAAAAACTCATATATGAACTTTTTCTGAAACAGTGTAATCTGAATTTTCCACTGAAATAACATAAATCACTGATCTACAGATATACTAGCACTTATTATGCAAATTCCCTGCAGGCGCAGTGAATCATTTGGCTGATGGTGTATGGAGCATACCACATCTCCTGGGCAGGGGAGGAATCAAAAGACAATATTGACATTACAGCAGGGGATCACCGAGGATTAATTTTGTGAGGTCAAATATTTCACTGACTGTTTTTAAACAATATTTTACCTCACAAAGTGTGTCCTCTGCGATCTCAAGAGAGCACAGATGGGAGAAGTCAGGACATGGGGAAAGAGAGTGGATAGGTGGGTAGGCACATGGGGGGGAGAGATTCTCAACGCTGCAAAGCCTGTCCTCATCGTGACATTACCGTGACATCTAGTTACTATCATATATGCGATTCACCTGAATACTTTTCATTTTAAAAACTGAAGATTTATTTTGAAATGTTGCATCAGTGTCTCAACAACAGTGATAATTTCTGCTACATATGCAGAGAATGTACAATGAAAGTACAAAAGTAGGAAATTACTCCACTTGTTAAGAAAGCATATGAACTATACTTTGAATGTTCAATTGCAGATCAGGACAAACAGTGGGTACCTCATATATGCTGTGCATATTGTTCTAGAAGCCTTAGAGCATGGGTGGATGGATCACGCCTTCAATGCCGTTCGCTGTCCCAATGATATGGAGACAGCAGAGAGATCATGTAACAGATTGCTACTTTTGCCTTACAAATGTAACAGGATATTCAGAAAAGAACAAGAAATCAATAGAATATGCTAATCTTCCTTCATCCATAAGACCAGTGCCACACGATGAAAGTCTTCGTGTTTCAAAGCCGCCCAAAGTGTGGACAATTGAGGACGACAAAGATGAACTAACAATGTCAGTGGAAAATGAAACTGCTGAAGACCCAGACTTTGAGCCTTTTACATCTAATCCACATCTGTTCAATCAAGCTGATCTGAGTGACTTGGTCAGAGATTTTAAATTGTCAAAGAGGCAGGCAGAATTATTGGGATCAAGGGTAAAAGAATGGAATCTCATTACCAGGAACAAGAGTTTCTATTTTTCGCAGTCGTCAAGACCTTAATCAATTTTTCAACCATGTCGACAGTTTAACCTTTTGCAATGTCGTTTTGGGGTTGTTTGGTGCTCATGGATGTGAGCCTGACCAGAAGGAATGGCGACTGTTCATTGACTCGTCAGTATTAAGACTGAAGTCTGTTTTACTACACAATGGAAATATCTATCCTTCTATACCTATTGGACATGCCTTACAAATGAAAGAAACCTATATGACAATATGGAGTTACTGTTGACCCACATTAATTATAGAAATTATAAATGGAACATATGTGTTGATCTAAAAGTTGTTGCACTTCTTCTTGGACTGCAGCTTAGATATACCAAGTATTGTTGTTTTTTTCTGAGTAGAACAGTCGTGCACGAGAAATGCACTATTTCAAAAAGGACTGGCCACTCCATGAAAACCTGGTTGCTGGACAGAAGTATGTTAAACATGTTAAACATAATCCTCTCGTTGATCCAGCAAATATATTTCTCCCTACTTTGCATAATAAACTGGGCTTATGAAGAATTTTATCAAAGCAATGAACAAAGAATTGGAAGTCTTTTCTTACTTGCAACAGAAGTTTCCAAGAATAAGTGATGCAAAGATTACAGAAGGTATTTTTATTGGCCCACAGATCAGAGATATAATGAATGACAGTAGCTTTGATGGCCTTTTGCAAGGTGCTGAACAACTTGCATGGAGAGCCTTTAAAGATGTGACCTTCAACTTTTCTTGGCAACAGCAAGGCACCGAACTTTGAACAACTTGTGGACAACATGCTCACAGCATATCATTTGATGAAATGCAATATGTCACTAAAAATGCATTTTCTACATTCTCACTTGGACTTTTTCTCCAGCCAATCTTGGTGCTGTTAGCGATGAACAAGATGAAAGATTTCACCAAGACATTGCGCTGATGGTAAAAAGGTGCCAGGAAAAGTGGAGTACATCAATGATGGCTGACTATTGCTGGAATCTTATTCGAGAAGCATCTGGCACTGTTTATAAATGAAAGTTGTCTGAAAAACACTTTTGAACAATTGCTTTTGCTACTGACAGCGATGCACATGTACTGTATGTAGTGTCTCGGATGTCATAATGTAGACTATAAACTGTTGTTTAATAACCCCTAACTGCCAGCTGATGGAATAGTATGTCAGCTGGCAGCATCCCCCGCTTTGAGGTGGACTCTGGCAGTTTTTAAAAGCTGGCATGTGCCCGCAATAGGCTCGAGTGGAATCGCGATCTGCCCATGCCTATTAAGCAGCTAAATGCCACTGTCAAACTCTGACCGTGGGCATTCAATTGCACTTCCGGATGCCGGTCCGGAAATACACGCAGCGACGACCCCCATCACGTGATCAATGGCTGTTGATGGCAGATTGCTATGAGCGCCACCCTGTGGACAGCACTCATAGCAAGCCTGTAATTCTGCTGCATAGAGGTGATGTGAGCATCATCTCTATGTAGCAGAGGCCATCGCGCTATGGAAGCTTCTAACCTCTTATGGAGGCTATTGAAAAATGGCAAAAGTAAAAAAGTGCTTAAAAATATACAGTCATATGTAAAAGTTTGGGCACCCCTATTAATGTTAACCTTTTTTCTTTATAACAATTTTGGTTTTTGCAACAGGTATTTCAGTTTCATATATCTAATAACTAATGGACTCAGTTATATTTCTGGATTCAAATGAGGTTTATTGTACTAACAGAAAATGTGCAATCTGCATTTAAACAAAATTTGACCGGTGCAAAAGTATGGGCATCCTTATCATTTTCTTGATTTGAACACTCCTAACTACTTTTTACTGACTTCCTGAAGCACTAAATTGGTTTTGTAACCTCATTGAGCTTTGAACTTCATAGCCAGGTGTATCAAATCATGAGAAAAGGTATTTAAAGTGGCCACTTGCAAGTAGTTCTCCTATTTGATTCTCCTATGAAGAGTGGCATCATGGGCTCCTCAAAACAACTCTCAAATGATCTGAAAACAAAGATTATTCAACATAGCTTTTCAGTGGAAGGATACAAAAAGTTGTCTCAGAGATTTAACCTGTCAGTTTCCACTGTGAGGAACATAGTAAGGAAATGGAAGAACACAGGTACAGTTCTTGTTAAGCCCAGAAGTAGCAGGCCAAGAAAAATATCAGAAAGGCAGAGAAGAAGAATGGTGAGAACAGTCAAGGACAATCCACAGACCACCTCCAAAGACCTGCAGCATCATCTTGCTGCAGATGGTGTCACTGTGCATCGGTCAACAATACAGCGCACTTTGCACAAGGAGAAGCTGTATGGGAGAGTGATGCGAAAGAAGCCATTTCTGCAAGCAC
Organism: Dendrobates tinctorius; assembly: GCF_039654945.1. Lineage (NCBI taxonomy): Eukaryota > Metazoa > Chordata > Amphibia > Anura > Dendrobatidae > Dendrobates > Dendrobates tinctorius. The sequence goes on along the minus strand of NW_027361784.1, from coordinate 15,769,255 downwards.
GCCACAAACAGAGTCGCCTGAGGTATGCAAAAGCACATTTGGACAAGCCAGTTACATTTTGGAAGAAGGTCCTGTGGACTGATGAAACAAAGATTGAGTTGTTTGGTCATACAAAAAGGCGTTATGCATGCGCTGTATTGTTGACCGATGCACAGTGACACCATCTGCAGCAAGATGATGCTGCAGGTCTTTGGAGGTGGTCTGTGGATTGTCCTTGACTGTTCTCACCATTCTTCTTCTCTGCCTTTCTGATATTTTTCTTGGCCTGCCACTTCTGGGCTTAACAAGAACTGTACCTGTGTTCTTCCATTTCCTTACTATGTTCCTCACAGTGGAAACTGACTGGTTAAATCTCTGAGACAACTTTTTGTATCCTTCCACTGAAAAGCTATGTTGAATAATTTTTGTTTTCAGATCATTTGAGAGTTGTTTTGAGGAGCCCATGATGCCACTCTTCATAGGAGAATCAAATAGGAGAACTACTTGCAAGTGGCCACTTTAAATACCTTTTCTCATGATTTGATACACCTGGCTATGAAGTTCAAAGCTCAATGAGGTTACAAAACCAATTTAGTGCTTCAGGAAGTCAGTAAAAAGTAGTTAGGAGTGTTCAAATCAAGAAAATGATAAGGGTGCCCATACTTTTTTCACCGGTCAAATTTTGTTTAAATGCAGATTGCACATTTTCTGTTAGTACAATAAACCTCATTTGAATCCAGAAATATAACTGAGTCCATCAGTTATTAGATATATGAAACTGAAATAGCTGTTGCAAAAACCAAAATTGTTATAAAGAAAAAAGGTTAACATTAATAGGGGTGCCCAAACGTTTACATATGACTGTATATAAAAAAAACACAAAAGTTCAAATCCCCCCCTTTCGCCCCAATCAAAATAAAATAATAAAAAAAAATCAAACCTACACATATTTGGTATCGCCACGTTCAGAATCGCCCAATCTATCAATAAAGAAAAGAATTAACCTGATTGCTAAACAGCGTAGTGATGAAAAAATCAAAATGCCAGAATTACGTTTTTTTGGTCGTCGCGACATTGCATTAAAATGCAATGATGGGCAATCAAAAGAACGTATCTGCTCAAAAGTGGTATCATTAAAAATGTCAGCTTGGCAGGCAAAAAATAAACCTGCATCCAACCCAAGATCACGAAAAATGGAGACGCTACATGTCTCGGAAAATTGTGCAATTTATTTTAGCAAACTTTTAAATTTTTTTCATCACTTAGATAAAAAAGAATCTAAACCTGTTTGGTGTCTATGAACTCATAATGACCTGGAGAATCATAATGGCAGGCAGTTTTAGCATTTAGTGAACAAAAAAGTCAAACAAAAAATATTGTGGGATTGCACTTTTTTTTTTGCAATTTCACCACACTTGGAATTTTTTTCCCGTTTCCAAGTACATGACATGGTAAAACCAATGGTGTCATTCAAAAGTACAACTCGTCCCGCAAAACATAAGCCCTCACACGGCCTTATTGATGGAAAAATAAAAATGTTATGGCTCTGGAAAGAAAGGGAGCAAAAACGAAAAGCTCCGGTCATGAAGGGGTTAAAAACCTTACTTGATACAGACATATTCATGTTCAGCATATCAAAATCTATATGATACAATATAATCTTCTCAGAGGACAAGAACTTCCCTGAAATTTGTTGCGCAGCGCTATCCCTGTTTCAGGGGTACTCTTGAAGTTAGAGAGGCCTGAGTCTCCAATCTTACTATGCTCCTGTTAAACTCTGATCTGTCCCCACCCCCACCCTATGAGGCATGGGAGAGAAATGTAATGTTACAAACGCACAGAGGCAAAACAAGGATAACAGAAAACATCTATCATACAAAAATACTAACCAACGATAGGGAGGAGGATAGGGACAAAGAGAAATAAACTAAATGGGACAGGGAACAGGAGATAAATACACACTGCAACAAAACACAGCTAACTTCTACAACAACTGTACTCAAGCCACTTAGTTTTACGACACAGCACAGGAAAATAAATCTTTCACCAGCAGGGACAAGAAGGTTTGACCAGTTTATATAGGAAGAGATAATGATCAGATCTGAAGCAGCTGAAATGGAACTGCATGTTTCTAACCAGCAAAGAAAGGGTTGTTAACCTCTTCAGCACCAGAAGAAACTAAATCAATTTAATATGGGATACAAATCATACCATCTCTAAAGAAGACCTGCGATTCATTACCTGATGTGACTGTCTAACTCCAAGTTTCCAGGTGGACGTGATACCCTCGTGACACTTGAAGCTCGATTCCCAGGTGCCTGAGCTGTAAGTGACTTGGCTTCCAATAGTGCAAGAGACCCTGACATATAGAAATGGGCAACAGCCCCCTGGGTTACCTGCATCATCGGCTCCTCCGGCATAGGAAGTGGAGTGCTCCAGGAACAATATGTGCTTTTGAGGGTGATAGTAGCCCTGTTTTGCATTGTCTCAAGGAGCCTCTCCCAGACCCATTCACTCCTCCAGAAGGGTACATCCTGATCCCTTCTTTCTAGTATCACACCCACTGCATACCAGCCGTCAGATCTTGCGGCCTTCAAGGCAAGTGTTCTGTCTATACTGCCTAATGTTTGAAAGAGATGTGATGATGGGTACCAAACTCTTTAATATACCTCTTTCTTCGCTGATGATCATATGTAACTACCACCCCCAGAGATGCCAATTCTCAGTACATTGCAGCTATCGGGCTGATAAAATTTCTCCAGACCTGGTCCTGGCTCACCTATATGTCTCTTGCAATCAGCTCATACCCTGCAGTCTACTCACCAGTTCCTGGATCCTGACTCTTCTGTCTGTAGTCCTCAAGAACCCCCAGCAGTAAAGGAAGTGGACTGGGTTTGGGCCTTGGTGGTTTTGGGTAATTGCCCAGATCCGTATCATAGGCTCCCTCTACCTTTGCTGTTGCACCAGTTTCCTCTGACTCCAATATTCCTCCGGTCACTCCCTCTGGAGTCTCAAGTGGTTCTGCCATCTTTGTTGTCCACTAAGCACCACATTACATTATGTGAATTAAAATTGAATACTGTATGGATGACTAATTGAATACAGCAAAAAATGTTAACACATTTTCTGAGTGTTATATATCATAAAAATGTACCCAAGACCACAGAATGCTGAATGGCTAAGAAACTTAACCCAGAAAAATGTTTAAATTATTTTTATGAGTGGTAGATATCACAGTAATGTACCCAAGACAATGAAATACTGTATGGGTTAGAAATTTAACCTAGTAACATTCTTTAATGCTTTTTAGGAGTGTTAATTAGTGATGGGCGAGCACAAAATGCTTGGATGCTCATTGCTTTGGACGAGCAATTTGGAATGCTCGGGTGCTTGACCCCAGCAATGGGCCCAATGTAAGTCTATGGGAAACTCAAGCATTTTTCCGGCAGCCCCCTCCCGCTGGCGGTCTGCAAAGGGACGAGAAATTGCGGAAATCGATGGGAACAGTGCCTAAATGACATGGGAATATCATGGGGAAGACCCCTGGAAGCGTTTCTGACTCCCGGGTCACTGCTGTGAACAATGTTGTCAGAGTGTTACGCCACTTTTACAGATTCACAATAAAACATACAAAAACGAAACCAAAATGGATTTTCCTGGGAAATATGTTAAGGAACGTGCTTTTGGGGGTAATGATTTGTATATAATGCAAAATAAATAACCAAAAACAAAAATGCCCCTCCACAACTTCACACATAGCATTTTTGAACTTTAGCATTGCTTTCAACCAAGACAAATGCATTCACTGGGAAATGTCATTTAAACATATTACAACCTTATCTGGCTATGTGGTGTGTGACACATCATCAGACACATCCTGTTTTATTTATGAAGGAGGGACTCTGAAAGTCATAAATCCTATTTTTATAGGGTCATTAGGCGGCCTTTACTATTCTTTTTTTTAATCAAGTACTTTTTATTAAGGCATATATCAAAAATGTAATACATTCTTACACAAACTTCAGACAGATACCAAAATTACAAAGCAGATTGAAACATTTTCATTTAACATGAACTAGCCCCTTTACCCAGTAGGCCTTTACTATTCTTAAAGGGCCAGCAGTTGGCCCTCACTATTCTTAGAGAGCCTTCAGCTGGCTATGCTTTGTTGTTCCCATTATTAAACAGTTGGTCTCCTATACTGTTATTACGTATGCAGTGAGTGGCAGGGCTGCCAAAAATTTGGAGGCACTCCAATACCCCTTGGAAGAGACATGGAGGAGGGCCTCATAAAAAAATGTTCCCATTAGAAAGGAGCGGGTGTCCCATACTTGTAATGCCCATGCACTAAGTGTATGGGCTGCCAAACATTTAACCCTGGGGGGGTATACATGAACATACTGTACAACAAATTTTTTTTACGAGCATCATAAACACCCTTTGAAAAAATTATGTGGGTGCTGCATCACGGACCACGGCTACCCTGTTGATATGGTGTTGAAGGATGAGGATGAGGAGAAGTAGGAGGACAACAGTAAATAGCCAAAGTCAGGAAATGTAAACCCAAGTGTGGGTGTGAAGACCTCCCAAAAAAACACACTGGATTTGAGTTTATGTTACGCTGCTATCATTCGGTGATGTTGAGAAATCTGGTCCAATCCAGCCCTTGTTTATTTTTATAAGAGTCAGCCTGTCAGCATTTTCAGTTGACAGGTGGATGCGCTTATCAGTTATAATTCCATCAGCGGCACTAAAAACCCACTCTGACAAAACGTTAGCGGCAGGGCAGGCCAGGACCTCCAATGCATAGGGAGCCAGTTCATGCCACGTGTCCAGCTTGGATACCCAATAATTATAAGGCACAGAGGAATCACGGAGGATGTTAGTACGGTCAACAATGTACTCCCTCAGCATCTTCCCAAACTTTGCACTCCTTGTGAGAGTACCCCATGCCTAAGAGCCTGTGTGATGGGAGGGTCTGAAACAACTCTCCTAGAACTCTGACAGTGTTCCCCTGCCTCTGCTGGATTGGAGTTGTGTCTCTCTCACCTGTACTCCTTGGTTGTCCAACAAATTGTGATCTCTGCTGCTAGCATTTTGACATGGGAATTTTGTAAATAATTACGCAACAAGGGCCTTCTGGTACTGTCCCATTTTAGTAGACCTGTCCACCTCAAGAATAAGAGATAGAAAGTTCTCCTTGTAACGTGGGTCTAGAAGTGTCACGAACCAGTAATGACTGTCACCCAAAATTTTGAGAATGTGAGGGTCAAGGGAAAGGCAGCATAACAAACTCAGCCATGCATGCCAGACTGCTAATAGGCAAGACTTTCGTGTCCTCACCCAGAGGACGACTGACCATGCTCTCCTCCTCCTCTTCCTCCTCAGGTCATCCATGCTGAACAGACAGTATGACAGTTGTGCAAGTAGTACTGTCTATAGCGCAAGAAACTTGCTCCTGTTCTTCCTCCTCCTCTTCATTGTCACCCAATCCATGTTGGGATGAGACAAGGCTGGGCTATGTGTAATCATCCTGTATGGTTCCTACTCCATCTCATTGTGCTATGCTTGCAATGCATCCTCTTTGAATGTGAGCAGAGAGCATTTCAAAACACAGAGGGATGGTGATGCTAATTATGGCGTCATCACCACTCCCCATCTTGGTGAAGTCCTCAAAGTTTTGGAGGATGGTACATATGGCTGACATCCATGTAAACTCCTGATGTCTTATGTGTGGAGTCTGAACTGAATACCGACGGCCTTGTCGATGTTGGTAGTCAACAACTGCCCTTTTCTGCTCACAAATCGTTTTCAACATCTGCAGAGCAGAGTTCCATTGTGTGGGGGCATCACACAACAGGCGGTGAGCCGGAAGCTGCAAATGCTGCTGAAGCACAGCAAGGGCGGCTGAAGCTGTAGCTGGCTTTCTAAAATGGCCACACAGGCAACGTACTTTGACAAGCAGGTCCGGCAGCTCTGGGTAGGTTTTGAGAAACTGCTAAGCCATGAAGTTAAGCACATGGGCTAAGCATGGTACGTGTGTGAGCTCGCCTCACCTCAGAGCTGCCACCAGGTTCCAGCCATTGTCACACACGACCATGCTAGGCTGTAGGTTCAGTGGTGTCAGCCACAGATCTTCTTGCTCTTTCAGAGCTGTCCATAACTATTCAGCATTGTGTGGTTTGTGGCCTAAGCATATTAGCTTCAGCACAGCATGTTGCCGCTTGGCTGAGGCAAAGCTGCAGTGCTTCCAGCTTGTGACTGATGTTGTCATTTCAGAGATGGAGACTCAAGAGGAGGAGGATGAGGTTCAGGAGCTGCAGACTATGGGGGCAACCCTGATTGACCTAGGGCCTGCAATCCTCTGTGTGGGGAGGACATGTTCCATCCCAAGGTCGAACTGGGTCCCGGCTTCCACTATGTTAACCCAGTGTGCCATCAGTGAGATGTACCATCCCTGCCCACAAGCACTTGTCCATGTGTCCATGGTTAGGTGGACTTTTCCAGTATCTGCATTGTTGAGGGCACGGCCAATGTTGTGGGACACGTGCTTGTGTAATGAGGGGATGACACACTGGGAGAAATAGTGGTGGCTGGGACCGAGTACCAAGGGACGGCCGCAGCCATCAGGTTGTGGTAAGCTTCCATCCCCATGAGCCTAAAAGGCAACATTTCGAGCGCAAGCAGTTTCGAAATGTGGGAATTTAGTAGTGTTGCCTGTGAGGCATTGTGTTATGATCCATGCTGTATCAGGACTGATATAAAGCACAGGTAAACTTTTTTTTACCTAAGCTGTGCTTAAGGTTTGGTTTTTGCCCCTGGTGGCCATTAGGATTACTGCACTGTTGTGTCATTGGTTCTAAGTTTCCCCCCGGTGGTGGTGAGCATCATTGCACTCCTTCTTTAGTTTCAGTGCACATGATTATAATGCAGGTGTGATTTCTGGCTCTGCTATAAAAGAGTCACAGGTGTTGCAATCAGTGTTGGTGATAGTGTTCATTTCAGCCATCCTTGGTGGAGGAAGGAGCTGGAGAGCAGCTCTGACAGAGCCTGGTGTGAAAGGAGTCATAGGGGATTTCCTTAGCTCTGACAGAGCTTGGTGGCAGCGATTCAGGAGGAGAGCTGCATGCTGGAGGTGGACTCTGTTGCCAGGAGCAAGTGCAACAGAGTAAAGCTAAGTGGTGTTTCCCTGTTTGTGTTTTTCCTTAGTGTATTAGTGCAGCGGTGGGGCCAGTGCCTGCGCCACCCAGCTCCCTTGCAAGGGATAGGTGTAGGATGTGCTAGGGCTACAGGTTCGTGATCGGCGCCCGGTGCGGAACCGGCATAGGAAACGTTAGGAGCATTAGGGACACTGACTCAGGGGAGTGCAGGAGGTCTCCACGTCCCCTGTCCCTATCGCAGGGCCCACTGTTGTAACTGTTTCCCTACCCCTTGTCTTGTTGTTTTAGTTACCAGCCTGCTAGCTGTGTCACACAGGACAATATCACGTGCCACGTCTTGTTACCGGCCTGCTGGTCGCGTCACACAGGACGGGTTCACGTGACATTAACACCAACCATACATTTTTTCTGCTGAGCCATGGACCCAGTTCAGCCCTTTGCCCAATTGCTGCAGACCCTTACGGGGGCTGCGCAGCGCGTTGGTGCGGCAGCTGCGGCTGTTGGTGGGCTCTGGGGGCTTGGTTCAGGAACAGGCTCAGCCAGAACCCAAGATGTCCCTCCCTGACAGATTTTCTGGAGGGAGAGATCAATTCTTGGTGTTTCAACAAACCTGTAAATTATATTTCAGGCTGCGCCCTCGTTCATCAGGGAGTGAAGAGCAACAGGTGGGAATCATTATGTCCCTTCTTAAAGGGGATCCCCAATCCTGGGCCTTCTCCCTACCGGACGATTCTCCATCTTTAGAGTCCGTGGACGAGTTCTTTGCGGCTTTGGCGCTTGTGTATGGGGACCCTGATGGCGTCACCCTGGTGGAATCTCAAATCCATAGGTGTAAACAGGGAGCCCGGGTCGCTAAAGAGTACTGCTCACAGTTTAGGAGATGGGCCACTAATACTCAGTGGAATGACCCTGCAATTAGGAGTCAATTTGTGCAGGGTTTGTCTCCCAAGTTGCAGGATACTCTAGTGCAGTACGCCGCCCCCAGGTCCTGGAGGCCACCATGTCCCTTGCCATCTGTGTGGATAGACGCCTTAGGGAAAGACATATACATAAAGTGCCCCCTGATGTCCTCGCTAGGGAGGAGGACCCATCAGTGCGGATGGAGGAACCCAGACAGCCCGGTGTTGTTGATACAAAAGAGGGGGTGTCTGCGGCTCGTCGTGGTGGGGGGTATGCTTTTCCTGTGGGAAGCCTGGCCATTTTATGAGAGCCTGCCCAGTTCATGCCAAGTCTCCTGACGAACCCATGCAAGTAGATGTAGCTAGGTTGTATTCGAAGCGCCTATGGTTCGGGGAGTGGTGTCGGCATGTTTGTACTGTGGGCAGACTGGTCATGCCCTGAAGGCTTGCCCATTGCATGCCAAATTATCTGTGCCATCTGAGAAGCCGCATTCCCCTGGTCGCTTGGAGGGAGGCGACCAGGGAGTATACATTTCCTCCATTTTGCCCTTCCAAAGTATCGTGTCAGCAGAGGTCTTGGCTGGCGGGGTATCAGAGGGAAAAGATTGGCGGGCAAGGGAAGTGGTCAGCTGGGGGCACTCGTGCGAGGGCTGCTGCCTAGGAATTACTGTCTCTGCCGTCTCTCTGCAACGGACCCCTTCCTCTCCGGTGAGGGCAGCAGATGTGCTGCAGGAGAGTAGGGGCAAGTCTCAACCCTCGCCATTGATCAACCCTGGGAGGCGCAGACCTCGTGGTGGAAGGGGTTGGAGGGTGGTGCACCCCTTGTTGAGGTGCAGGGGTGTGAGTGTGGTGACACAGGGGGACGCCTCTGTTGTCAATCGCAGAAAGAGTTCTCCAAGTGGTGACAAACGAACGAGTGGCAATAAACGTTCAGGTCCGGACCTGTGTGTGAACGAGCATGTATGGGTGGCCACCAAAAAACATCCAGTGGAAGTGTGTTGTGGAGTGTTACCAGCTCATACCAAACATACACATACACAACCCGTTCCCCAGGTCAGAGCTTCGGAGATGTGTGTTGCCTCCAGAACATACGATGCCAATACCAGCAGGCTAGTTTCTCATCAACCTGTCATGCAGGTAGTTGCTGGGGTGAACTCTGGGTCTGGGCTTCCCCGCTGTAGGTGGTTCCCTGATGGGGAGCGGTCTTGAGGGTCCAGAGGCCCCTCATTAAGGGGAGGGTACTGTCATGATCCATGCTGCATCAGGACTGATATAAAGCACAGGTAACCTTTTTTTTCCTAAGCTGTGCTTAAGGTTTGGTTTTTGCCCCCAGTGGCCATTAGGATTATTGCACTGTTGTGTCATTTGTTCTAAGTTTCCCCGGTGGTGGTAAGCATCATTGCACTTGTTTCTTTAGGTTCAGTGCACATGATTATAATGCAGGTGTGATTGCTGGCTCTGCTATAAAAGAGTCACAGGTGTTGCAATCAGTGTTGGTGATAGTGTTCATTTCAACCATCCTTGGTGGAGGAAGGAGCTGGAGAGCAGCTCTGACAGGGCCTGGTGTGAAAGGAGTCATAGGGGATTTGCTTAGCTCTGACAGAGCTTGGTGGCAGCGATTCAGGAGGAGAGCTGCATGCTGGAGGTAGACTCTGTTGCCAGGAGCAAGTGCAACAGAGTAAAGCCAAGTGGTGTTTCCCTCTTTGTGTTTTTCCTTAGTTTGTATTAGTGCAGCGGTGGGGCCAGTGCCTGTGCCACCCAGCTCCCAGCAATTGATAGGTGTAGGGTGTGCTCGGGCAACAGGTTTGTAATCGGCGCCCGGTGCGGAACCGGCATAGGGAACGTTAGGAGCGTTAGGGACACTGACTCAGGGGAGTGCAGGAGGTCTCCACGTCCCCTGTCCCTATCGCAGGGCCCACCATTGTATCTGTTTCCCTACCCCTTGTCTTGCTGTTTTAGTTACCGGCCTGCGAGCAGTGTCACACAGGAAAATATCACGTGCCGCGTCTTGTTACCGGCCTGCTGGTCGCGTCACACAGGACGGGTTCACGTGACACATTGGCTGCGTATTTGTGCTTACGTTCAAAGTACTGGAGTATGGACAACTGAATGCTGCGCTGGGACAAGGCCGTGGATGTGCTTGCTGATGGTGCTAGTTGAGTCTGTGCAACGACAGGTCCAGGGCAGGAGTCATCTTCGCATGCACCATGCACAGAGAATTGGCTTGCACGGACAGCAGCGGAATAAAGAAGCATTAGTGTCACCCGCAGACACTGCTCCTGGACCCTGGGGTTCGGCCCACAAATTGGGTGCTTTGCTGCCAGCTGCCTGATCAGATCATGCTGGTGGTGGTCAGGCTGGTAGTTTTGCTGCCCTTGCTGATGCTGGCCTGGCAGGTGATGCAAATGGACTTTTTGGGGTTATCCGCAGAGTCTTTAATAAACAACCAGACTCAGGAAGACCTAACAGTTGTACTGGCAACTTCCGTTGTGTTGGTGTTATGGGGAATGGTTGCCTGCCTTCTGTCTGTGGCCACCACACTGCTTCTTCCTGCCTGGTGGGGAGTTATGCCTTCCTACCCCAGTGTGCTGTTGTCCTCGCTCTGCATGTCCTCCTGCCAGGTTGGGTCAGTTACTATATCATCCACCACCTCCTCTTCCTCTTCCACACCCTGGTCCTCCTCCTGACTTTCTGGCAATTGTGTCTCATCATCGTCCAACTCTTGTGACACTTTCCGCCTTCGTGTGACCGTGTCTGCTCAAATATTTGGGTATCGCTACATACGATCTCCTCTTGCCCTGCTTTAAATGCACCTGGCGAGAGGCCCGAATCTTTAAATGGAAAAGTGAACAGCTCTTCGGAGTGTCGAAGTATAGGATCAGTTGTCTCCAGGCACTCGGCATGGTGGGAGGAAACAGGATCGGGTGAGGAATATGCGGTCCAGACACACGGCTACTGAGACTTGACCATGTGGAAGACAGGCTGGTCTTAGTGGAAAAGTAACTGGAAGCATTATCTGCTATCCAAACAACAACCTTTTGACACTGCTCTGGTTTCAATAGTGCTGTTCTGCAATCCCCTATGAATTCGGACAGGAAGGTCATACGAGAAGATATCCGTGTTTCTTGTGGCACAATTTCAGCTTGCCCACGTCCTCGGCCTTGGCCTCTGCATGCACCATCACCATCCCTTCCCACATGCCTTGCCCATTTTAAATGGACTACAATATTTTCCACATTCACTACAAATGGCTGAATTGGGAGCAAACTTGTATATGATCCATGTGCGGGAAAATCACATTTTAAAATATCTGGAATGTAGGTAAAAATTCATTTTTTTTATCAAACTGGTGTCAATAACTAGGGAAAGACACAGCAAATACAGTGGAATTTTATTTTTTACCCCAAAGTAGTGTATAGAGGTAGGGTAAGAGACAGCAAATACAGTGGAATGGAGGCCTGAAATGCAACAATTTGTAGCCCACAGATAGATAAGGCATCTGACGGAGATGCCACACTGTTCAATATGTGGACTGTAATTTTTTTTCATTTTTTACCCCAAAATAGTGTATAGACTTAGGGTAGCAGACAGAAAGTACAGTGGAATGGAGGCCTGAAATGTCACAATTTGTAGCCCACGGATAGATGAGGTGTCTGACGGAGATACCACACTGTTCAATATGTGGCCTGTATTTTTTTATTTTTTAACCCAAAATAGTGTATAGAACTAGGGTAACAAACAGCAAATACAGTGGAATGGAGGTCTGAAATTCAACAATTTGTATCCCACAGATAGAGGATTCGTCTGACGTAGATAGCCCACTTTCAAATATCTGGCCTGTATTTTTTTTTTCACAGCTAAATTCTGTCAACAAGTAGGCTAAGACACAGAAAAAAAATTCTATGAAGGCCTGAAATGGTAGAATTTTGAGCGCAATGATATGCGATCCATGTGGCGGACAAAACTCGGTGTAAAATATCTGCCCTGTAGCAAAATATATTTTTGGCAGCAAAGTATTTTTTGGGCAGTAAAATGGTGTCAAGAAATTACATAAGACACTCCAAAAAAATGTAACAGTTCCACAAAAATATCATAAATTTCTGCGCACTCAGATGTGATGGCTGGGATGGGCAAACCCGTTTAACCTCTTTCTGCCATTGGATGGAATAATACATCTGATGGCAGCACCCCCGCTTTGATGTGGACTCCAGCGGTGAGCCCGCATCAAAGCCAGGACATGTCAGCTGTTTTGAACAGCTGACATGTGCCCGCAATAGGCACGGGTGGAATCGCGATCCACCTGCGCCTATTAACTAGTTAAATGCTGCTGTCAAATGCTGACAGTGGCATTTAACAAGTGCTCCCGACCATCTGGCCAGAAATGCACTCACCGCTGACCCCCATCACGTGATAGGAGGTCATCAGTGTGTTGGCATAACAACCAGAGGTCTCCTTGAGACCTCAATCATTGTTCATGCTGGATTGCTATGAGCGCCACCCTGTGGTGCTCATACCAATGCGGTAATTTTACTACATACAGGCGATCTGAGCATCACCTGTATGTAGCAGAGGCGATCAACCTATGGCAGCTTATAGCCTCCCATTGAGGCTATTGAAGCATGCCAATAGTAAAAAAATAGTTTTAAAAATATGAAAAAAAAAAAAAAAATATAAAAAAGTTTAAATCACCCCCCTTTCACCCCATTCAAAGTAAAACAATAAAAAAATCACACATACACATATTAGGTATCACCGAGTTCAGAATCACCCAATCTATCAATAAAAAAAGGTTTAACCTGATCGCTAAACGGCGAAGTGAGAAAAATAATCGAAATGCTAGAATTACGTTTTTTTTTGGCTGCCGTGACATTACATTAAAATGCAATAACGGGCAATCAAAAGAACGTATCAGCACAAATGTGGTATCATTAAAAATGTCAGCTCGGCTCTCAAAAAAGTAAGCCCTCACCCAACCAGAGATCACGAAAAATGGAAACGCTACGGGTCTCAGACAATGGTGCAATTCTTTTTTTTTTTTTAGCAAACTTTGGAATTTTTTTTCACCACTTAGATAAAAAAGAACTTAGACATTTTTGGCGTCTATGAACTCGTAATGACCTGGAGAATCCTAGTGGCAGGTCAGTTTTAGCATTTAGTGAACAAAAAAGTCAAACAAAAAACAAGTGTGGGTTTGCACTTTTTTGCAATTTCACCGCACTTGGAATTTTTGTCCCTTTTTGAGAACACAGCATGATAAAACCAATGGTGTCATTCAAAAGTACAACTCATCCCACAAAAAATAAGCCCTCACATGGCCGTATTGACGAAAAAATTAATAAAGTTGTGGCTCTGGAAAGAAGGGGAGCAAAAAATGAAAACTCAAAAACCGAAAAAAATCTTTGGTCGTTAAGGGGTTAAAATAGCTGGCTTTTCACACTGTGCTTTGAAAAGGATCTGGCTGTATTCTGCAGTGTCAACAAGCAAATGAAGAAAAAAGGGGGCTATGGATTGCTTTGGAAGATAATAAAAGGGATTAAGATACAAAAAAAAATTTCCTGCCCACTAAGACCTGGGGGTAGGTATATACGGTCAATATATGTAATAAGCAGCAGCAGACAGTAATGGAATGGACCCTCTTGATTTATGCAATGAAGTATGTCACATACAATGCCTGCCTGTTACTGATATCTATATACCCACATACAGTGCCTGCATGCCTTGCACTAATATGTATATACTGTATATACGCACATACGCTCCCTGCGTACCTAACACTGCAATCTATATACCCCGTAATTAGTCCTTATATGGACTGTTGATTTAGCTGGATTTTTGTATTCTATTATGGTATACCCACACTAACTTATAAACCACCAAATCTGACCCTATCTCGGCAGCAGCTCTCCCTACACTAGTTGATTCCGGAGGTGACTGTGATGAGCATGACGGCACCAGATCTCTTATACACATGATGATGCAGTTCAGCTAGCTAATCAGTGTAATGCCACAACCAAGATGGCTGCTGCATTACAGTGCGTGGCAGACAATCCCTGTGTGGCGCCCCTGAGGGTTCAGTCACCACAGAGGTACTGCACCTCCTCCTGAGGTGTGGTACCCCACTATCCAGGTAAGGTGGAGACACTTGACCACACTCCAACACTTGCATCTCACACGCACACCAGTAGTGTAGCAGAGCAACCTTTGTGGCTCCCTGCTTGGAATATGAAGAGTGCTGGGAGGTGGGTGGAGCTTAGACTGCACAAGAGAGCGGGAGAATATTAGGAAAAGGTCAGTCTGTGAGAGAAGATCCCCTGAGAGGGATGGAGTGAAGGAAGTGCTGCAGCAGAGTCCTGTGACCTGGAGCTGCTGGCACAGGAAAGAGCCATAGAAAGCCTGATTCTTCAGATGGAAGATCGTTTAGTACAGAACGTAAGGAGAAGAAGATAACTAAGGACTAGGGTCAGAGCAGAGCCCTTCCTCAAGTTTGAAGCGCATGGCCGGGGTTCGGTCCCCGAGGTTGTATGGATACTGATGTTCCTGCAGCAGAAACCAGAGGAATAGAAGTCGTCACCACTTTATTCCCATCTAAGAATTGGGGGCACACAGCAACGTGGGTGAGAAGGGACATAATAGCAAGAAGTCCCTGAAGCAGGCTACAGCTGTCTGCTGTACAAGTAGAGTTCTAAGTAACATCAAGAAGGAGGAACTTGAGTTTAATACGCAACTACAAGTACTTCAGATTAGGCGCTAGTGTGGAGACGTTCAGAGAAGGCACATGTTGGAGGAGTGCAGGAAAGGTGTACTTTACCTCGCCTGGGAGTTGGCTGAGCCCCTGACCTGGAGGACATGGCACCAAAGCAGGCATCTGTGTGCACCAGACTGTGAGTAAAGCCTTGGAACTACATGCCCCTGTGTCCTCCACTTATTCTTGTGCCTTACACTCGGCTCTGCTACATCTACTTCTTTACACCATCGCCCCATGTGCCAACCTCATCTACTCTGCCCTGGGACTACAGCTCCACCTGTGGGGAACTTCAACATCATTGCTGCACCACACCATCTGTCCCAGAGATGCAACCTTGCAGCGCTGGTCAAACTGACCAGAAACCACAGGTGGCATCACGAATTATCTCAACAACTTTATCCCCATCACTCTACCCCTTTTACATTGACCGCCTGAGGCCATGGATCGGGTCACTGCCACTGTGACATCTCCCATAGAAATCAACGGGCCTGGCACCGAGTACCCCACGGCCTCTGGGTGCGAGTCACCTGCATGTTGATTGGCGCTCTAAAGAGCACCAAACATGCAGGGCGGAGACCTGAGCGCCGGCCAAATAATCCCAGAAATGCTCGGCGCTTGCCTAGTACCACGAATACAGCGATGCTTGGGCGAGTACTGAGCATAAGCGAGTATGTTCACTCATCACTATGCCTAAACAGTGGAAACCCCCACAAGTGACCCTATTTTGGAAACTAGACCCCTTAGGGAACTTATATAGATATGTCATGAGCACCTTGAATCACCAGGTACTTCACAGAAGTTTATAACATTGTTTTAACCCCAAATTTGCAAGTTTCACAGTGGATAATAGGAGAAAACGGACCCATACTTTGCTTTGCAATTTGTCTCGAACTCGACTATAGTACATTTGTGGTCAAAAACTTCTGCTTGGGCACATGGCAGGGCCAGGATAAGAAAGAGCACTATTTGTCTGGGATAGATTATGAGTGCTATGTCACATTTGAAGAGCCCCTGACATTTGAAAATAGCAGAAACCCCCCACAAGTGACCCCATTTTGGAAACTAGACCCCTCAAAGAATTCATCTAATGGTGTAGTGAGTATTTTGAACCCATGCGTGCCTTACAGACTTTTATAACACTCAGACGTGGGATACCTGGAAATATGATATTTCAGGGGTAAAAATGTAAGATTTGCATTTCTTGCAATTTGTTAGGTACACAAAGGTTAATAAGTGAAACTAAACCATATAATTTATTGTGCAATTTCACCTGAATGTGGTGCTGCTTGATATGTTGTCAGAAATTACTGTTAGGCAGCACTTCTGGGCTGAGAAAGAAGGAGCACAATTTGGCTTTTGAAGCACAGATTTTTCTACAATAGTTTCCAGGTGAAATTTGCAGACCCCTGAAGGCGCCAGTGTAGGGTTCGAGCAGGCTCACAGGATGCAGTGACGAGACACGAGACTGAATGTGGGGTGAAATAAACTTTTATAAGTTTAAAGCCGCAAGGGCTAAACTGCTTCGATCAAACAAAAGGGGAAACACCTATTTGTCCTCGCAGGGACTCGTAAAACAAACATTAAAAAAAAAGGGTCCTTATTCTCTAAAATGCACTTAGCCTTCCGGGCGTCGCTCGAGTTCACGACCACTCAGGGATTGCAGATGTGGCTGCCTTGTAATCCACGATTTCCCGGAAGGACTTGGGTTCGTCCGGCCCTGAAGAAACTGGAACGGTGGGGCGCAGCAGGCCCTGAAGGTACCGGAACGATGGGGCGCAGCAGGCCTTGAAGAAACTGGACGGTGGGGCGCAACGGGCCCTGAAGAAACCGGAACGATGGGGCGCAACAGGCCCTGAAGAAAACTGGACGGTGGGGCGCAATGGGCCCTGAAGAAACCAGAACGATGGGGCGCAACAGGCCCTGAAGAAACCGGAACGATGGGGCGCAACCGGCCCTAAAGAAACTGAACAGTGGGGCGCAATGGGCCCTGAAGAAGCTGGAATGGTGGGGCGCAATAGGCCCTGAAGAAATGGGGACGGTGGGGCACAACAGGCCCTGAAGAAACTGTTCGGGGGGATAAATCTCCCAGGCGTCCGTTTAGAGGCGCTCGTCCCCCAGCCAGGTCATGACGCAGTTCAAAAACATAAAATCTTAACAAACTCTGCTCAGTGTCCCCTCAGTAAGCGGGACAGGGGCTCTGCGGCCGCCTATAGCGAGGTGGCATCCCCTGAGGTCGGTAATGACGGGGTCGCAGCTGTGGGAGAAGACAGGGGGGCAGTGTCCTGGCCACTATACCGGATTGCTGTCTTGTCGCAGCGGTCGCCTGAGATCCCGGTCCTGTCACAGCACGGAGGGAATCAGCGGGCGTCAATTTATCTGTATGCATCCGGGGAGGGACTCCCGGGGAGAGTCTCTTATGCGTCGCTCTTCGGACAGTCTCCAATTTTCCTTTGACAGTCTCCTGCCTGTCTCTCTTCCCCACACCGTCAGTTGCCACAGTCCTCCCCCTGCCACACGGCTTTTTCTCTCCTGTCAGGCACTCTTCCAACTGCCACCTCAGCACGTCCCCTGCTCCTTTTACCCTCGCCCCGCCCCCTGTTGCCCTGACAACTTCAATCGCATGTCTCCCTTTGTAATCCCCCTGATGTGGTTTCTTCAATAACCCTGATGGCGGTCCCCCTGGTTCCAGCCCAATCACTGTATGGGGGTCCTCCTCCCCACATTCCCCCACCCTGTAAGCTCGCCAGTCCTCGGGCGAGGGTGTTAGTCTATTGAGATTGGTCTGTAAAGGTGTCAATATTTGTTGCCATACGAACTGGTCTTGTTCATACCGTTCGGGGGGTTTGCCGGCTGTTGACCGCTCGGAGCGTCTAAGTTCGACTGGGGTGGAATCTTCTGGGGTGGTGGACGTCGGTGGGCTGCAAGATGCCGGTGGGTTAATTGTGTCAACTGGCTCATTATTGGGTGGAGGGCCCTTGGGAACTGGAGGGAAATCCTCGTCGTCTGAGTCCCATCATATGGACTCCGGTTCGGATGTCTTCGGGACAGGTTCCAGTTGCTTCGGGTCGGTAGAAATACACAGGCGTAACATATTATGATGCACAATGTGAGTGGGCAGTGTTTCATCCTGCTCGGGCCGTATTTCGTACACAGGTCCTTCTGAATGGATACGGCGTAGTACCCGATAAGGACTCTCTTCCCAACGTGACTCCAGTTTATTCTGGGGGTGTTGATCTAGTACAAGCACATGGTCCCCGCTTTGGAGATGGGGAGGGGAGGTTGTATTCTTCCCTGGGTGTTCCCAGTCTTGAAGTTTGGTATGTACAATTCGGTGAAGAGTTTGCAACCTGTGGCGATGATTTCGGACCCAAGACGACACTCCGGTCCAGGGCCGAGGCTCTTCGGGGTCCAACTCTACCTCCATGATCCCTTTACCCTCTCGTCCGAACAGCAGGAAATAAGGAGTATAGCCCGTTACTCGATGTACCTGATTATTATAAACCCACACTAATTCAGAAACATATTCAGGCCAACGAGCTTTCTTGTCACTCTCCAGAGTGCGTAGCATTTGAATCAATGTCCGATTAAATCGCTCACAAGCCCCATTCCCTTGCGGGTGATATGGTGTGGTCCGGGATTTATCAATCCCATAAAGATGATGTAGTTCCTCCATAACTTTCCCCAAAAAACATGCTCCCTGGTCGGAATGTATGCGTTGAGGACAGCCGTCCACTTGTATAAAGTTTCTGCAAATTGCGGAGGCGGCTGACTCCGCGGTCTGGTCTCGAGTAGGGGTGACCACAGCGAATTTAGTGAAATGATCCACCATGACGAGGCAGTGTTCGTATCCCTGGAATGCGGGACCAATGTGCAGATAATCCACCGTCAGGAGCTCAAAGGGTTCTGAAGTCACAATCGTCTGTGTTGCGGCCCTCTGAGCAGGCGGTTTGGCCAATTCACATAAGCGGCAGGTACGGCAAACTTCGTCCACAACAGCCGACAAGCGTGGGTGATAAACTTTCTGTTGTAACCATTGCAAAGTCTTTTTGACTCCAAAGTGGGCCCCTTTTTCGTGAGCCTCTCGAGCCAGTTCGTGTAGTTGTGCTCCGGGCGTAACCACCTGCCAAACAGTCGTTGAGGTTGTTTGCGAAGTGATTTTACGGTACAGTAGTCCCTTTCGGATAATCAGTCTCTCCCATTGTCGCAGCATCAGCGACAGGTCTTGGGTCAAAGCTTGTCATTGAGTATCAGTGGGTAATTGACCAGCGGCGATCCATGTCCGGAGAAGTCCAACTTCTTCATCTTCTTGTTGCTGTTGTATCCACTTATCACGAGATTGTTCCAGGATGCCCCTGTGGGCCTCTGGGGAAGATACTTTTGCATCAACATTGGTGAGCACGGCAGCGGTAAGAGCGAACGGTATTTCCTCTCCTTCTAATTCTTCGTCTCGATTCTGTCCGGGAGTTGTATGTCGAATCCTAGAGAGAGCATCTGCATGAACATTCTCGGCCCCTCTTTTGTAAATAATCTTGTAATTGTACTTTGCCATTCGGGCCACCCATCGCTGCTCCAAAGCCCCCAACTTGGCGTTTTCCAAATGAGCCAGTGGGTTATTGTCAGTTCGCACTACCACCTCGGAGCCCGCTAGGTACTCTGCGAATCTCTCCATCATAGCCCACACCACTGCGAGGAGCTCGAGCGTGAAAGAGCTGTAATTGTCAGGGTTACGCTCGGAGTCATGGAGTGAACGGCTTCCATAAGCAATCACCCTCTCCCGGCCATCCTGAACCTGTGACAACACAGCTCCTAGCCCGTGAAGACTCCCGTCAGTGTGCAGGATAAACAGCTGAGAGAAATCCGCATAAGCCAACACTGGGGCATCCGAGAGTGCAGCCTTGAGATCTCGGAAGTCCTCTTCCTGAGGGTGTTGCCACTGGATTTTTCGCCCATTGGCCCCAGCGGGAGCCCCCTTCAGCAGGTCATGCAGGGCTCGAGCTCGACATGCAAAATTCTTTACGAAGCGACGGTAATATCCAGCTAACCCCAGAAAAGCCCGCACGTCTTTCACCGTCTCGGGGGTAGGCCATTCCTGGATAGCAGCAATCTTCTCCCGGGATGGCCTCACACCCTCTGCCGAAACGACATGACCCAGATACTCAATCTGAGAGAGAAATAGGTGGCACTTCTGAGGCTTCACCTTCAACCCGTACTTTTGCAGCCGGCTGAGTACCTGTCCCAACCGCTTCAGGTGGTCCTCGAAGGAGGCGGCAGAGACAATGATGTCGTCCAGGTAGATCAACGTGGCCTCAAAATTGAGATCCCCTAGACATCGCTCCATCAATCGCTGAAATGTCCCGGGGGCGTTGGCCAGCCCGAATGGAATTCGATTAAACTCAAACAGTCCCATGGGCATTATGAACGCCGTCTTAGCTCTGTCCTCTTCTGACATGGGCACCTGCCAGTACCCACTGGCCAAGTACAGGGTCGAAAAATATGTTGCTTTGCCCAATGCAGACAGAGATTCTTCTATGCGGGGCAGTGGGTATGAGTCTTTAATAGTGCAAGCATTCAATTTACGATAATCCACACAGAATCGTAGTGTACCATCTTTCTTCCGGACCAACACGATGGGGGCCGCCCAAGGGCTTTGACTTTCCCGTATCACCCCTTTTTGTAGCATCTGAGCCAGCAAAGTTTTCACCTCTTGATAGAGTTGTGGCGGAATCTGTCGATATCGTTCTCGGATAGGGGCCGCTCCTGCTGTGGGGATCTCATGAGTGATGGCGGTGGTACACCCAAAGTCGTCCTCATGACTAGCAAATACTTCATGGTACTGTCCCAGCAATGCTTTTACTTGTGAAAGTTGGGCCGCAGTTAGTCCAGAAAGCTCGGCCCGCATCTGCTCCAAAATATTCCGGCCCTTCTCTTGTGTCGTGACTTCGTGGGCCTGTAGGGTTCGTATTGTTACCTCCCAAGGATCCTCGGGGTGTACTCGTAATTAAACCGCAGGAGTGGGCAGCACTTCTTCTAAAGGCTTTACTAGTTTGGCCAGTACAGTCCGTGCTTTCAGAATGGTATCTCGGTCTTCAAGGTTAACGCAGCGGACCAGGACGGTTCCTTTTCGCAACGTAGCGAGGGAACGGGCCACCAGTATGCCAGGAGATAAGTGCTCTGAGGGACACGGCTCCACCTGCACCTCTACGCCTTCCAAAGGTATCGGGGCCCGAATTGGCAGGGCCACCACTGTCTGTCCAGGAGGCAGCACAAGCAGGGGTGCCGCTGTCGCGATGACCTTGCCCAGAGCCTCACCCTCCTGGCAGTCCCGATACACCCGCGCACCTCGCACCAGCTGCTGGAATACCTGTCCCTGAGCCGTGCGAGAACCCCACTGCTTCAGTGTCATTTGTGTGGGATCATTAAGCAACAAGTTACCAAACTCTTTTTAAATATTCATGCCTAGGGTGACGGGGTGTCGTTGATCAGCTTCTCCTTGAGTCAGCACCACCCCTCTGCGGCCAAGGGGTTTACCGCACAACGTCACCTGCACCCACACTACCCCGGCAACCGGGACCGGCAGTTGGTTGGCGGCTACTAGTCTAATCATGGGCCCCCACTGAGGCCTTGCTGACTCCAGAAAGTTTTGTTGAAAGTACGCTGCGGGCATAGTGGTTACTTGTGACCCCGTGTCCACCAGACACCGGACGGCCCGGCCCTCTACTTCTGCCCAAACTACAGGACACTTTGCTACCAAATCTTCGGGACTTCCACCACCCCTAGTTGTGGTTTTCGGCTCCGAGCAGCGTCCCCCCAGCCCGGAGCCCTTTAGTTTAATGGCCGCCGGGGTGGGTATTTCCCACGCCGCGGACACTCTCGGGCGAAGTGGCCTGGTTCTCCACACTCATAACACCGGGCTGGTAGAGATTGACCACCCCGCGAAGAGCGTGACCCCCAGGGACCGGGATTAACACTGGGTCGCCCAGTCTCCGGTTCGGTTCTTCTCTTTACTTCAGCCAACTCGCTCTTAATATTTCTCAACTCTCGCTTCATCTCCTCCACCCATTGAGGTTCCTCAACTGTGTTCGAGGAGGCCTCCACATCTCGGACCTTCCCCACGGGGACCGCCATCCCCTGCTCTTGCTCCCGAACCCGTGCCTGACTTCCCACTTCTGAAAAGTCTATTTGGGGATTCATTCTGATCTGTTCCCGTAATGCCTGCTTTATCAGTGGATCTCGCAGTCCAGTCACCAGTAGGTCACGTAGGGTAATGTCAACAGGTCCTACCCCTACCCCGTCTTTTCTTTCAATAGCCGTATGCAACTCTTGGACTACATTCATATACTGAGTAATCGTCTCCCCCTCTGCCTGCATCCGTCTAAACAGACGGGTCCTTAACTCTCCCACATTAGTGGGATCCCCGTGGGTCTGTTCCACTATCTGCAACACCTTTTCAAAAGTGTTGCGGTGCCCCGGAGGTTTCAACATCATCGACCTCCGCACCTCCCCGTCTAGGGCCATGAGTGCCACTTCAGCTTCCAGGTCAGGGGTCATCGGGTGCATCCGAAAAAGCCCCCGCATCCGCTCTGTCCAGCTCCATAGCATAGTATTGGAGCCAGAGAATCTAGGCAGGTTGTTCAGCCCCAATGAAATGCTGGTACGGGGACCCTCATTATTTACAGAGCTTACAGCTCCCCCATGTTCGGGGCCACCACTGTCCGCGCTCGGAGACTGCATCCTGCCGACTACGCCAAGTGTAGGGTTCGAGCAGGCTCACAGGATGCAGTGACGAGACACGAGACTGAATGTGGGGTGAAATAAACTTTTATAAGTTTAAAGCTGCAAGGGCTAAACTGCTTCGATCAAACAAAAGGGGAAACACCTATTTGTCCTCGCAGGGACTCGTAAAACAAACATTCAAACAAAAAGGGTCCTTATTCTCTAAAATGCACTTAGCCTTCCGGGCGTCGCTCGAGTTCACGACCACTCAGGGATTGCAGATGTGGTTGCCTTGTAATCCACGATTTCCTGGAAGGACTTGGGTTCGTCCGGCCCTGAAGAAACCGGAACGGTGGGGCGCAGCAGGCCCTGAAGGTACCGGAATGATGGGGCACAGCAGGCCTTGAAGAAACTGGATGGTGGGGCGCAACGGGCCCTGAAGAAACCGGAACGATGGGGCGCAACAGGCCCTGAAGAAAACTGGACGGTGGGGCGCAACGGGCCCTGAAGAAACCAGAACGATGGGGCGCAACAGGCCCTGAAGAAACCGGAACGATGGGGCGCAACCGGCCCTAAAGAAACTGAACGGTGGGGCGCAACGGGCCCTGAAGAAGCTGGAATGGTGGGGCGCAATAGGCCCTGAAGAAATGGGGACGGTGGGGTACAACAGGCCCTGAAGAAACTGTTCGGGGGGATAAATCTCCCAGGCGTCCGTTTTGAGGCGCTCGTCCCCCAGCCAGGTCATGACGCAGTTCAAAAACATAAAATCTTAACAAACTCTGCTCAGTGTCCCCTCAGTAAGCGGGACAGGGGCTCTGCGGCCGCCTATAGCAAGGTGGCATCCCCTGAGGTCGGTAATGACGGGGTCGCAGCTGTGGGAGAAGACAGGGGGGCAGTGTCCTGGCCACTATACCGGATTGTTGTCTTGTCGCAGCGGTCGCCTGAGATCCCGGTCCTGTCACAGCATGGAGGGAATCAGCGGGCGTCAATTTTTCTGTATGTATCTGGGGAGGGACTCCCGGGGAGAGTCTCTTATGCGTCGCTCTTCGGACAGTCTCCAATTTTCCTTTGACAGTCTCCTGCCTGTCTCTCTTCCCCACACCGTCAGTTGCCACAGTCCTCCCCCTGCCACATGGCTCTCTCTCTCCTGTCAGGCACTCTTCCAACTGCCACCTCAGCGCGTCCCCTGCTCCTTTTACCCTCGCCCCGCCCCCTGTTGCCCTGACAACTTCAATCGCATGTCTCCCTTTGTAATCCCCCTGATGTGGTTTCTTCAATAACCCTGATGGCGGTCCCCCCTGGTTCCAGCCCAATCACTGTATGGGGGTCCTCCTCCCCACACCAGAACAGCAGAAATTCCCAAAAAAGACACCACTGTAGTAATGGCATCTCTCAATGAATTCATCAATGGCTGCAGAGGCTATTTTGTAAAATTCACGCCAGGCTTTTTTTCTGGAGAATTGCACATCTGCCTGTCTAGTGCCCATACCTTGTGTCCCCACACAGTATAGCGCCCCCATACATTGTGCTCAGATGTGCTTCTGGTGATACACACCCATAAATTAGGTGCCTTCTATCCATTATATTAATGCCAAATTTGTGGCCTTTACTGTGGTTTGGGCAGATCACTTTTCCAGAGTCTTTGTTCTAGCAGTAATGTGGAAACCCCTTATAGTTCCAGTGACTGACAATTGACCTGAGTGGGGGCTGGTTTTGTTCAGGATAAATTGGGGTTTTATCGGTAATATTGAGGGGTACACAATATTTTTCTATCACTTCCAGAATAATGAGGGGATTATAGTCTTGTGTTCTATGCTGAACTCTTATGTCGGGGTTTCCGTGTAAATCCCACAATAATGACGCAGATTGAGACACTTCGTACTCCGTTGGGTGCACAGATCTGTGGTCGTCATCACTTATGTGCTAAAAAGACACCTAAAATGGTGGAACACCGCAGGAACACAGACCAGTCGAAAGTGACTACATATGCCTCATAAGTGAGTGGTTCCATCCACGGTTTTGTCTGAATCACAGTTTTGGGGAATTTACACGGAAACCCCGATGTAAGCGCTCTGCGGAGAGCACAGGATACAGGTGAGTCGAACCTTATTCTGACTTTTGGGAGGTAGAATGAACAAGTAGACAGCAGTACATGAGTAGTTCCTATTGTTACGTTTGTGTGGTTCACTGTGTGGTATAACTGATGTGGCGGATGTCATCTTTAGGCAGGTAAGATTATAGTGATACCAGATTTATATGTTTTTTTTATTTTTGCTGATATCACACAGTAAAAATGTTGTTTTTATAAAAAGTGTTTTTTTGCCACCATATTGTGAGAACTGTACATTTTTATTTTTTGTCGAACAGAGCTGTATGAGGGCTTATTTTTTGAGGGACGAGTGGCAGATTTTTTTGGTACCATTTTGGGTACATAATATTTTTTGATCCCTTTTTCTATTCAGATTTTTCAAATACAGAAAGCAAACAACCAAGAAATTTAGTTATTAGCTTTATTTTATTTTTTTTGAGCCATTCACCATGCGGTAAAAGTGATAAGACCGATTTGTTTGTTTGGTTGGTACTGTTACAGCTGTACCAGTATATTTGTTTTTTATCTTTTGCTATTTGCTACATACTAAAAACAGTATTTTAGCAAAATTAATTTGTTTTTGCATTCTGAGAGCTGAAAATTTTGGTTTTTTTACCCAAATGAGCCATATTAGGGCTTTTTTTGTCAGACGGTTTGGCGTTTTCATTTTTACCATTTTTCACATATGACTTTGATCACTTTTCACTCACTTTTTGTGAGTCAGTACGATGAAAAAGAGACATTTTTGGTGTTTTTTAATTATTTTCTTTTATAGTGTTCGCCAAACCAAATAAATAACATACCAGTTTTGTAGAGCAGGATGTTCTGGCCTCGGTGATACCAATTACATGTACTTTTTTGATTATTTTTGGTTTATCAGAAAAGCTGCATTTTGAATGGCAAGATTTGTGTGCGCTTTCTTTGTAACTTTTTTTACATGTTTAAGGCTGGTTTCACATTTGCGTTTTTTAGCGCTGGAAAAAAACGCATATGTGCGCATGCGTTTTTTCCCCTATATTTAACATGGGTGCGCTTACCTGCGCGCTTGTAAGCGCATGTATGCGATTTTCATGCGCTGCGTTTTTTTGGGGTGTGCGTTTGTATTTTCCAGACGCAGCATGTTGCATTTTTTGGCCCTGCAAAAAAGCGCATGCGCACATATGCGCACGTTTTGCGCTAAAAAAGGCCATTATAGCCTATGGATGCGCATATGTGCGCACTGGCATGCTCATGTATGCGTTTTTTTGCATATGCGTTTTTTTTTTTAACCATGGAATTTAGGGGTTTGGGTTAGAGTTAGGGTTAGTTAAGGGGGTTTAGGGTTAGGGTTAGGGTCAGGGTCAGGGTTAGGGTTGGGGTTAGGGTCAGGGTTAGGGTTAGGGTCAGGGTTAGGGTTAAGTATGGTTTGGTTAAGGGTTAGGGTCAGGGTTAGGGTCAGGATTAGGGTTAAGTATGGTTTTGTTAAGGGTTAGGGTCAGGGTTAGGGTTAGGGTTAGGGTTAGGGTCAGGGTTAGGGTTAGGGTCAGGGTTAGGGTTAGGGTCAGGGTTAGGGTTAAGTATGGTTTTGTTAAGGATTAGGGTCAGGGTTAGGGTCAGGATTAGGGTTAAGTATGGTTTGGTTAGGGTCAGGGTTAGGGTTAGGGTTAGGGTCAGGGTTAGGGTTAGGGTTAGGGTTAGGGTCAGGGTTAGTGTTAGGGTCAGGGTTAGGGTTAAGTATGGTTTTGTTAAGGATTAGGGTCAGGGTTAGGGTCAGGATTAGGGTTAAGTATGGTTTTGCTAAGGGTTAGGGTCAGGGTTAGGGTTAGGGTTAGGGTCAGGGTTAGGGTCAGGATTAGGGTTAAGTATGGTTTGGTTAAGGGTTAGGGTCAGGGTTAGGGTTAGGGTTAGGGTTAGGGTCAGGGTTAGGGTTAAGTATGGTTTGGTTAAGGGTTAGGGTCAGGGTTAGGGTTAGGGTCAGGGTTAGGGTTAGGGTTAGGGTTAGGGTCAGGGTTAGGGTTAGGGTTAGGGTCAGGGTTAGGGTTAGGGTTAGTTAGGGTTTAGGGTTTGGGTTAGGGTTAAGTATGATTTGGTTAAGGGTTAGGGTCAGGGTTAGGGTTAGGGTTAGGGTCAGGGTTAGGGTTAGGGTTAGGGTCAGGGTTAGGGTTAGTAAAGTCATGGTTTGGGTAGTGTGAGGGGCCACCTAAAAATGTTGGAAAAAAACGCAAACGCGGTAAAAACGCACTAAAAACGCATACAAACGCATAAAAACGCTGCGTTTTTTTCATGCATGCTCATAAAAATGCTTGAAAAAAACGCAGCAGTTGTATGCTTTTGTATGCGTTTTTTCAATGCGTTTTTTTGCGGGAAAAACGCGCTGCAAAAAAAAGCAAGTGTGAAACTAGCCTTATTAGACTTTTTTCACACTTTTATTGTGGGACATGTATAATTTTAACTTTGATCACTCGTCTCATACACTGCTGTACTCTTGTGCCGTAGTGCGTGACACTATCAATGTCTCATTGACACAGCCTGTGAGAGTCAGCTTATTGCTAGATATCACAGACCACCATACCGAGGGGTCATCACATGACTTCAGTGTTCCATGGTAACCATCGGGACCCGCGTTTCTCATCGCAGGGGTCCGATGGTTACAAAGGGGGTCTTGTGGCCCCTTGTAAAAACTTGAATACCACGGTCACGATTGGTATATAAGGGTTAATTGGCTCCAATCAGGTCATAAAAACGGTCGGGTCTGACCTGCAGAGTGTTGACTGTCATGTACAGCTGACACCCGTTTTAAAACGGAGATAAGGGAATAAATACCCTTAATCGCTGCTGTTTTAATGCATATTGATGGTTATAAGGGGATTATAATAATGTGCTGGAAAAACAAGTCTGATCCATGTAGATTCAATCTCACAAATTGTGCCGGATCTGATGCTAACATTTTTCAAGGTGCCACAAGACATATTCTAAAGTTCTTATGAAGTCCATGTCAATGTTTTGGCTACTCAGTGTGTAGGTGACCAAAATACTTACAATTATATTTATCTAAACCCTATAAGTTTGTATCATAACTTTTCATTGTTGAAAATTCTCAAATGGGTTAATGCTTAGTTGATGTCATGGTGATAAAATAAATGACTGCACATGGGCAATATTAATTTCCGAAATTATAATATATTGTGACTTAAAATACAAAGAGAACTATTCTTATTTGTAGGCACGCTTTAACCAGTAACTGTATAAAACCAGTTACTTATGGCCAATTGGCTTATATGTTATACGTACAGCTGGTGAGCTGAGCTTCAACAGGCACAATGAACATACTGTTCAAGCCAGAGGTACATGTAATGCCTTAATTTAGCATAGCAAAAATACACATACTTTACACAAATTTAATCACGTTTTCATGGCATGTATTACTTTGTGTCCTTAATTCAAGGATAAATCGCAGATGGGCAAATGTACTGTGAAGACATACAATAGATATACATTGAATTGATTACTGTGTTCTAGGTATGTGGTATTTCTAATAATAATAATAATAATCTTTATTTATATAGCGCCAACATATTCCGCAGCGCTTTACAGTTTAACAGTTTCAAAACACAAGTCATAAGTAACAACGCTAACAATACAATAATTAAAGCAAAATAAGACGAAATAAGACGACCCTGCTCGTGAGAGCGTACAATCTACAATGAGGTGAGGGAGATACAGAGTACAGGTGTGTATTTACAATGGTGTATTTACAATGAAGGTCCAGCCATCTTGCAGGAGTGAAGGATGGATGGAGATAGTGAATGGGCTACGCACGCACACTTACACAGAGAATGACTTTGATTAGTGAATGTGATAGGCCGCTCTGAACAGGTGTGTTTTGAGGGAGAGCCTAAAACTATGCAAATTGTGGATAGTCCTGATTTCTTGGGGTAGAGCATTCCAGAGGATAGGAGCAGCACGGGAGAAGTCTTGGAGTCGGGAGTGGGAGGTACGGATTAGTGCAGAGGTTAGTCGAAAGTCGTTTGCAGAGCGCAGCGATCGGCTAGGCCGATAGACAGAAATGAGAGAAGAGATGTAAGGGGGTGCCGCACTGTGGAGAGCTTTGTGGGTGAGAACAAGTACTTTGAATTGGATCCTATAATGAATGGGCAGCCAATGTAAGGACTGGCGAAGAGCGGACGCGTCCGAGTACCGATTACCCAGATGGACGATCCTGGCTGCTGCATTGAGTATGGACTGGAGAGGGGATAGTCGAGTGACGGGGAGGCCAATTAATAGAGCGTTGCAGTAATCCAGGCGAGAGTGGATCAATGCAACAGTGAGGGTTTTTGTTGTTTCCATAGTGAGAAAAGGGCGGATTCTAGAGATGTTCTTTAGGTGTAAGCGGCAAGAGCGGGCAAGGGATTGTATATGGGATGTAAAGGAGAGATTGGTGTCAAACATAACACCCAGACAGCGCACCTGCTGCCGGGGGGGGTTATTGTGATACCACCCACGGAGAAGGAAATGTCAGATTTAGGGAGGTTAGTAGATGGCGGGAGCAGAAGAAGTTCAGTTTTGGAGAGGTTGAGTTTCAGATAGAGAGCGGACATGATATTGGAGACTGCGGACAGACAGTCACTGGCGTTCTGTAGTACAGCGGGGGTAAGGTCGGGGGAAGACGTGTATAGTTGTGTGTCATCAGCATAAAGATGGTACTGAAAGCCAAATCTGCTGATGGTCTGTCCAATTGGGGCCGTGTAGAGAGAGAAAAGAAGGGGGCCAAGGACTGAGCCCTGAGGTACCCCGACAGCAAGAGGAAGAGGAGATGACGTGGAGCCAGAGAACAAAACACTGAAGGAGCGGTCAGAAACATAGGAAGAGAACCAGGAGAGTGCAGTGTCCTTAATGCCTAGTGACTGGAGCCTAGAGAGTAGGAGATGGTGGTCAACAGTATCGAAAGCTGCAGATAGGTCAAGAAGAATGAGCAGAGAGTGGTCACCGTTACGTTTTGCTGTCAGAAGGTCATTGGTCACTTTGATGAGTGCAGTTTCAGTCGAATGTAGGGGGCGGAAGCCGGACTGTGAAGGGTCTAGAAGGGAGTGAATGGAGAGGTAACGGGTAAGGCGGGAGTAAACTAGGCGTTCCAAAAGTTTAGAGATGAAGGGGAGATTGGAGACTGGTCTGTAGTTGTTTGTGCAGGATGGGTCGAGAGCAGGTTTCTTTAGTAGTGGAGTAACGATGGCGTGTTTGAAGGAGGATGGGAAAATGCCCGAGGAGAGGGAGAGATTAAAGATTGTAGTTAGGTGGGTTGTGACGACTGGAGAGAGAGACTGGAGGAGATGTGAGGGAATGGGGTCGGTAGTGCATGTAGTCGGACGAGAAGAAGAAAGGAGTCTGGAGACTTCTTCTTCTGTTATGGGATCAAATGTGGAGAGTGAGCCAGGGGAGATGTAGGAAGGGATGGGAGTCACAGCACTTGGTGGTTGGGAGCAGATTTCTTGATGGATATTATCTATTTTTTCTGTAAAGTGGGAGGCCAGGTCATCAGCACAAATGTCTGTGATAGGGGCTTGTGCTTTTGGCCTGAGGAGGGAGTGAAAAGTGTCAAAAAGTTTCTTGGGGTTGTTGGCTAGTGAGGAGATCAGGGTGGTGAAGTAGGTCTGTTTGGCAAGGTGAAGGGCAGCGTTATAGGTTCTTAACATAAATTTGAAGTGGATGAAGTCTTCTGGTGTGCGGGTTTTTCTCCATAGGCGTTCAGCACTCCTGGAGCATCGCTGGAGAAGTTGAGTTTGCGATGTGAGCCAGGGCTCTTTTACTCTGTGTTTGGAGGTTCTGAGGGTGAGGGGAGCTACTTGGTCAAGGGTGCTTCTAAGAGTGTCATTGTAGTGATGAACAGCCAGATTAGGACAGGAAAGAGAGGAGATTGGGGACAGAGATGAGTGTAGGGAATCTGAAAGTGTCTGAGGGTTAATAGCTTGTAGATTTCTGACTGTGTGGTAGGTAGGAATGATCTGGGGTGGGCGAGGATTTGTGAGTGTGAAGGAGAGAATGTTGTGGTCAGAGAGTGGAAGCGGTGAGTTGTTTAGTTGGGAGATTGAACAGAGCCGGCAGAAGACCAGATCAAGGGTGTTACTGTCCTTATGTGTCTCAGAGGTTGAAAGCTGTGAGAGGCCTAGAGAGGTGGTTAGTGATAGAAGCTGGGATGCAGATGTGGAATTAGGGCTGTTAATGGGGATGTTGAAGTCTCCCAGGATGAGGGTTGGTAGTTCTGAGGACATGAAGTGTGGCAGCCAGGCTGAAAAGTGGTCAAGAAAGAGGGTGGGTGAGCCTGGGGGCCGGTATATGACCGCTACCCTGAGGGAGAGGGGACGGAAGAGCCTGATGGTGTGGACCTCAAAAGAAGGGAATAAGAGTGATGGGACTGGGGGGATGACCTGGAAAGTGCATTGTGGGGACAGGAGTATGCCAACTCCACCACCAGGTCTGTTTGTGGGTCTCGGGGAGTGAGAGAATTGTAAGCCACCATAGGAAATGGCAGCAGGAGAGACAGTGTCAGAATCCTGAATCCAGGTTTCTGTGAGGGCCAACAGATTAAGAGAGTTGTTCAGAAAGTAGTTGTGTAGGAAAGGAAGCTTGTTACAAGCAGACCGTGGATTCCAGAGGGCACAATTAAAAGATTGAGATGAGGGAGTGCAAGTAATGTTAATCAGATTATTGTGGTTTCGATATGAGGTAGGGTAGGGGTCGAGGTTGGGGGATGGTGGACCAGGGTTGGGGTAGATGTCCCCTGAAATCAGTAGGAGAAGGAAGATAAAGAGCCAATAGTTGTTGGAATTGTAAGTAGTTATTTTCTGCGATGTGTTTGGGCAAGATGGGCTGAGGTTTCTCAGGAAGGTGAGGAGTGTGTGGGAGCTGTACATGGGAGAGGGAAGTATAGAGGGGCTGATGTGTATGAGTTGTGATGGAGGGGGGATAGGGTGATGAATGTGAATGGCAAGGGAACACAGGAGGATAAAAATAAAGCACATGGTTAAAGGGGAAGGCAAGGTGTGGGTTACCTGACTCCTGCCCTGACTAACTGCCATGTATAACTGCCGTTTTGCTGGATGCTTATCTTCTGTGATGCTTTGCTTATGGGATGCTTGCGTGCTGTACCCCACACTGCGTGCTTCCCCTTAGCAACTACTACATATATAGGCCACACTACAGGGTCAGGAGAGAGGGATTGTGGGAGATGGTTGGGTATAATTTGGCAGCTGGGGCCAGCACACCAGGGGATGGTTAGATGATCAAAGGCACTAGACCAAGATGTGGCAAAATGCTATAGCACCTTCCACCTGATAAGATCTAGAAAGGCCCCAGTCACAGATCTAAAGCAGTAAGTATTACATACAGTGCAACAAATGAATTATACCAAAGCTTTAGCAAGCACATTTAAATATGCAGCAAAATGGTCAAGCAGCAGAAGTATGGAGTTGTACCATTTGGATATATTACAGCAGAGAAATAGAGGCAGCAGAGGTGGGAAGTTGTATCATTCAGGCTGCTTGCTGGCAGTGAATGGAGTAAATACATGCAGGGTGGCTCAGTTGATTACCATTTGGATATATTACAGCAGAGAAATAGAGGCAGCAGAGGTGGGAAGTTGTATCATTCAGGCTGCTTGCTGGCAGTGAATGGAGTAAATACATGCAGGGTGGCTCAGTTGATTACCATTTGGATATATTACAGCAGAGAAATAGAGGCAGCAGAGGTGGGAAGTTGTATCATTCAGGCTGCTTGCTGGCAGTGAATGGAGTAAATACATGCAGGGTGGCTCAGTTGATTACCATTTGGATATATTACAGCAGAGAAATAGAGGCAGCAGAGGTGGGAAGTTGTATCATTCAGGCTGCTTGCTGGCAGTGAACCATCAATGGAAATATTATTCCTTCAACAGAAACTATGTTATTTAGTATTTTTGTCCTTCAGTAGGGATGAGCGGACCCGTGGCTGTTCGGGTTGAGCGAATTTGACAAAGCTACAGTTAAAAGTTCAATTCAGGTCCAAACTTGACCATGAACTAGACCCCAAAACTGAACCCAATAGAAGTCAATGGGGAGCCAAACTTTGGTGCTGTAAAATGACTGTAAAATAGTCATAGTAAGGGCAAGGGAGCTGAAAAATGAGACAAATGGGTAAGAGCAGGACAATTGCTCTGGAAACAAATGTGGATAGAAAAATTAAATCCTTTAAAATAGTCAGTAAACATTGAGTCAGGCTGGATAGAATCAATAGAATAGTGTCAGGCTAGACAACACACAATCCAAAAGCAATGTAAGTCAATTTAGACTATTCTTAGCAATGTCATGTGCAAATATCTATCCACTCATTGAAACTCTCCTAGAGCTAAATCACATTAGCAAGAAAATCAGACAACTGTAAGTTGGTGTTATTATTCTGGAAAGGGGCCAATATCCATAAAGGTTCCCAGCCTATTAATAACAACTCACTGCTATAGAATCTGCGTTTCCTTTACTGATTATTACAAAGCGTGGATAAAAAAAACAATGATGGGGGGGTCCCTACTATTTTTAATAACCAGCAAAAGTAGACAGCTGGGGGCTAATAGTATTATTCTGGGAAGGGGACATTATCCATAAAGGTTTTCAGCCTTTTAATATCAGCTCACAAATGTCTGTTTAGTATTTGCTGGTTATTAAAAATGGGGGACCAAAAAAAAATTATGTAGTGTCCCCCCTATTTGTAATAACCAGCAAAGGCTACACAGAGAGCTGCGGGCTGATCTTAATAGGTTGTTAAGGGGCCATTAACATTGATCCCCTCCAAGGCTATTAATACTAATTCTTAGCCTTGGCTAAGTAATTGAAAGGCGTCTATCAAGTTAAAAGAAAAAAATACACACAAAGGAAAAAACATTTTATTTGAATAAAGACTCCCTGACCCAATACCTGGTTTATCTATTTAATAATAAAAAAAAGTCTTTGAAGATCTGACAACATTCAACTAGGTCCCAGGAAATCTGAGTTCACAGCCACTGCTGTACTCTTAAATGCCGGAGTGCCAAGTACCGGACTCACAGTTGTTCATCTAGCCAGCACTAGGGCTGCAAAGCGTGAGGACTAGAGTTGAGCGAAACAGGTTGGTCAGATTCAAAAATCGCCGACTTTTGCCAAAGTCGAGTTTCGCCGATTGAAACCCGACCCTAGCAAGAGGTCGGCCATGAGGTCGCCGATCAGCGCGCCAAAGTCGGGTTTCAAATGATGCTTTCAGCTCCTTTTCTTACCCAATGATGGAGGACGCACACTGTGGGCAACACAATGACATGCGCAGTGGCCAGAACCATCTTAGAGAAGGGCATTGAAGTGATTGGCTGACTTTGTGTGGCGTCACAATGGGTATAAAAGGCTGTGAACGCCGACCGCCATCTTACTTCTGCCGATCTTGCAATAGGGAGAGGTGCTGCTGCTGATTCTGAACAGGGAGAGCGTTAGGCAGGGAAGAAGAAAAAAAAAAACTGCTTCTGCTGATAGCGCTTTTCACTGTACAGTTAGTG
This sequence comes from Dendrobates tinctorius, assembly GCF_039654945.1. Taxonomy (NCBI): domain Eukaryota; kingdom Metazoa; phylum Chordata; class Amphibia; order Anura; family Dendrobatidae; genus Dendrobates; species Dendrobates tinctorius. Next base: position 15,735,147 of record NW_027361784.1, on the reverse strand, counting down.
TGCAGTGAAAGGGGAGGATTTTTGTTGTGTGCAGCAGCGCTGGTGGTGATTAGGCTGCCTTTTAAGGCTACCTGCTAGCTGCATTGCTGTGTGCACACTGCTGTTCAAACTGCTTTTTTCAAATCACTCCAGATTTTATTATTTTGTCCTGGTGAGTTACTGAGCATTCATTTTTTCACACACCGTCTAGCGGTGTACGCTCCTGTGTGACTCTGGAAAAAAAAGCCGAGGAGTTTTTCCGTTTTTCCAGACCTACACCATAGAGTCCTGTCCGTTTTTCAAACAGTTTCGTATATCTGCATTTTTATTACGGTCAAAACTAGACAGAGACAGCGTGTGTCAGTCCGTATACAAAAGCACGGAGCTTGACAATTTTACATACACACACCGTACAGCATTGTACGCTCCTCACACACTACCATGTACTGCCTTCTAGCATGGACAAATAGAAGGTTCCTGTGTGTGACTCTGGAAAAAAAAGTAGAGGAGTTTTTCCGTTTTTCCAGACCTACACCTTAGAGTCCTGTCCGTTTTTCAAACAGATTCGTATATCTGCAGTTTGATTACGGTCAAAACTAGGCAGAGACAGCGTGTGTCAGTCCGTATACAAAAACACGGAGCTTGACAATTTTACATACATACACCGTACAGCGTTGTACGCTCCTCACACACTACCGTGTACCGCCTTCTTGCATGGACAAATAGAAGCTTCCTGTGTGTGACTCTGGAAAAAAAAGCCGAGGAGTTTTTCCATTTTTCCAGACCTACACCTTAGAGTCCTGTCCGTTTTTCAAACAGTTTCGTATATCTGCTGTTTGATTACGGTCAAAAGAAGAGGTCTGGGGACACGAGATGAAAACATAATTCTCCCTTTGTACAAATCACTCGTCAGACCACACTTGGAGTATTGTGTGCAATTTTGGACGCCGGTGCTCAAGAAAGACATTACTGAACCTGAAAGGGTTCAAAGGTGGGCTACTAAAATGATAAATGGAGTTGGTTCGCTACAAAACCCAGAAAGGTTATCAATATTAGATCTATTTACTCTATAAAAGAGAAGACTTAGGGGAGACCTAAAATATATGTACAAGTATATCAGAGGGCAATACAGAGATCTATCCAATGAACTGTTTGTACCAAGGATTGTTTGGAGGAAAGACAATTTCTGCACCAGCATAGAAGAGGGTTCTTCATGGTAAGAGCAGTGAAGCTCTGGAATTCTCATCCTGAGGAAGTGGTGAAGGCCAACTCACTGAATGAATTTAAGAAAGGAATGGATGCTTTTCTTGTGAGTAACAGTATAGAAGGTTACGAATAACATAATATTATAGGAAGATGGTTGACCCAGCTTAGGAGTCGGGAAGGAATTTTTTTCCCTATGGAGAAAATTGGCTTCTACTCTGTGGGTTTTTTGCCTTCCCCAGGATCAACAATGCAGAACAGCTGCACTAAAAATAGACAGAACTAGATGGACATAAGGTCTTCCTTCAGCCTTGAAAACTATGTTACTATGTATGTTACTATGTAAAACTTGACAGAGACAGCGTGTTTCAGTCCGTATACAAATACATGGATCTTGACAATTTTACATACACATATCGTATAGAGCTGTCCGATTCTCCAACAGTATTGTATATCTGACATTAGCGTCACTTTAATACCTAGTCAGCGTCCCAGTCCAAGATGAATGCACTGATGCACTGATGCACAGCTACTGCTAGATGATTCTGCTGGTACATTGACCCACAGCACTACATTGCCCTCACAGTCTATTGAGCCAGAATCTGACCCTGATGAAACCCAGGTGCCCCTTCCCGCATGCTATACCACCTTACACAGTGACACAGAGGAAGGTAAAGAGGAAGGTGCAGATGACTTTGAAGAGGAGGTGATGGATGTCCCAGTTCTGTACCCGGATTGGCATCCATTGGGGGAGGAGGGTGGCACTGGCAATAGTTCCCGATAAGGAGAAGGATCTGCAGCAGGCATTGACATCGCAGCAGCGGTTATCTAACAGGCCCGTAGCTGTCCTAAAACGTGGAACAAAAACTAAAAGAGTTGCAGGACAGATTGACCAGACGGTGAACTTAGCACAGCGTGCAAGGACAGAAAATGTTTACCATAGTAGGAAGAGTGCAGTGTGGCACTTCTTTGTCCAAAATCCTACTGATGAGGCAAAGGTTACCTGTAAGAAGTGCGGAAGGGATCTTTAGCCGAGGTAAACAACTCAGAAATTTGAATACCAGTTGCATGCTTAGACATTTATTCAACATGCACTTGCAAGCGTGGACGGACTACAAAACCTCAGGTAGTGTGCACCTGCTCCGACCGAAGGTAGCCAACAACACTCCATCGCTACCCCCACTGTAAGACCACCGCCACCATTAAGCACACCACCAGCACTAAATGTGGAGGTGTAGTCGCAAGGCCAAAGCACTCAGGGAATCACAATGGTTTTGCAACACAACACTGAATCTAGGCCATCACCAACAATACCATCACCAACCCCATCTCACTCCATCTGGTCCACCGCTACTTCCCCCATATGCAGCTCTCCAGTCCAGCTCACCCTACCAGACACTCTGAGTAGGACAAGAAAGTACTCATCCTCTCATCCGGGTACACTGTGTTTGAACACCTACATTGCCAAACTAATCTCATTAGAGATGATGCCCTACCGTTTGGTTGAAAGCGAAGCTTTCTGCGACCTCATGGCCTACGCTGTCCCATGCTATGACCTACCCAGTCGGCACTTCTTTTCTCGAAAAGCTATCCCTGCCCTTAAAACACTCAGTGAGTGGAAAGGTGCACCTCACAACAGATGCATGGACCAGTAGGCATGGCCAGGGCCATTACATGTCCATCACTGCGCACTGGGTTAATGTGGTGGATGCAGGCTCCACTGGGGACAGCGGCGGTGGAACAGTGCTGCCTAGCCCACGGTATAGGAAACAGTTGGCTGTAGGCTTTCGCTCCTCCTCCTTCTTGTCTATCAGCGAAAGCTCGTCCACAGAGCGCAGTCGCACGAGCACTCCATCCGCAGCTGGCAGTGTTCCACACGAGATGTCCCACTATCGAACAGCTAGTGGTAAGCGTCAGCAGGCTGTGATAAAGATGATGTCTTTGGGTGACAACAGACACACCACGGAGGTACTGGCCGACTACTTGCAGTGACAAACAGAGTCATGGCTGGGCAGTCTACATCTTGAGGCAGGCAAGGTAGTCAGTGATAACGGCGGTAATTTTGTGGCAGCCATAGCCCGTGCAAAACTCACAGACATACCTTGCCTGGCCCACACTTTGAACTTGGTGGTGCAGTGCTTCCTTAATAATTATCCGGAGTTAACATCCCTGCTCCATAAAGTGCGAAGACTGTGCTCGCACATCTGTCGCTCGGCCGTACACTCCAGTCGTATGCAGAAGCTGCAGCGATTGCTACACCTCCCCAAGCACAGCCTAATCATAGACGTTGCAACAAGGTAGAAGTCCACCCTGCACATGGTTGAGAGGCTGTGCAAACAGAGGCAGGCTGTAATGCATTTGTGGGAGGATACATGGGCAGGCAGTTTGAGGGAAGACATGGAATTGTCGGGTGTGGTCAAAGCTGAAAGACCTCTGTAAAGTCCTTCAGTGTTTTGAGGAATGCACATGGCTGGTAAGCGCAGATGACGCCATCATAAGCATCAGCATCCCACTTATGCGTCAGCTCATGCAAAGTTTGACGCACATTAAGGATCAGGCGTCTGCAGCGGAGGAGGAGGAGAAGGGAAGCCTTGATGACAGTCAGCCATTGTCTGGTCAGGGAACTGTCCCCTTCTCAGGGGGCAAGAGAAAATGTTGGTGTTCCAATGTCAGGTACAGTGTTTGTGCGTGACTGTGGGGATATGGATTTGCCAGAAACTGCTCCTCCACCCACCACAGGCAGTGCATCATTGACACCTGGAACATTGGCCCACATGTGCGATTATGCCTTGCGGATCCTAAAAAGGGACCCCCGCATTGCCAAAATGATGAAGGATGACAATTACTGGCTGGCCAGCATCCTCGATCCACGCTACAAAGGCAAATTACACAACATCATACCACAGGAGAACCTAGAGATAATATTGGCAAACAAACAAGCAATTCTGGTAAACCGTTTGAGGCTTTCCCAGCACACAGCAGCGGTGCTGGTTCTCCCACGAGCCGTAGTGGGCACAATGGAAGAGGTGTTCGTGGTGCACACAGCAGCAGTGGCGTTGGAGACAGGGATTTAATGACCATGTTGTGGAATGATTTCTCAAGTACATCTCACACGACTGCTAATACTGCACTGATTAAAAGTGACAGGAGGCAGCAGTTGTCAACTATTGTTACAAACTACTTTTCCTCCCATATCGATGTTCTCCCTCACAGGTCATTCCCCTTTGACTATTGGGCCTCTAAACTGGAGGTCTAACCTGAATTGGCACAATATGCCTTACAGGAGCTTGCTTGCCCTGCTTCTAGTGTATTATCTGAAAGAGTCTTCAGTGCTGCTGGATCAATCCTGACAGAAAAAAGCACCCGTCTGTCAACCCAAAATGTTGATGATCTAACCTTCATTAAAATGAACCATGCATGGGTTTCAAAGGATTTTGTCCCACCTTCCCCTGATGACACATAGGTTACCAGAAAAGTGCCTCGGTTTTTTCCTCCTCTTCCTCGGACTTGCCCAATTTTCACATTTCTCTGTACACAGGCCCCGGTACCTTCACTTCCTTTGTAACTATAATCATGGCATCCTCTGTGGCTCTTCCACTGTGGCTGGCCTAGGCCCAACCACCACAGCGCTGCACTAGTCTGAGCACACTGTACGTATGATAACCCCAGGCCGTCTTCGTCTGCAGCTACCATCCTCTGGGCCACCCCCCAGTGACTGCCTCAACTGTCAGTCCTCTCTGGAGCCTTTTCACTGTCTCTATTTCCTCAGCAGAACTTCCTCTTTACTGTGCTCCCTTCGCTGACTGACTCTTCCAGAACCTTCCCTCAGCCTTTTATACTTCCAGTTCTGGTAACTCCGTCCACCATCACCTAACAGTTTCTCTGACCAATGGCAGTTATTCAGTCCCACTCCTACACTCTCCACTAGGCAATGGGCAAGCTAAAACACTGCACCCTTTCTCTTTATCTTAGCGGTTTCACACCTACACTGCGCTACACCTCTGCTTCTCACTACAGGCTGGTTTGTCTGTCAGTCCACCTTCCCTACATCATCCATAGTGAGTGAGCGTGTGTGGGTTACGCCTTCTATATATACGGTGAATTGGAAAAGCAATTTTTTACACTATACTTGATACAGCTTGTATCTTGTTATACAGTACCTTTGTTCGACATTTAGCATTACGGTCAAATCCATACTGTGTAAGCGTCTGAGAGTGACTGCGGGACTATTTATACGGAGATTTCAATTGTACCCTAAAAAATATATGCTTGCTATCCAGGACCTTTTTTACAACATTTTTTATTATGGTCAAAACCAAACTGAGTGAGCGTCTGAGGGTGACTACGGAATTATATACCAATATTTTCAATTTGGCCAACACTGTATACAGCAGAACACTTCTGATACAGTAACCTTTTTAGCTATTTAGATTCTGGTGTAATCCATAATGAGCCTGTAAATGTCTGTGTGCTACTCCAGCAATATATTTGGAAGTTTAAGATTACCCCAACACTGTATACAGCTGTACGCTTGTGTTACATAACCCATTTACAGCTTTTCATATTCTTGTGTAATCCATACTGGGCCTGAGAGCGTTTGTGTCTGTCTCCTGAAATGTATACGGAGAATCAGAATGTTTACACTATACTATATATACCTTGTATCTGGTGATACTGTACCCTTTTTCAACTTGTTATTTTATTGGGTAATCCATACTGAGCCTGTGAGCGTCTGTGTATGCCTCATGAAATATATACAGAGATTTACTGTTATCCATAGACTGTATAGAGCTGTACGCTACTGATACAGTACTGTTGTGAGTTCATTTTCCCCTTCACCGTCGATGTCTGATGAACTCCCTCTTCTGGTGAAGGAAGGTAGTGAGGCTGATTACCAAACACCTGATCTTGTAGATGATGGCTGGGTAACAGGAACTTCTGACTTGATATAAGGCAGCCGACGCCCTTCTGAGTCGCTGGTGATTTCTCTGCTGGATTCTTGGAGACCAGTCTGATTCCTGCTTCCCAAAGATAAGTTTTGCTCTGCTATTGAACTTATTAGTTTTGTTTTGTTTATCTTGTTTTTTGGTGTTCAGCCATCCCCGGTCGGGGGTGTGCTGAGTTCCATTTTTGTCTCTAATCAGTTTGTCTCTTTGCTCTGTCTTCAGAATTTACCTGAGTGCTGATATAGTCATTTTGAAGTCCTAGCGACTTCAGGGCCTGTTTTTCCTATCAGACGGTTTTTTTCTTTCTCAATGGAGATGAAGCAATTGTCTGATCGTGTGGAGCAGCTCACTGCTGAAGTGTGGGGAATTTCCGCCTATCTTGCTCATTCACATGCTGCTGAACCAAAGATCCCTACTCCTGATGTGTTTTTTGGGGATCGGTCTACATTTTTGAATTTTAAGAATAATTGCAAATTATTTTTTGCTTTGAAGCCTAACTCGTCGGGGAGCTCCGTGCAGCAAGTTAAAATTGTCATCTCTTTGCTGCGCGGCGATCCCCAGGATTGGGCATTTTCTTTGAAACCTGATGATCCTATTCTTACTAATGTAAATGCATTTTTTCAAGCCTTGGGGTTGTTGTATGATGAACCTAATGCTATTGATCAGGCTGAAAAGGCCCTGTTGGCATTGAGCCAGGGTCGGGATTCTGCAGAGTTGTACTGTCAAAAATTCCGAAAGTGGGCGGTCCTTACTACCTGGAATGATGGTGCCTTGGCAGCTCTCTTTCGGAAGGGTTTGTCAGAAACCGTAAAAGATACTATGGTGGGATTTCCTGTTCCCTCTGGTCTTGACGATTCTATGTCATTAGCCATTCAGGTTGATCGGCGTTTGTGTGAACGCAAAACCGCACGAGAGGTGTTGCCACCTGTTGAACAAATGTCTGAACCTATGCAATGTGATAGAGTTTTGTCTAGGATGCAATGTCATGAGTTCAGAAGGTGTAATAAGCTGTGTTTCTTCTGTGGTGATTCCTCGCATATTATTTCTGTCTGCCCTAAACGAGAGAAACGTTTTGCACACACATTTGCTGTGGGTGGTGTTCAACCTAAGTTTCTCCTGGCAATTACTCTGATCTGCTCCCTGTTCACATTTTCCGCTAAGGCTTTTGTGGATTCGGGAGCAGCTCTGAACCTGATGGACTTGGATTTTGCTAAACGTTGTGGATTTCCTATGACACCTCTGCGGACGCCTATCCCTTTGAGGGGGATTGATGCTACTCCTTTGGCGAAGAATAAACCTCAGTTTTGGACCCAGGTGTTAATGCCCCAGACCATCAAGAGAATTGCAGATTTTTGGTGTTGCATAATTTACATGATACCATTGTTCTGGAGTTTTCCTGGTTGCAAATCCATAATCCAGTTTTGGATTGGAAATCTGTGTCTGTGGTGAGTTGGGGTTGTCGGTGTGCCCTTAGTGATGCTCCTGTTTTCTCCACCTCTCCCCAGTCGCATGATATTCCTGACTATTTGGCTGATTTTTATGATGTATTTAGTGAGAATGAGTCTGCGTCTTTGCCTCCTCATAGGAGTTATGACTGTGCAATTGATCTGAGCCCTGGGTGTAAATTTCCCAAGGGTCGACTTTTCAATTTATCTGTACCCGAGCATGAGGCTATGCGATCCTATATTAAGGAGTCATTGGAGAAGGGTCATATTAGACCATCCTCTTCGCCCTTAGGTGCTGGGTTTTTTTTCGTGGCTAAGAAAGATGGGTCATTAAGGCCTTGTATTGACTATCGTTCTCTCAACAAAATTACTGTTAAATATCAGTATCCGTTACCCCTGATTTCTGACCTATTCTCCAGAGTTAAAGGTGCTTGCTGGTTTACAAAGCTTGACCTCAGGGGGCGTATAATCTTATTCGCATTAAGCATGGGGATGAATGGAAGACGGCGTTTAATACTCCGGAGGGACATTTTGAGTACCTGGTGATGCCTTTTGGGCTCACTAATGCCCCTTCTGTCTTCCAGTGCTTCATGAATGATATTTTCCGAGACTTGGTGGATAAATTTTTGATCATCTATCTGGATGATATTTTGATCTTTTCCAAGGATTGGGACTCTCATGTGGAACATGTTCGGACTGTGTTCCGGATTTTGAGGGAGAATTCCCTGTATGTCAAGGGATCGAAATGCCTTTTTGGTGTACAGAGGATTTCATTTTTGGGATTTATTTTGTCTCTGTCAACTATTGAAATGGACCCAGCCAAGGTACAGGCCATTTATGATTGGGTTCAGCCCACTTCTTTGAAGGCCCTCCAGAAGTTTTTGGGTTTTGCTAATTTTTATCGTAAATTTATAGCTAATTGACTGATTTGACTAAGAAGGGTGCTGATGTGCTGAATTGGTCTCCGGAGGCCGTGTCTTCCTTTCAGGAGCTGAAGCGAAGGTTCACTTCTGCTCCGGTTTTGCGGCAACCTGATGTCTCACTCCCGTTTCAGGTAGAGGTGGACGCTTCTGAGATTGGTGCAGGAGCTGTTTTGTCCCAAAAAGATCCTGTAACATCTAAAATGAATCCCTGTGCTTTCTTTTCCCGAAAGTTCTCCCCATCCGAACGTAACTATGATGTGGGGAATCGGGAACTGTTAGCCATGAAATGGGCATTTGAGGAGTGGAGACATTGGTTGGAGGGAGCTAAACATCAAGTCGTGGTCCTTACTGACCACAAGAATTTGATTTACCTGGAGTCGGCCAAACGCTTGAATCCTAGACAGGCTAGGTGGGCCTTGTTTTTCACACGTTTTGATTTTGTGGTCTCTTTTCTTCCGGGCACTAAGAATGTCAAGGCAGACGCCCTCTCTAGGAGTTTCTTTGCTGATTCTCCTGTTGTGACCAAGCCTGCTACCATCTTAGGTGAGGGGGTAGTTCTTTCTGCCATCTCGCCCGATTTGAGACGTGCTCTGGAAGAGTTTCAGGAGGACAAACCTGAGTGTTGTCCCATTGGAAAATTGTATGTTCCTGACCAGTGAAGGAAGAGAGTGATGTCTGAAGTTCATTGCTCTGCATTGGCTGGTCATCCAGGTATTTTTGGTACTAGAGATTTGGTGAGTCGGTCTTTTTGGTGGCCCGCCTTGTCTCGTGATGTCAGGAATTTTGTGCAGTCCTGTTGAACTTGCTCTCAGTCTAAACCTTGTTCTCGCTGTAGTGGGTTGTTGATGCCTTTGCCGGTGCCCAGGAGGCCATGGACCCATATTTCAATGGATTTTATCTCTGATATGCCTGTCTCTCAGAGAATGACTGTTATTTGGGTGATTTGTGATAGATTCTCTAAGATGGTCCATCTTGTACCACTCCCTAAGTTGCCATCTTCCTCAGAGTTGGTGCCCTTGTTTTTGCAACAGGTGGGTCGCTTGCACGGGATTCCTGAGAACATTGTATCTGACAGAGGAGTTCAGTTTGTGTCTAGATTTTGGAGGACTTTCTGTTCCAAGCTGGAAATTCAGTTGTCCTTCTCCTCTGCGTTTCACCCTCAGACCAATGGGCAGACGGAGAGAACAAACCAGACTTTGGAGTCGTATTTGAGATGTTTTATTTCTGCTGATCAGGATGATTGGGTTTCATTTTTGCCCTTGGCCGAATTTGCTTTAAATAATAGAGCTAGTTCTGCCACTTTGAAGTCACCTTTTTTTTGTAACTTTGGGTTTCATCCTCGATTCTCTTCAGGGCAGGTGGAGCCTTCTGCCTGCCCAGGTGTTGACACTGTGGTGGAGAGAATGCACCAGATCTGGGACCAAGTGGTGGATAAGTTGTCTCTCTCCCAGGAAAAGGCTCAGCGGTTTTCCAACCGGCATAGGACCATTGGTCCCCAGTTTAAGGTGGGTGATATGGTTTGGTTGTCATCAAAGAATATCGCTATGAAGGTGGCTTCTCCAAAGTTTAAACCTAGATTTATTGGACCTTACAAGATTTTGGAGATTCTTAATCCAGTCTCTTTTCGATTGGCTCTTCCTGTTACATTTAAGATCAGTAACGTGTTTCATAAGTCTCTGTTAAAGATGTTTGTTGAGCCAGTAGTTCCTGTGGTGGCACCTCCTGATCCGGTATTGGTTGAAGGTAATGTGGAATATGAGGTTGAGAAGATACTGGATTCTCCCCTGGCTAGACGGAGACTCCAGTATTTGGTTAAATGGAAGGGTTATGGCCAGGAGGATAATTCTTGGGTCCCTGCATCCGATATTCATGCCGAAAGATTGGTTCGTGCCTTTCATCGGGCCCATCCTGATCGCCCTGGTGGCGTGGATGAGAGTTTGGGGACCCCTCCTCAAGGGGGAGGTACTGTTGTGAGTTCATTTTCCCCTTCACCATCGATGTCTGATGAACTCCCTCTTTTGGTGAAGGAAGGTAGTGAGGCTGATTACCAAACACCTGATCTTGTAGATGATGACTGGGTAACAGGAACTTCTGACTGGATATAAGGCAGCCGACGCCCTTCTGAGTCGCTGGTGATTTCTCTGCTGGATTCTTAGAGACCAGTCTGATTCCTGCTTCCCAAAGTTTTGCTCTGCTATTGAACTTGTTAGTTTTGTTTTGTTTACCTTGTTTTTTGGTGTTTAGCCATCCCCAGTCGGGGGTGTGCTGAGTTCCATTTTTGTCTCTGATCAGTTTGTCTCTTTGCTCTGTCTTCAGAATTTACCTGAGTGCTGATATAGTCATTTTAAAGTCCTAGCGACTTCAGGGCCTGTTTTTCCTATCAGACGGTTGGGACATTTTTTGGTAGGGTTTTTTACGGATTGCAGACAGCAGCTTTTCTATCCTGTCCTTTTTAGTTAGCTTGGGCCCCATCGTTTGCTCAACCTATCTTTCTATCTGTGTTAGTGTTTTCATCTTGCTTCACCGTCATTATATGTTGGGGGCTGCCTATTGCTTTGGGGTCTGCTCTGGGGCAGTTTAGTTTTCCCCTTTCTTTCTTTAGGCCTATTTAGTTCTCCGGCTGTGATCGAGGGGTCTAGGGCATCGTAGGAACCCACCACGGCTACTGTTAGTTGTTGTGGATAGGATCAGGGGTCTGCAATCCGAGAGCTACCAACCTCTCTGGTTTTCTGGACTTAGTTTGTATTTTTGTTTTTTCCTCCTTCGGTGACTCATTCATAACACAGTACCATATATCTGCTGGTATTTTGGGTCCATTTTCCAAAACATGAGGAAGTATGGTGGAAAAGGATGCAGATGTGGGCATGGAGGGCCACCTGATACTGATGGTGGTGGTGGTGCATCTGCTGGTAGTGTCAAAAACACAATAGCAGCTAAGGCAGGCAGTGTTGAGCCAGCGTCATGGTGTATCTCTGGAAGGCCTGTAAGGCTCCCTTTTCTGGGAGTAGGTAGACTGCTTTTAAAGCCGGAGTATCAGGAACTGTTTGTGGCTTACATTGCTGAAACAGCCTCCAGCTCTATCGCCTCCTCTTCTGAAGTTGTAAAAAATGCAAGCACTGAGTCGTAACTGCAGGCTTCTGGTCAGGAGCAACCCCTTTCCTTGTGTCCTTCACCCACACCAAAAGTGAAGGATGTGGAAGCACACACCTCAGATTACTCCATGGAGCTCTTTTCACATACCATGTGTTAGGAGTCAGATTTAGGCCATTACTAGGCAGGAATCTAGACCCTCACATTCTGCAGTCTCCTGCTCTTTGTCTAATGCAAAGGAGATTGCAGAGGAGATTGCTTTGCAGCAACTCTCTCCAGAGGCTGTCCTTCGTCCCTGCTTCTGAGCATGCTCAAGGGACGATCTCCCATTGGAGCTCGGGAGTCAGGTGCTCAGGTCCTGCTCCAGATTCCATTGGCTCAGCTCAGGGATCTGGAAGCCTTTGGAAGGTCCCATTTGCTATAAAAAGCGCGCTGTTCTGCCATGCTCTAGTATAGTCATACTTGCTGCTATGTGTATGTTGATAGATGCATGATCTGGTGAATGACTCATTTGAAACCCCTTTCCTTAGATATTATGACTGTGTGTGGGATTGAGTTATTTAGCCAGTACCAGCGCCAGCGCGCCATTGCTCCAGGCACACTTGCTAGAGTCAGACATCGTGCCTGCTGTTCAGCGGTGTCACTCTGCGGCACTATCCACGCCGCGCTGCAGTAGCAGCTTATTTGGGCGTATGCGGTTGCGATGCTCGACACATGAAGTGCTACGGTAGGTCTAGACGGACGTAGTGCCGCCATCTTTGGCTACTCCTGTGACCGCATTACTGTGTGTGTTACTCTGAGTACCTGTGACACAAACAGGCTCAGACTTATTGTGTTACTCTGAGTACCTGTGACACTAACAGGCTCAGACTTACTGTGGTTCTCTCTGTATTGCAGCTCTGTGAGTTAACAGAGATTGCCCTGTGTACTCGGGTGACGTCAAACCCTGTGCATACTACCGCCATATTGCTCTGTCATCACCTAGCTGCGGTTTTTTCATCCGCCGCACGGTGGACCCCGAGCAGTGAACACACTTTATTTATATTTTTATTTAGTGTGTTCCGCCATTCCTAACACCATGCCTGGGTTAATTAAAAATAGGGCCCATCATGTACTGGAGCAATGTAAATGGGGCAGATCAGACACTGGAGCAGCCTCTAAGGGCCCCATTATACACTGGAGCATTACAAATGGGGCCCATTATATATGGAGCATTATTAGGGCCCATGATATACTGGAGCATCATCCATGAGTCCCATCATGTACTGGAGCAATGTAAATGGGGCAAATCAGACACTGGAGCAGCATCTAAGGGGCCCATTATACACTGGAGCATTACAAATGTGGCCCAATATATATGGAGCATTATAAGAGCCCATCATGCACTGGAGCATCATCCATGAGGCCCATCATGTACTGGAGCATTGTAAATGGGGAAGATCAGACACTGGAGCAGCATCCAAGGGGCACATTATACACTGGAGCATTACAAATGGGGCCCATTACATATGGAGCATTATGTGGAGCTCATCATATACTGTATGGAACACTATCTGTGACTAATTATTTGGTATGGAGAAATATATGGGGCTCATTATTCTTTATGGCGCACAATGTGGTGGCCATAACACTGTATGGAGAAATATACTGTCCTGTTTTTGAGCTATTGTACAATTTAAAATAGATCAGTCATGTCATGTAAGCAGGTGGAGCAGATACACTCTGGTGTTGCAAATAGGAATGCTCTTTTAAACCGGAAAGAAACGTTTTGGATATATCGTCTGGGAACATTATATCCAAATGGATTGAATGATATCATAGAGAGAGTTTGAACGTTGCTTTTTTTTTTTTTTTTTTCTCTCTGGGGTTTTTTTTTCCTTTTGCGTTTTTTTTTTTTTTTGTCTTGCATCCATGTTGTCAAGGTTGGATCAATCAGTGGGTGTGTTCCTGAACTGTGTTCCTGAACTTGGTCCACACCCTAAATCAAGTTTCTGAGGCCTGGGATAAAAGGTTGCTACTATATATAAGTGTAACTGAATTTTATACTATTAGGATTTCTACTGTGTTTTTATGATACCTGATGAAGGATATACACTGTATCCGAAACGCGTTTTATCTCTTTTTTAACCTATGAAATAAAAAAATATGGAATATCATCTTTGGATGTGAGTCCTGGGAAGCACTGCCGTTTATGGGCTGGATGTGTTTTTCTTGATGTAAGCAGTGAAGTATGTGTCATTGTGCTATACCTATATTTCTGTGGCGTATCGGAGCATCATGAGATGTGGTATGTTTTAAAGGGGCGCACTGACAGTCTTTGGCCCAGGGCACACGAAAACCTGGAGCCAGCCCAACCCCCCGACAACTTTAGCCAAATAACCCCCAGTTTTCAATGCGTAACTATTATTAGGAAGTAAATTAAGGTTGACAAGCTTCAGTTATAAGAATTGATGTTTTTGGCATTGAAATGGGCACTGTAGGTGTGTTTAATGTCTTCCACTCCCTGCCGACTTTGCTTCCCCATTGACTTGCATTGGGTTTCGTGTTTCAGTCGACCTCCGACTTTTCCCTATAGTCGGCCGATTTCGTTCAACCCGACTTTTGCAAATGTTGGGTTTCATGAAACCCGACTCGACCCGAAAAAAAGCAAAGTCGCTCATCTCTAGTGAGGACCAGCTGCTATGAACTCAGGTGATCTTACAGTAAGTTTACCGCAGTTCCCAGGCCAGCTCACCAAGAGCTTACCGTGAGAACCACCGCCTGTGACCTGCAGTAACCTTAATTACGTCACCACTCGTCACTCAAGCCTGGGTCCCTTAATGCTCTCAGTGTGTTCTAGCTCTCGTGCTGAACAGTCGAATTACTGAAGTCACCACTCAGCACTGCATCCAGATGTAGCAGAGTTGGGGATCGTCATGGAACCTCTTCATTATGGATTTAAGGTGGACAGGTAAGGATTACTTTGATTTTTTAATTTTTATTTTTATGTTAATAAATGGGTAAAAGAGGATAATTGTCAGGGAGTGATTTTTACAATTAAAGGACTTTTTGCTGTGTGTGTCTTTATTACTTTTGACTATGGTGTTAGTAATGGGGTGTCTGATAGACGCTTCTCCATTCACAACCTATGGTCTTGATGTCAGCGGACATTACAAAGCTGACATCAACCTCATAAACTAATACTCTGGTTGCCATTGCACCATGGCAAGTGGGAAGAGCAGAAGCTAAGCACCAGAATTTGCACATCAAATGAATGTGACATTTTAGGGGCGTCTGAGGGCTAGTGTTATTTGACTGGAAGAGGGCCAATATAAATGGCCCCTTACCAACCTATTAATATCAACCTGCAGCTGTTTCCTTTGACTTAGCTGGTTATTAAAAATAGGGGGGACTCCAGATCAGTTTTTTTAGGGTCCCCCCTCTTTTTAATAACCAACTAAGGCAAATCTGTCAACTGCAGGATGATATTAATAGGCTGGGTAGATCCATGGATATTGGCTTTTTCCCAGCGTAAAAATTCCAGCTAACAACTGTCTTTTTTTCTCTCAGCTGGTTTTAAAAAGGAAGGAGCCCGCACGTCAGTTTTTTTGTTTTAATTATTTATTTATTTTAACTGTCCATCCAATCACAGCCATGCAGTTACTTGACATGGCTGTAATAGGTGGGAAGTTCCCACCGCCTTATAGGTTGTCAATTGGCTGCACAGCAGCCTTTCAAAAAGCTTTATTAGACTTCCGGACCCTAGCAGGAAATGGGACATACAGTAAGAAGTCTGTAATAAAAAGAGAAAAAAGCCAGCACTGCCAGTGGTCAGAACGCATAACATGAGGTGCATATGCACATATCTTACTGCATTCAAAATGAGACATTTAGTAAAATATTGATCAATATATTGAGCCACCCCGCCACGCCAAGGCAATCTCATATGGGGGGTCCTACTCTACATTTGTATTTATTCACTGTGCCATTGCGGCCTCCTAAATGTTTTAAAAGCAAGACCATATCAAATACAATCCATACCTGAAGCATGACTGCATCACTCCCGTGCAGCCAGATGGAGCAGGTGCAGATGAAGGCCAACCAGGTCTGAACACAGACATCTCAGGTTTGACCTCCACACACTGCCCGTCCAGCAAACACAGATGAAGGGCAATGCAGGCTCAGACATGGATGCAAAAATAAATAAAGCCTGGGGCAGGGCGGGGCTGCCGTGAGTGTGCACAGCAGCCTAGATCAATCACAATAAACACAGAAAAGATGGCGAACATGACCCAGCGTGCACGGCAACAGTGGTGGTCAGCCATAAAACCAATTTGCAATAAAAAAAATTAGTAAGAAGTCTGTGTATGGGGTTTAGTTTCAGACACTAGAAGTGCTGCACAAACCCCTAACTTTCCAGTTTGGTTTTGCTCATCGCTATCCTTTAGCTTATTTCATTGAGTTCTAAAATTTTATGATTAATTACATCTGTTTTCAAAACTACATTTACATTTCTCTTGGTTTTGACAGAAGAAAATAATCCTACATGTCTAGCTGTTCTTCAAGTCAAAATGATGGACATCTTGGCAGATGTAAAGGATACTATTCCAATTAATTGGGTTCTGTAAAGAGGTGCTTGCGTCCTTCATGTCCTTCATGTGAAATTTGGTACTGTACTGTGTCTATATAAAAAAATGACCCATAAGATCTTGTAGAGCACTGTGACATCATTGCTCTACTAGTTATGGAGATTAAGGTGGTTAGACATTCAAGATCATATGTTGATTCCACTGGTGGACATAGACAGCCAACAGCCCCTGTACGAGAAGAATATATGGGATCTTTGCTGTCCAACTGCTCATTGTAATGCATAATTCCAACAGCTTTAAAGGTAAAAATAGAAGACCTCTTAGATTCCTCTTGGAATTGTCACACCTTCTGGCTGCTCCTATTGCTTTCTTGCAAGCAGTGCTCCCGCTATACTTTTAATATGTAGCAACAGAATGCAGTGCCATCAGACTCAACCTTGAAGTTCGGATGCACAATTAGTGTCCAACGAACATGAATGTACTCTCACTGACTGGTGTTAGGTTCTATGAAAATTTGTCATCACCTCATACAGCTCTGGAAAAAATTAAGAGACCACCACATCAGAACCCTGTCATGGGCAGCCCATTTTCCAGACCTGAACCCCATTGAAAACCTCTGGAATGTAATCAAGATGATGATGGATAGTCACAAGCCATCAAAGAACAACTGTTTAAATTTTTTGAGTAGTGTGAAAGACTGGTGGAAAGATTATGAACTTGTTTTCTTTGTATTATTTGAGGTCTGAAAGCACTTGTTTTTATTTTTGACCATTTTTTTTGTCAGAAAAAAACCCTCAAAATGTATTGCTTGGAAATTCGGAGGCATGTTGTCAGATGTTTGTAGACTAAAAGAACAATTTACATTTTACTCAAAAATATACCTATAAAGAGAAAAATCAGACAAACTGAACATTTGAAAGTGGTCTCTTAATTTTTGACAGAGCTGCATATACAGCTTTTATGCGGAACTCTCTCCTCTATCTTTTTAAAACTCCAAGAACTTTTGTAGTCTGAGCAGGAAGTCACATCTATAAGATAGCCGTGGGAGCGTAACTCTGTCTGAAGCCTTTATAGACTGCGCAAGCGCACGCGCCTGTGCAGTCTGGACCCCACAGAGTGACGCATCCCCCACAGAGTGACGCATTTCCCCAGGAGATCGCGGTATGCGTAAGCACTGAACGCATACTGCGATCTCTGCAACACCTTACCGAACCCGGTGTTGCTGTTGCCGATGGGGTCTTCAGGTGATGTCTGGACAGGCCATGTTGTTGCGCCGGACTCAGAGCCTGCGCATTCCTCACTTTCAGCTGCCATTTTCTTGAAGACACACACACTGCAGTGTGTCTTCAAGAACATAGTGGCGGAAAGCGAGGACTGCACAGGCGCCGAATCCAGCACCACAACATGCCCACTCCAGACATGAATTGGCGCCTGCGCAGTCCGCGCTTACAGCTGCCATTTTCTTGAAGACACACTGCAGTGTGTCTTCAGCAATATGGCGCTGGACAGACTCCAGCCTCTGGCAGAACAGGACAGCGCTGGACACAGGGAAGAAAGGTGAGTATAATTTTTTTATGTGTGCAGTTTAATAGGGGTGAGGGGGGCCATTCATATCAGGATTGGGGGGTGAGGGGACCATGCATACCACAAAAGGGGGTGAGGGGACCATGCTTACCATGAAAGGGGGGTGAGGGGACCATGCATACCATGAAAGGGGAGTGAGGGGACCATGCATAGTAGGATAGGGGAGTGAGAGGACCATGCATACCAGGATAGGGGGGTGAGGGGACCATGCATATCACAAAATGGGGGTGGGAGGACCATGCATAGCATGAAATGGGGGTGAGGGGACCATACATACCACAAAAGGTGGGTGAGAGGACCATTCATACCAGGATTGGGGGGTGAGGGGACCATGCATACCAGGATAGGGGGCGAGGAGACCATGAATACCAGGATAGGGGTTGTGAGGGGACCATGCATACCAGGATTGGGTGGGTGAGAGGACCATGCATACCAGGATAGGGGGGTGAGGGGACCATGCATACCATGAAAGGGGGGTGAGATGACCATGCATACCAAGATTGGGGGTTGAAGGGACCATGTATACCAGGATAGGGGGGTAAGGGGACCATGCATACCAGGATAGGGTTGAGGGGACCATGCATACCAGGATTGGGGGTGAGAGGACCATGCATACCAGGATAGGTTGGTGAGAGGCCCATGCATACCAGGATAGGGGGGTGAGAGGACCATGCATACCAGGATAGGGGGGTGAGAGGACCATGCATGCCAGGATAGTGCGATGAGGGGACCATGCATACCATGATAGGGGGGTGAGGGGACCATGCATACCAGGATTGGGGGATGAGAGGGCCATGCATACCATGATACGGGGGTGAGAGGACCATGCATACAAGGATAGGGAGGTGAGAGGACCATGGATACCACGATTGGGGGATGAGAAAGCCATGCATACCAGGATTTTGGGGTGAGAGGACCATGCATACCAGGATAGGGGGGTGAGGGGACCATGTATACCAGGATAGGGGTTGTGAGGGGACCATGCATACCAGGATTGGGTGGGTGAGAGGACCATGCATACCAGGATAGGGGGGTGAGGGGACCATGCATACCATGAAAGGGGGGTGAGATGACCATGCATACCAAGATTGGGGGTTGAAGGGACCATGTATACCAGGATAGGGGGGTAAGGGGACCATGCATACCAGGATAGGGTTGAGGGGACCATGCATACCAGGATTGGGGGGTGAGAGGACCATGCATACCAGGATAGGTTGGTGAGAGGCCCATGCATACCAGGATAGGGGGGTGAGAGGACCATGCATACCAGGATAGGGGGGTGAGAGGACCATGCATGCCAGGATAGTGCGATGAGGGGACCATGCATACCATGATAGGGGGGTGAGGGGACCATGCATACCAGGATTGGGGGATGAGAGGGCCATGCATACCATGATACGGGGGTGAGATGACCATGCATACAAGGATAGGGAGGTGAGAGGACCATGGATACCACGATTGGGGGATGAGAAAGCCATGCATACCAGGATTTTGGGGTGAGAGGACCATGCATACCAGGATAGGGGGGTGAGGGGACCATGTATACCAGGATAGGGGGGTGAGAGGACCATGCATACCAGGATTGGGGGGGTGAGAGTGTAGGTAACAGCAGGTTTGCAGGATGCAGTGACGAGACGCGAGACTGCTTGAACTTTGAAAAGCAAACTTTTATAATTTGAAGCCGCTAGGGCTATACTAAGCAACCAAAAAGGGGTAACAACAGTTGTCCTCGCAGGGACTCAGTACAACCAAACACTATTTGAAAAGACCATTACTATGGCCGTCTACGGGTCATTACACTCTGTAATGTCACTTATCCGTCCTGATATCCCTCGGCGTCTCTGTTGGAGCTGCGTTGCGGATGAAGCTGCTTTGACGTCTTTGATGAGGCTGCTGTGGCGTCTTTGATGAGGCTGCCTTGGCGTCACAGCCGCTGGGCCCAGCTGCTGAAGATTTGGAGCAGTCTTCTGGCGTTCTAGCGCCCAGGAGGAGTTGGGGCACAACAGGCCCTGATGGAGTCCTGAGATGAAGTAACCCCCTGTTGTAACAGCGGGGTTGCGCTTGTTAGAGAATTCAACGGGACTGCTGTCCCCAAGCAGGGTTGTGTCGCAGTGCTCAAGAGTTGCGGTTTACTTGCCACATGCACAGCCTGAGGCTGTGTGCAGAGTGTCTCTGTTGATGAGAAACAGGCCCCAACTGCCAACTGCAGCGTGGTGAAGGTGGCTGTGAGCGGTGATAGACAGGCCGCAACCACGGGCTGAAGTGAAACGGCAGCATCCACGGGTAGCAGCGGGCAGGCCGCAACCGCCAGCTAAAGGGGATGGCAGCAGCCAGGAGAGGGATTGGACAGGCCTCGGAGGGCTCGAGCTCAGCGGTAACGGCCGAGGATGACCGGGGACAGATCGTAACTCGGGATTGGGGTGAAGAGGCAGTCCCCTGTTGGTAAGCTCGGCACCTCTTTCCTTAGGGCCACTGCGTATCTACCTTCTGCTGCCGGTCTCTTCTATCAACTGTCAGTGTCCTTCCCTTTCTCTCACGCCCCCTCCGTCTCCTGCTCCGTGTCTGACGTATCACCAACTGACTCCTCTGCACGCTCCCTGTCCCTTTTATGCTCGCCCTTCCCCTTGCTGTCCTGTCACTCTCAACAGTCCACTCTCCTCCTCTGTTCCCTAGGTACTGTTTCCTTAGGAACTCAGATGGCGGTCCCCTTGGTTCCAGCCCGGACACTCTGTGGAGGTCCTCCTCCCTACAAGAGGACCATGCATACCAGGATTGGGGGGTGAGAGGACCATGCATACCAGGATAGAGGGGTGATAGGAGCATGCATACCAGGATTGGGGGGTGAGAGGACCATACATACCAGGATAGGGGGGTGGGAAGACCATGCATACCAGGATAGGGGGGTGAGAGGGTCATGCATACCAGGATAGGGGGGTGAGGGGAACATGCATACCATGATAGGGGGGTGAGGGGACCATGCATACCAGGATAGGGGGGTGAGGGGACCATGTACACCAGGATCGGGGCGTGAGAGAACCATGCCCACCAGGATAGAGGGGTGAGAGGACCACACATACCAGGATAGGGGGGTGAGAAGACCATGCATACCAGGATTGATGGGTGAGAGGACAATGCATACCAGGATTGGGGGGTGAGGGCACCATGCATACCACAATAGGGATGAGGACTTACCATGCATACCACGATAGGGATGAGGGGGTGCCATGCATACCAGGATTGGGGGGTGAGGGTAGCATAAATACCAGGATAGAGATGAGGGGGGCAGCACATACCAGGATGGGAGTCCATATACCAATGCCTGCCACCTGGGTGTAGTACGTGTTCATAGCTAGTGTTATATGATATCACATGACTGTAGGATGGGACTGTACACAGGGCTTTTTTGAAGTCTATGACCATGGAAGTGCATAGCACTTCAAAGGAGTTGTGTACTTGAAACTAATGTATATTTGTAGTCCAGTCTATAGGCAGACTTGCTTCAATTTTCACCTCAGAGCAATTAATGTAATTGCCAAAATGTACATAGCAGAGATGAGCTGATCTTTTTAAGCTTGAATTTAACGACTTCTACAATTTTTTCCAAAAAATATGGCTTGCGGATAATAAATCTGTGCAAAACTCAATACTGGAAAGCTTTTAATAGCTCATAAAACGCATGTGTGGAAGAAGAAAGAACTCCACTGACCAGAAGAGCTTACATTCTACAGGAGAGAGAGACTTACCCAACTGACTCTGGGATGGAAATGCCTCTACTGTACAGACTCCGCTCCAATGGAAACTGCTGATTGGAGGTGGTCCAGGTACTGGCCAATACTGTGCAAGGTGTGATAGTCCGCTAGATGTCATAGCTGTGTAACAACCCTGCTGGCATCACTGCATGGCCTCCCATCCCCCGCACGCCAACTTACTTTCTGCTTCAAGCCATGCTGTGAATTCTGTCTGTTGTCAGCCCTGTGCCTCTGCTCTCCATGTTTCCTGACTGTGTGTATAGGGGGGCGGCGCGTGAACTCTCTGGTTCTTATGCAGTCAGGGTGCACCTGTGTATTATGTCCCTTACCAATCACCTAGAGCCCTTGACTATTTAGTTTCGCCACACCCACTGACCTTTGCCTGTGCAATGTCTATACTCAGTTAGTATCTTGCTGCTGAGGAAGCCAGGCCCTGTTCTGTGTATCTCCTTCTCTGTAGGAATACTCTTAGCCTTGCTTTGTACCTTGTCTGCCTGCCAGGAGGCTGAATATCCTGGCCCTTGAGTCTTGGTCCCAGTACCCTGTCTGTACTCTGTCCTACCTTAATCTCCCTTTCTCCTTGTCCGTGGCTTCCTTCCCTGCTGTGTCTTTCCTTGTGTCCTCCCTGTCTGTGCATCTGCACCCTTGCAGCTCTGTCTGTGAATCTGCACCCTTGCAGCTCTGTCTGTGAATCTGCACCCTTGCAGCTCTATCTGTTCATCTGCACCCTTGCAGCTCTGTCTGTGAATCTGCACCCTTGCAGTTCTATCTGTTCATCTGCACCCTTGCAGCTCTGTCTGTGAATCTGCACCCTTGCAGCTCTATCTGTGCACGGCTCCCTAGCCGCTCTGCCTGCTCAGCTCCCTAGCTGCTCTGCCTGCCTGGCTCCCTTGGAGCCCAGCCTACTCTGCACTCCTGCGGCTCCACCTACCTGCACCTCCTGTGTGAACAGGTCCAAACCTGTTCCTTCATATTCCACTCCTTCCTGCCTATATCCATGCCTGCACCTCCTGTGTGAACAGGTCCAAACCTGTTCTCTCATATACCACTTCTGCTTGCCCTGTGTCTCAAGCCGTCACCTACATGCTCTGTGTCTCAAGCCGTGCCCGCCTGTCCTGTGTCTCCAAGCCGTGCCCACTTGCCCAGTGTCTCCAAGCCGTGCCCGCTTGCCCAGTGTCTCCAAGCCGTGCCCGCTTGCCCAGTGTCTCCAAGCCGTGCCCGCTTGCCCAGTGTCTCCAAGCTGTGCCCGCTTGCCCAGTGTCTCCAAGCCGTGCCCGCTTTCCCAGTGTCTCCAAGCCGTGTCTCCAAGCCGTGCCTGCCTGCCAGTGTACCAAGCCGTGCCTGCTTGCCCAGTGTCTCAGCCTGCCTGTTAGTCACACCTGTCCAAGTGACTTGTCCCCGAGTGGGATCAGCAGCCACAGCCAGACACCACCCTGGAGTGGCACCTGACAGCTACCTGCCGCACAAGTCTGACCTCACCATCAGAGGCTCCAGTGAAGACCGAGGTAGCTGTTGTAGTCACGCCCCTTCCAGGGTAGTCTGGTTTGTGGCACAGTGGGGCCACAACCCCCAGGCTCGCACCATTCAGCTAAGGCGCGAGCGTGACAAGCTGCAGTGCACTTTGGGAAGGTCAGGGCAGCAACACAAAATTATGTTTGTCTGCTCTCTGATGCTGCCTGTAGGGGAAATGGTGGCAAGTTTTTTTTTTGCAAAGTGCAACTCGAACACTAAAACGTTTGAATTCGGGTGAAACCTCGAATTTCAGGAAACTCAATCCTCTGCAGATCGATCCACGCATCTCTAGTACATACGCTTAAGGAGTTAAACAAAACCAAAGTCAAATTTACCATAGATAATAAGCATTCAACTATATTATTCACATTCTATAATCTCCAAAATCCCCTCATTCCACAACTGTCTATACAATGAATCCATACAAAGTACGAAAACTTTGCTCCACTGTCTGCTGCTGATTTTATTCATTCTTGGCTTTTTCACTCCAGAAACTTCACTTTTGAATAGAATTGTTTACTGCGCATTGAAGTAAGGCCTCGAAGGCAGAAAAAGCCGCTATTGTAGCGGAGTGTCGAACAGGTAAATCTGAGGAGCGAATTATTCCCCATTTTTCAAAGTAGCTATTGCTGAAGTTGTGGCAGATGGTATGAATAAAAGCCAAAAACCTCATGTTTGTTTGAATTTCCCATCTATGTAATACATGGAGCAGCAAAGTTTTTCATTAATAGAGATATAAATTACTTTCTCAATAATCAACCTTAAGTTAAGGTCAAGTTTCCTCTGGCATTCTGAGTTTTTGCTCCATTGCACACATACAGTATCAGTCTGGTCTGTGATGCTACAAGGCTTAAAGAAAGAGTCATTTTATTCTATTTTGTAAACATGTTGCTCCTTTGGATGAGAAAAATATCTTATAGAGTCTTTCTTAGCAGGGAATAGGAAGAAAATACATAAAAAGTATCAGATTATATGTTGTAATATCAAATGTGAAAAAAATAACTTTTTCAATGTTCGGGAGGTTTACAACTTTTTCCAAGAAGGGGGAACATTTTAAAGTTTTCCTGCTCCTTAGTGATGAATTAGACATCCATATTGTATGTACTGTATTTTTCGGACCATAAGACGCATTTTTTTCCCCAAAAATTTTGGGGGAAAGTGGGGGGTGCATCTTATGGTCGTAATATACTAACCTCTGATCATGGCTGGAGGCTGGTGCGGGTGCCGCGGGGCTCTGTAGTGCGGTGGCGGCAGCGGGCTGTGCTCCGGTGCAGGGGTAGCAGCTCTCTGTGCTCCGCTGCAGGGGCGGTGGCTCCACCGGCATTTCCTCCAAGCCCGGAGGCCCCCGCACATCCCTTGCTGGCCGCCGCAACATGGACGCCGGGAAGATGGACGCCGGTCCGGGGATGGTGCATGCGCAGGTTCAGATCTCGTCCCGAGATCTCGGGGGACGAGATTAAAATCTCGGAAACGAGATCTCGTCCCCCGAGATCTCGGGACGACATCTGAACCTGCGCATGCGCCGTCCGGACCGGCGGCCATCATCCCGGCGTCCATGTTCCCGGAGGCCACCGCAACATGTCGGCGGCCAGCAAGGGATGTGCGGGGGCCTCCGAGCTGGGAGGAAATGACGGTGGAGCCGCCGTCCCTGCACTGGAGCACAGAGAGCCGCCACGCTCACCCCACAGAGCCCACCTGCCCCAGCCCAGCTGCCCCAGCCCCAGCACAGCTGCTCCAGTCCAAGCACAGCACAGCTGCCCCAGCCCCAGCACAGCTGCCCCAGCACAGCACAGCTGCCCCAGCCCAGCACAGCCCAGCTGCCCCAGCCCCAGCACAGCACAGCTGCCCCAGCCCCAGCCGCAGCACAGCTGCCCCAGCCCCAGCACAGCACAGCCCCAGTACAGCCCAGCTGCCCCAGCACAGCTGCCCCAGCACAGCTGCCCCAGCCCCAGCACAGCACAGCTGCCCCAGCACAACTGCCCCAGCCCGAGCACAGCTGCCCCAGCCCGAGCACAGCTGCCCCAGCACAGCTGCCACAGCCCAGCTGCCCCAGCACAGCCCACCTGCCCCAGCACAGCCCAGCCCAGCTGCCCCAGTACAGCCCAGCTGCTCCAGCACAACCAACCTGCCCCAGCACAGAGCCGCCACCGCACGAGCCTGGACCACTGAATGACCCCTGTGACCACTCCTCCACCTGTGCCGGATCCCTTCCCAGGTAAGCTGAATTCGGACTGTAAGACGGACCCCCATTTGACACATTATTATTTTTTTCCCTATTTTCCTTCTGAAAATTGGGGTGCGTCTTATGGTCCGAGGCATCTTATAGTCCGAAAAATACGGTATATGTTTTATCTTGGAGTTTCCTAGATGGAACACCTACATGTTCACAACCCCTCCTAAAAAAAACAAAAAAACAAACAAACATGTATCTATTTTTTATGGGATTTGTGGAACAAAATCACTCATTGAAGTGTCTGGGTCTGTAAAAACAAAACGGAAGACACTCCGATGCCATGTGTGTGTTTAATAAGTAGGAAAAAGTTGGTGTTTGGAATTTTTTTTTTTAAATATTAGACAAAAATGAATATCACACTGATGGTAAAAATAGACAAGCACCAAAAATGGATGAAAATTGGATCCAGCAAACTAATGCAAAATAGCCAATTTTTTCTCGTGGGCAAAATGAAGAATAAAATGAACACCTGAAAAAAGCTTTGAGCTGCAATATAACCCAAATTGTAATGGTATTTCAAGAAAACTTTTAACATTTTATATAGACATGTCAGACGTTTTGTTCAGTGGAGGTCTGATTGCTTGATTGGGAATCGATTGCTAAAACGAAGCAGCAGAAACACTCAGCTAAACCGAGACTGAAGATGGGGTCAATAGAAAGTCTGTGACTGCATATTAATTGCACAAGAGTGCAACAACCGACTGAGCTCTTCTCCACAATTGGTGAGGGCACCAGCGCAGTTACACGAACGTATATGAGTGCTACCGGATGTTTTATCAGGCGTTATTCTATGGGACACTGCAGTCAACAGTTTTCTCCTCATGAAGATTCGGCATGAGGAAAAAAATCACAGCACGCTGCGAGAGGATCTGCAAATCGGATGCCACTCACCCAATCAAGTCTATGGATGCATGGAAAACATTGGATTGCACTTAGCTGACATCTGAATGCAATCCGCTTTCCACGGACTCACACAAGTTTGCCCCACCTTTGCTACGATTCGCTCATCCAAAAGAATCGGATCACCAAAGCTGACTCTCGGATCAAACTCTGATAACAGTTTGATTGGAGTGTCATTACCATAATTATATGACCCTAGCCTAAAGATGAATTCTCACACAAATATTTATGGTATATTGACAGTACATCTATACTGCCTTCAAGTAATGGAATCAGACAGTGTTCCCTTTTAGCATCAACCATAAAGTTACAACTATTAATGATTATTCACAGTACTAAAAAAAGTGAAAGACAATCATTTTCCATATAAAAGTGCCAGCTAATTTGTGCCCCATAATGCTGCACCCTGAAAACCAGTCAGTGACAGTACACTGTTTTGCACATTCACGTCTTTCTGAAATTATTGTTACACAACTATGACTGTGACCTGATGATTGGAAACTAAATAAAAAGGCATTGTAAGACACATGTGCATCCTCAGACAACTTCCATATACCCTATCGTTAAATATTGACATCATGAAGGTGGGTTTCTTGTGTGTAAGCCTTCTATGTAAACCACTGTAGACAACCAATGTAAAAACATGAACTGATGCCATGCAATAATGTACTGAAGGGGTGGGCAATTATTTTCTTGAGGGGCCACATGAGAGACCCTGACTGTTGTCGAGGGCCGAACCAATAGACTGAAATTAATTCTGATCTTAATTAACTAGATGGAGGCCCGATGCTGTCGCATCCGGAGGGCGGTAATGTCACGATGGAGGCAGGATTTGCAGCGTTGAGAATCTCTCCCCCATGTGCTTACCCCCCTATCCACTCTCTCTTTCCCCATGTGCTGACTTCTCCCATCTGTGCTCTCTTCTTTGATCTGTCTGCCCCATGTGCTATCCTCCTTGTCTGCTGTCTCTCTCCTTCCTGTGCTGTGTTCTCATCTCATGTGCTGTCCTGTTTGTGCTATCTCCTCCCTGTCCTCTGTCTCTCTCACCCCTGTGTGCCTTCTCTCTTCCCCATCTGCTGCCTTCTCTGATGGTGTTCCGCTAGTGGTACCGTGCAAGAGGGTGTTTACGGCATATACTGTGTGTGTGTTGTATGTATGGCATATACAGAGAATGTGTGGTGTGTACAGCGTATACAGTGTGTGTGTGTGGTGCGTACGGCATATACAGTGTGTGTCTGTGTGTGTGTGTGGTGCGACAGTATTCCACTGGTGGTTCCGCGCAAGAGGCTGGTACAACCAGCAGTTTCCATATTGAGACACCCATCACTTGGGTGTCCCAATATGGCTGTCGGTGTACTTCCGCCGCTTGGATTTCTGGGATCCGGACACATCTGGATGGAACAAAATGTAAAGACATTACAAGGTAAGTATATATTAGATATTAACATATTAATTATAATTACTTTATATTAATATTAATTGTATCACTTAATATTGAGCAGAATTAAGTATCCTGACATCCCCTATATACTATATGAGCCTGTGTGTAGCCCCCTATAGGGGGCCTCCAGATAAACAGTGTGAGCCCCCTCGTAGCGTCCCATATACAGTATAAGCCCCACATAGACTCCATATATACAGTATGAACTCACAAAGCCTCTATATACATCATGAGTCATGAGTCCAACATAGCGTCCCATATACAGCATGAACTCCACATAGCCTTTTATATACAGTATGAGCCCCACATAGCTTCCCATATACAGTGTGAGTAGCAGATAGCCTTCAATATACAGTATGCGACACACATAGCCTACCATATACAGTATGAGCAGCAAATAGCATTCAATATACAGTATGCGCCCCACATACCCTCTCATATATAGTATGAGCCCCACATAGCCACCATATATAGTATGAGCCCTCACAAAGCCTCCCATTTACAGCATGAGCCCCACATAGCCTCCCATATACAGCATGAGCCCCACATAGCCTCCCATATACAGATTGAGCCCCACATAGCCTCCATATATACATCATGAGCCCAATACAGTATATCCTCCAAAATATAGCATGTGCCCCACATATCTTTCCATATACAGTATGAGCCCTACAAAGACTCTTATGTACATACAAACATCTCATACACAGGAAGGAAAACACCAAATACCCTTATCGCTCCCATTACCCCAGTGTTCTGCTCCTGTCTCCGGTGCACTGATTCTCAGCAGTGCACAGCTGACACAATGAAATAGTATCATCTCCTCAGCTGTTTCACATGCTGATTAATAGAAGAAGGGGCTGGCATCCCCTCCTCCACCAATTTATTCACCACTATCTGATTCGTGAGGATGCAGATAGCAGTGACAGTGTGCTGTGTGACAGATAGATGTGGGCAGCAGAGGGCACAGTTCGCACTTTGCCCAGGTCTGCTCTACTGTATTTTAACTTTAGTGGCTGCTAGAGAAAGGCCAATTGAAGGAGCGCGACCCACAGATTTTAGTAGAGTGGTAAGGCGGCTTTATCCTAACTATTACAGTGGGTTAGGAAAGTATTCAGACTCCTTTAAAATTTTCCCTCTTTGTTTCATTGCAGCCATTTGGTAAATTCAAAAAAGTTCAACACATCTTGACTGAAAAAAACAGAAATGTAGAAATTTTTGCAAATTTATTAAAAAAACCAAACTGAAATATCACATGGTCATAAGTATTCAACCCCTTGGCTCAGACACTCATATTTAATTCACATGCTGTCCATTTCCCTGTGACCCTCCTTGAGATGGTTCTACTCCTTTATTGGAGCCCAGCCGTATTTAATTAAACTGATTGGACTTGATTTGTAAAGGCACAGACCTCACAGCTCACAGTGCATGTCAGACCAAATGACAGCACTCAGAACAAACGTGTTTTTTTGTGAATGAGCCCTGAGTCTTGCACTGCTGCTGCAAGCATCTCTTCCATCTTTCCCTTTCCACATCATGAACTTATTATGTATATTCATAGAGTAAATTAATCTCCTTCAATTCTGCAGTTGTTACAACACAATACTGTTTGGAGTATCTGTCCAAAGTTTTAGGGATTTCTATTACTACTTATAGTCATGCCCGAAATTGTTTGCACCCTTGTAATTGTTCAAGAAAATGAAGTTTTTTTCTGAGATAATTATTGCTACGTTTTTTATACACATTTTTATTACCTTTGTATTGTAAACAACACACAAAAAAACAAAAACAAAGAAAAAACAGGCAAATCATTTCACACAAAAATCCAAAAATGAGCCAGACAAAATTGTTGGCATCCTCAACTTAATATTTGGTTGCACACCCTTTGGAAAAAATAACTGCCAGGAATCGCTTCCTATAACCATCAACACATTTCTTACACCTCTCAACTTGAATTTTTGACCACTCTCCTTTTGTAAACTGTTCCAGCTCTCATATTTAAAGGATGCCTTCACCCAATAGATCTCTCCACAGGTGTTCAATGGGATTTAGATCCAGACTGGCCACTTCAGAACTCTCCAGCGCCTTGTTTCAATCAATTTCTTGGTGCTTCTTAAAGTATGTTTGGGGTCATTGTAATGCTGGAAGACCCATGACTTAGGACACAAACCGAGTCTTCTGACACTGGGCACTACGACCCAAAATCCATTGATAATCTTCAGATTTCACAATATCTTGCCCACAGTCAATACATCCAGTGCCAAAGGCAGCAAAACAACTCCAAAAGATCATTAAACCTCCACCATTGATTGTAGGTACTGTGTTCTTTTCTTTATAGGCCTTATTCCATTTTCAATAAGTTCAATAAGCAGTAGAATAATGTACTTCATGAAAAAAGCTCTATCTTGGTCTTATCTCTCAGCAAAAGCTTTCCCAGAAAGATTTTGGTTTACTCAATTACATTTTGGCAAACAGCAGTCTAGATTTATGTCTCTGTGTCAGCGGTGGGGTCCTCCTGTGTCTCCTGCCATAGCGTTTCATTTCATTCAAATGTCAAAACATAGTTTGCGCTGACTCTGAAGCACACTGAGCCTGCAGGACAGCTTGAATTTATTTGGAACTTGATTGGGGCTTATCCACCATTCGGACTGTCCTGTGCTGCAACCTTTCATCAATTTTTCTCTGTGTCAATGTCCAGGGAAATTAGCTACATAAGTTGTAAACTTCTTGATTATGTTGTGCGCCATGGACAAAGGAACATCAAGATCTCTGGAGATAGACTTGTAACCTTGCCCACACATGTTACTTGCCATAGGTAAGTTTGAATGAGCATCAAATGCTTAAAACAAATTTGTTTACCCACAATTTTGGAAAGGAGCAATTTTTGTTGTTTTGTGTGAATTTATGTCCAATCTGCCTTTTTATCTCTGTATATTTTGTTGTTGTTCCAATACACACAAAAGAAATAAAACATGTGTATAGCAAAATGTGTAATTGCTGGTAGAAGTACTTCACTTTGTGGGACAATTTCAAGAGTGCCGACACTTTCAGCCATGACTGTATATAGCTGAGCCTTTATGTTGGAGTTAAGGGAATCTTTTGAAATTTGAATCAGACAACTTTGCCAAATTCATACAAAAATGTGATTCACAGCAAATAAATTTGTGCAAATACTAACACTGGAAAGCATGTAATCATAACAAGAATATATTTGGGGGAGATGAGAGAGAGGGACAAAGAAAATCACTGCCTGTAAGAGCTTACACTTTACAGGTGACTTAGAGAGAGGGATGGCTCCTGGTTTTTCGTGGGCCCCGAGTGAAAGAGTCTTAGTGGTCCCCTTTAACACATACCACGATTCATGATGCACAAACATGGCAAAGAAATATAGGTATAGTACAATGCCAAAGATTTCACATACTTCTTACATTACATGAGTGATTTCAATTGTAAATTCTACAATAGCTCAGAAACCAGAGAGTATAGTGCTCCATACAGTATTAGGGGCACCACATATTGCTCCATACAGAATAATGAGCCCCATATATTGCTCCATTCAGTATAACGGACCCATATAATGCTCCATACAGAAAAATGGACCCCATATAATGCTCCACACAGAACCTCATATATTGCTCCATACAGAATAATGAGCCCATATATTGGTCCATTCAGTATAATGAGCCCCATGTATTGCTACAATAGAGTATAATGAGCCTCATATAATGCTCCAAACAGTATAATGAGCCCCATATAACGATCCAGAAAGAATAATGAGCCCCATATATTGCTCCATAGAGTATATGACTGACAACATGTATTGCTACATATAATGCTCCATATATAATGGGCCCCATATAATGCTCCATACAGAATAAGCCCCATATATTGCTTCATACTGTATATGATGGGCCCCATACAGAATGGACTCCATGCAATGCTCCAGTATATGATGGGCCCCATATATTACTCGATATATAATGGGCCCCATAAAATGCTCCATACAGTATATGATGGACAATATATAATGCTTCAGTATATGTAGGACCTGATATATTGCTCCATATATAATGGGCCCGTTATAATGCCTCAGTATATGATGACATATAATGGCTTATAATGTTCTGTACAGAATGGGCCCCATATATTGCTCCATGGGTCTAAGGGGTAAAGTTTCCCCTTGTGGAGGGTGACATACCAGTTCTGGCTCATCAAGGTAAGGAGGCTTATTTGCAATGCCATGCTCTTTTGGGAAATTTAATATGCAAATTGCGACATCAGAGAGAAAGAGGACTTGAACTCTATAGCACCACCTGTTGGAAGCAGCGATCCTACAAGTCACAATCAATAATGTAATGAGTCTTGTAATATGACTTAGTGTAAAAGCCAAATCAGAATCTCAATTTGCAGACACGGTGTTTTGGGCTATTGGCCCTCGTCAGTGCAAAGTATGAGAACTGATTTGGCTAGGTGAGTGCTCTGGACTGTAAGGTTTCTCCTTCAGGTTGCACTATAGAGTTCAAGTCCTCTTTCTCTTTGAAGAGGCAATTTGCTTATATTGCTTCAAACATTAAAAAAAAATGAACTACTCACCTCTCCTTGCTGGCCACTGCTCTTCTCTGTACTCCTCAGTGTTGTCGTCTTCTGGCTCTCTGTACTGTGACTGTCCTTTACCCTGGGTGAGCAATCAAATGATGAAGGGAATAGTTATTATGGGGGATTAATTCATGATGTCACCCATGGTACTTGGCAATGAGAAGATGGCTGACGCTGCAGTTCAGGTCCACTGGAGCAGTTGGAGGCGTATCATAGATGTTATAGCTCTCCATGGGTAGAGCTAGGCCCCAGGGCAGTTGTTTGTTTTATTTAAAATGGTGGTGACGGTTGTAATACAGAGTAGATGACAAATTAATAAAACTTAGGACACAGCAGGGTTGCAATTTCCTTTTACCTTTACTTGATAGTCTGGGGGGGCAGACCAGGGGATCACAGATGGTGAGGGAGATCCGGTTAGCCTGGAAGCAATTCAGTATCCACTGAGCCAGAAGACTATGGAGGCCTCCCTACTGCACTATACTCTGAGGTCCTTGCTGCCTAAAACTGTGCTTGGGCCTCTATTCCTGCTTTTCTTTAAGCACTTTCCCGTATGGCAGGCAACTTGAGCGTTTTTTTACAGGTGTCGATCCTTCGTGGCGGCTTCGGGCACTCTTATGCTGTTGTTCTGGGGAGTGTTTTATTGGGCCAGGAGGCCTACAGTCCCCTGCCCTCTGGATTTAGCTGTCAGGCTCTCTTTACCCGCGCAGCCACAGACTCCGGCACCCTCTTTCAAGCACTCAGCTCCGGGGTGAGCTTTCTCTCAGCTCCACTCCCCAGATTCCCCAAATTTCTCCTTTCCTCCCCAACTCTCCTCAGACTCTGTCAGCCCTCACTCCTTCTCTCACTCCCCTCTGACTGACTGACTCTTTCCAGAATAATCTCCTTACCTTAGTACTCACTCCTCCCACCAATTGTCACTCCCTTAAGCTCTGCCCCTTTTGGTCTGGAGTTAGAACAAGTGTTGGATGCTGGTTCTACCTGGTCAGGGGACCTCTCATTGCTTCCAAGCATGACATTACCCCCTGTGAGGGAGGCAATGCCACTGTGGCAACCGGACTCCTGGAATGTCACAGAGTCAGAAGACATGGAAGACACCTCAGTGGAGGAATGGGGAGAGGTAAGTATTCAAGTACCGTGGCCCTGAGCAGTCAGGGGGGCCCACTTGTGGATGCTGGCACCGGCCCCCATAGCGTGCTGGTGTCCCCAATGGTGAGTAGGCCCCTCGCCTGCTCAGTGCCCTGGCAATTGCCCAGGTGTATCGGGTGCTGATGCTGGCCATGGTCAGAGAGGAACTCACTGACACAAACTGTGCTCCGCTGATCTGTGATGGGCCAGGTACTGACCACCACTTTACAAAGTATGATGTTCCGCTAGTAGTCATAGCTGCAGTGCATTATGGGGAGGCCTGCGTGGCAACTCAAAATGATCTCTGTTTCTTCAGCAATGTGAAAAATAGTTCTGGGCAAATTTTTTGCGAGCTGTTAACCAAATCACAAAATATTTAAATTTGCATAAAATTGTGACTTTCAGGCAATTTAACTCAAACTCGATCTTACGCAAATCGACCAGCTCATCTCTTACACTGTTTCATTTCCTGCTTCAGCTTTTAAACAGGCTGTGATAGTCCCTTTTTGATTGGCTATGTTTTATCATGTGATTTAATAGCTTTCATAACTAAAAGGCTTTATGGGGAAGACCTGCATCATTCTAACTGAGGTCTTTTCAGCTGCCTGTGGCTAAAACTATTTTTTTACAATGCGTAAAATTACAGTGGTCATTATTTGGGGAATTGTGAACTTCATCGGGACCTGTAAATGTAGTAATATTCAGTAAGAATGCGATTCACATTGAGTCAATTTGCTTACCTTTATGACAACTTATGCAAGAATAAGGAATAGGGTCAATTTCTAGACTCCACACCTTGCTCTACCCAACACCTAACCAATTGCAGCTTAGGCTGGTTTCACATTAGCGCATTTTCAGCGCACGCACGGCCGGGGGTAGCTCCGCCCCCGAGCCGGCTCTCTGCCCGGCATGCCCGCCCCTTGCTTGTAGCGCCGCCTACTAGCGGCTGCGCACTTTTGACGGATTTTCGGATTTTGGCGCGCACGGCGCACCGTCAAAAGTGCGCAGCGCAGGTCAAAGTGCAACTAGCGCACGGCCTGCGCACGATCTGCGCACCCTATGCTAAAGATAGGGTGCGCCGATCGCAGGCGCCGCTGTCCGCTAGTAGGCGGCGCTACAAGCAAGGGGCGGGCACGCCGGGCAGAGAGCCGGCTCGGGGGCGGAGCTACCCCCGGCCGTGCGCGCGCTGAAAAAGCGCTAATGTGAAACCGGCCTTAGACCACTTCTTCTCTGGTGAAAAAAATTAACAACTGGTTGGACAATTTAGAAATAATTTTAGTGGAATACATAAAATGCAGTTGACTTTTCCTTTTAAAATTGATTAAGAGCATCATAAGAGAATCTTATACGGTATGTCTAATTTTACGATAACATATAAAAATGCTTTAGAACACAGTTTAGCTTCAATTTGGCCATACTATAAAGATAATGCAAGAAAGCGGGCGGCACCGCTATTACCGTTCTGGGATCTGTGGCTGGCAGCAGGCGGAGAGCTCACATCCAGGATTCCCGGGTGCTTGACCTCATAGTAAAACGATAGTGGTATCCAAGAGAAAAAGATCGCACTTTGCGGGATAATGATGAATGTTTATTGACACTGAATTACATGTCACGTCGGGGATGTGAAGGAGAGTGTGTCAAATGGCTGACTACGGCCGTTTCACGCTACTCGAGCGCTTCCACGGGTAGAACTGTGCATCAGAGTGCGTCTGGAGCTTCTTGGAATGGATTTCCATGGTTGAGTAGCTGCACATAAGTTTAAGATCATCACAATGATAAGAATGGTATAACACATGCTTCAGGGCAGCAGAAGATGATGACAACTTGGCTTTAATGCAATCACAGTTGGGCATAATGCAGTTATAATAATATTGTAAGACATGCATTTTAATAGTGCACCCAGAGGCACATCTCTACAGGAGAAGAGGGGACAGAAGTGGGTTAGTATCACATTTATCTTCAGTACTTCATTGTACATGGACTTCAATTTACACTTTGTATTCAGTAGAAAGATTTACAGTATTGAACCTGAAGATCAAGTCATCGATCACGATTGACAGGTGCTGCAGAGGTTGGTGAGTTTGAGAAGCTGTTGAAAAGGAGGTAGCGGCTGTGAATTATTCTCAGAGGAGTGTAGATGGCCCCAAACAATTGAAGCAAGGTGTGGTGGACTTGTAGCCCAAAGGCCTGGACAAAAGACAGATTGAGACTCAAATGAATAAGAGCGTGCCCTCTGAGTGGTGAAAAGGGGATATTTTTAAAGATGATAGTAAGAAAAAAAATGATAGGCAGAGTTTATTGTAATCCTCTGCCAGGGCAACACTGTATAAGAGCTTTTGCAAATTTTGGGTACAAGCTGTAACTTGGATGCATGCTAGGAGTAGCTAAAGGTACCACAGAAATCTCAAAAAGAGGAGCTAGACACATAATTGTCATACAGGTGAAGTCCACTAGGAGGCAGGGGTCCTGGAAATGGCCATACTTGTGGTGAGTGATCATGACACAAAGTCTTTTCTTGCCAGACCTAAAGAAGCTAAAGCTATAATTTGATAAGTCAAAATGACTGAAACAAAATTAGAAGAATATTTAGAATTGAGAGTCCTCAGTGGTTGATACTGTACCTTTTAATGGCTACCTGAAAATATGGTAACACTTTGCAAGCTTTCAAGACTACTCAGGTCTCTTCAACAGGCTAGACTAATACAACATCTGAAGAATCACATATTTATACACAAAACAGCACAGAAATAACGCAATAGATAAGACAAGTGACGTGAAGCAGAATTGTCATTATGGGAGAGGGATAAACATAAATGTTGTAACAGTTCATAGATAAGGAGTGTGGAAGTTTTATTGCCCTCTGATTGGGGTCTGGTTCTGTGTTGTGTGATGACCCCAGAAGGTCTGAAGAGCAAATTCCTTAATTGATGTAAAAATAATAATAATAATAATAATAATAATAATAATAATAAATGTTATTTATATAGCACTGACATATTCCGCAGCACTTTACATTTTAGAGGGGACTTGTACAGACGATAGACATTACAGCATAACAATAATCACATAGATCATAACAGATACCAAGAGGAATGAGGGCCCTGCTCACAAGCTTACAGTCTATGGGGAAAGAGGTAGACATGAAAGGTGGGTGGTAACAATTGCCCTGATTGTATGGACCAGCCATAATGCTAAGTGTGTAACAGTACAGACACAGAGGGCTAATGGATGCATAAAGCATGTGGGAACATGATGCGGGGAACCTGGTTATGGTAAAACTTTTGGCTGTGCCACACAGGGACAGATTAGGCTAATGTGTTGAGGTGGTAGGCCAGTATGAATAAATGCGTTTTTAGGGCACGCTTAAAATTGTGGGGATTGGGGACTAATCGTATTGACCTGGGAAGTGCATTCCAAAGAATTGACGCAGCACGTGTATAGTCTTGGAGACGGGAGTGGAAGGTTCTGATTATTGAGGATGCTAACCTCAGGTCATCAGCAGAACGGAGGGCGCGAGTAGGGTGGTATACTGAAACAAGGGAGGAGATGTAGGGTGGTGCTGAGCCATGGAGAGCTTTGTAGGTGAGGGTAATAAGGGTAATAAGTTTGTACTGGATTCTGGAGTGGATGGGTAGCCAGTGTAATGACTTGCACAAGGTAGAGGCATTGGTCTAACGATTGGCGAGGAATATGATCCTAGCTGCAGCATTCAAGACAGATTGGAGGGGGAGAGTTTGGTAAGAGGGAGACCGATTAGAAGTTACAATAGTCGAGACGGGAATGAATAAGAGAAACAGTAAGAGTTTTCGCGGAGTCAAAAGTAAGAAAAGGTCGAATTCTAGAAATGTTTTTGAGGTGCAGATAACAAGAGCGAGCCAGTGATCGGATGTGGGGGGCAACGGAAATCTCAGAGTCAAGTATGACCCCAATACAGCAGGCATGTTGCTGGGGAGTAATAGTGGAACCACACATGGAAATGGCAATGTCTGGTATAGGTACATTAGTAGCGGGAGGAAACACAAGGAGTTCAGTCTTTGATAGGTTCAGTTTCAGATATAGTGAGGACATGATGTTAGACACAGCATTTAGACAATCGCTGGTGTTTTCTAGAAAGGCAGGTGTGATGTCAGGAAAGGAATTGTATAATCGGGTGTCATCAGCATAGAGATGGTGCTGGAAACCAAATCTACTGATTGTTTGGCCAAGAGGGGCAATGTACAAAGAGAAGAGGAGGGGGCCTAGGACTGATTCTTGAGGAACCCCAACAGTAAGGGGAAGATGAGAGGAGGAGGAACCAGCAAAAGATACAGCAAAGGAGCGGTCAGAGAGATAGGAGGAGAACCAGGAGAGAATGGTGTCCTTGAGGCCAATGGAATGGAGCATAGTGAGGAGGAGCTGTGATGGAAATGGGTCACTGGTGTAAGTGGTTGGGCGAGAAGATGCAAGGAGCCTGCGTACTTCTTCTACTGTGACTGGTTCAAAATCAGAGAGTGAGCTAGATGCAGTGGGGGAGGGAGGACAGTGCCTGATATGAGGTGATTGGGAGATAATTTCCTGTCGGATCTGGTCAATTTTTTCTTTGAAGTAATTGGCAGATCGTCAGCTCGAAGCTCTGTGGTTGGGGCCTGTACTCTTGGGTTGAGTAGAGAATGAAAAATGTCAAAGAGACATTTAGGGTTATTGGACAGTGAGGTGATGAGGGTTTTGAAATAGGTTTGTTTTGAGAGGTGAAGGGCAGTGTTGTATGTTCTAAGCATAAACTTATAATGGATGAAATCTTCGTGTAGATTGGATTTTCTTCACAGACGTTCGGCGCACGTGGAGCACCTCTGCAGGAAACATGTTTGCAGGGTGTGCCAGGGTTGTCGCCATCTGTGTTGTCATGTTCTATGTATAGGAGGTGCAAATTCATCCAGGGCACTTTGAAGTATTTCATGGTAATGCTTCAATGCAGAATCAGGACATGAGAGGGAGGAGATAGGGGCCAATGAAGACTGCAAGTTCTTCATAAGTTTCTGGGTGTTAATGGCCTGTATGTTTCTATAAATATGGACAGTGGGGATGACCTGAGCGGGCTGGCAGTTCTTGATAGAGATTGAAAGAAGGTTGTGGTCAGAGAGCGGGAGAGGAGAGTTTGCAAAATCATCCACTGCACAAAGCCAAGAGAAGACCAAGTCGAGGGAGTTTCCATCTTCATGCATTGGAGAATTAGTAAGCTGCGAAAGGCCAAATGAGGAGGTTAGAGATAAAAGGTGAGTGGCAGATGGGAAGAGGGGAAGAGCAATGGGGATGTTGAAATCGCCCATGATGAGGGTAGGGATGTCACAGGAGAGAAAATGTGGAAGCCAAGTGGCAAAATGGTCCAGGAACTGAAGGGAGGGGCCGGGAGGACGATATACCACCACCACTCGCATGGAGAAGGGGTGCAGAGTCTGACAGCATGGAGCTCAAAAGAAGGGAAGACAAGTGAGGGTACTTGAGGGATAACCTGAAATGTACATTTTGGTGATAGGAGCAGACCAACACCTGCTCTATTGTCTGATCTTGGGGTATGAGAGAAGTGTAGTCCACCATACGAAAGAGCAGCAGCAGCGGTAGTGTCTGACTGCTGGATCCAGGTTTCAGTAAGAGCCAGAAGGTTAAGAGAATTAGAAAGGAAGAAGTCATGAATGAAGGAGAGTTTGTTACACACTGAGCGAGAATTCCAAAGGGCACAGTTAAGAGAGACAGATGGCATTCAGGGAATATTAATAAGATTAGAGGGGTTTCTGAGTGTAGCAGTTGGGGGTTTGACTTTCTATAACATGGGGGACCAGGGTTTGGAGCAATGTCTCCTGCGAGTAGGATAAGGAGGATAGAAAGAGTGAGCAAATGTTTAAGTGATTTGTGAGAGCATCTCTGATGTTGAATGGTGGGACTGAATGGATCTGTGCAATTTAGAAATGTGAAAAGAGCGTGAGTGCTATACATAGGAGAGGAAAGGAGTTAGGGGCCGATAAGGATAGAGTATAGAGAGTTGATGCCAGGGCGGTGGATGTGTGTGAATGCAGCAGCCAGGTTATAAATTACACAAATGCATATGGTATATATTTGTTGTAATCCAAATGTACAGGGAATAGATGTATATAAATGTCTGACCTGTCTCCTGCCCTGTCTAACTGCCATGTTATAACTGCCTCATAAAAGACATAAATCCATGCGATACATTCATTCCTGCACTGAGTGTGTCAAAAGTTGTCAGAAATTTATACTCCCAGACTCTTCTGTCTCTCTGAGACTTGAAGTTACCTTTTAATACAAGTAATTTAATGTCCATCATGCTATGACCGGGGATACAAAAATGTTTTGCCACAAGTAGATCCATTCTTTTTTCTCTTATTGTGTGATGGTGAGAATTCATCCTTGTTCTCAGTTTTTGCCCTGTCTCCCACACATACAGACCCCCAGTTGGACATTTAGTACAAATGATTAGGTACACCACATTAGATGTGATGCAGCTGAAAGTACCTGGGATCTTGGAGTCATGATGTAAGTTGGGTATCTTTATATACCGTGGTCATTATAATATGAATTGAAATCGGGCATCTTTTTGTAGTAAAGGTTGTAATTTCTGTGCATCTCCACTTAGCACCTCCAGATTTGGATTGTAGGTGACCACTAGAGGCACCCGGTTATTTTCATCTTAAGCTTTGCAATGTAGCAGGTGATTCCTTGATATTCTGGTGGTTCTTGTAATTTGGTTTTCAATTGTTCTTGGATGGTAATTCTGGTTCAAAAAGGTCTTTCTGAGGACTCTCAAATCTAAATATTCTTCTATCTACTGGCTAACATGGTACAAAGGTATATATCTTTCCTGGCACAGTCTTGCTCAGGGTCCCATCTGAGGATTCTCCTGGTGTCCTGTGGGCCAGTCCAAGCCTGACCTCTGCAGTATACACTAAATTTAGCTGAGACACTTGTAAGAAACATAAAGTTGGTAAAAAACGTAAAAGCATCATATGATAAAAATAAATACAATAATGGTGTAAAGAATCTCGATCCAGAGGAATTAGTAATGTCCATTTGGGCCTTTGTGGAGAAAGAGATATAATGAGATGACCAATCAATAAATAATATAGAGTCCAAAAATAGAACATATACTGTAGTTTTATTTCACTTTGGTACTTTTTGGCTATGATACAAGGCAGAATATTCTGTACATTGGCCCTCATTCATCATTTGTGCTTTCTTAAAATCTTTCCTTTTTTGTCTTATAGTATTAGATGCTGTTTTTAAAACCATAGTCTTCAGCTTGGTGCACGAAATTCAAGACTTTGGTGCAAAGTGAAAAATGGTCTTTTTTCCTGCCTTGAACACTTTTTGCAACTCCTTGGTGCCAAATGTTGCACGTTTCGCAAAACGACACAAAAATTGCAATAACATACTGGCAAACTTAAAAATACACTAGGGATTGGAGTGGAGTTGCTCCAAATATTGTTACTTTTGAAAATGTCAAAAATGATGAATTAAGCGAAAACATCTGGAATCACTAAACTCCACTCACAAAGTGGAAAACAAGCAAACAAAATAAACAGGTGAGCATATATAAAAAAGACTTAAAAAAGATGCAAATAGAATAATAAATTAGGTGAACACAAAATAAAAAGGTACAAAACACAGAAAACCAGACAAAAAAATGCGCAAAGGCAATCATAATTTGGCATCTATATAAAATCAGTAGAAATATTTGGGATAGGGCTCGCACAGACCACTATATTTTTGTTCTGAGTGCAATCCGGTAAAACATTGGCTAGCACTTGGACCAATGTTATTCTATGGAGCTGTGCACATTTCTTATTTTTTTTCTTTGGACCGAGTCTGTCCAAGCAAAAAATTGCGGTCATTGCTGTGCTGGTCAGGACGTTCTCTTCTGCACTCCACCAAGAGGCATTTCAACCTGTCCTTCTTCCTCTATTTTAACTGTTACACAGGCTTTTGGCCTTCTCTCTGGCACGTCTCATTGTTCCTCACTCGATGTAAGCTCATCATCTCTTTCAACTACAGTGGCCCAATCCACAATATCTGCAATCCATCCTACTGTACTATCTGCATTACCTCTCCAACACAACCTGTGGCAGGTACTCCTCACTAGGCTGCAAATGTTCGCAGTCTCTCTTGACCTTTTTTTTGGCGGGAGATAGAGGATGGTTTCTCCAGTGTCTGACTTTTCTGCCATGGCGAGTATTCATAGAAGAAGCTGAAACTTTCATCCTCCATGATTTTGCAGACATGTAGCAGGGGAATGGCATCAGTCTATTCTTTTTCTGCATTTTCCCTGTTTTGTCTCTTTCCATATGGAGGTCCTACTTCTGATGTGGCAGACATGTCGCACTGCTCTCTTGGTGTCTCTTCCTCCAGTTGCTCCTTCTGTTTTCTACTTTTACATCCCGGTGGGTAGGACTCTTATTTCCAACTTACCTTTTCAGATACGCACCTCCCACAACTCATCATTGGACATTGCTTTCTTGGGGCAGAACCATCGATAGGCTAGGCAAATATATCCACTGCAGCCTCCATGCTGCCACTTGATAAGGCAAGTCAGGACCAAATGAATAAGAGCTGAACTAAACAGACTGTGTACAAAAATAAACTTTTCTTTACTGAACAAACTGGTAAAACGTGTACATCCAGTATCAGGCACGGTACTTTGAAAATACATCTTCTGCATATATCAGAGGTATAAGCTTGACAGTTACATGTGGTAGGGGATTTTTGATGTTGCTTGTTGCACTGAAAGAACTGGTTACTATGTAGGCCTCCATCTTGCTTTCCTTGAGAATTGCAAAGGTCTAGGTGGGCTGGTATAACCCTTCACAACTATGCTCAACTTCCAATTAATGCAGGACACCCAAACGTAGATTTGCAGCTGCATTCTCATAAGCGTATAAGTGTATTACACTTTTTGCAACTCCGTAGGAGATTATGTGTCCCAGCCTGGCCAGTCTTTGTTCAAGCTGTCAAGTCTGGCTATAGGTGCACCTTCTTATCTAGTACAGATAATGCTTGTTGGAGGTCACCACTTGCTTGCTATGAAGAATTATATGAATAATTATTTCTGCCACTTGATACTCGATTACTTTTGAACTTGCTACCTGGATATTGTCCTCTCTCCCTCTTCCACACACAAAACCCTTAATTAAGTTAGGTCTGCAAAATGCTTCTCATGTTTCAGCACTCTCTGATGACTTCCTGACAAACAGGAATGATGCTTCTTTACCCATTTAACACCTAAAAATATGGACAGAATCAAGAACTAACCCCATCCTCGGGCTAACCAAGTGCTACAGGCAACAGAATACATAAAACAACATCAAACACAGGTCAATGCATTATTACACTAAGATCTTCAAAGAGGGTGTCGCCAGCTCCTCCACTTCTCCACTCTTTTTACACATGGCTTCCATTTTCCAACAAGAGTTTTACAGTCAAGGATGTTATTTTTCTGTTCATTTTCCCAGTATAGGGCTCTTCTGACAGGACAGTCTAAACATGCTTCCTCAGCCTTTCTCC
Source organism: Dendrobates tinctorius (assembly GCF_039654945.1). Classification (NCBI taxonomy): domain Eukaryota; kingdom Metazoa; phylum Chordata; class Amphibia; order Anura; family Dendrobatidae; genus Dendrobates; species Dendrobates tinctorius. The sequence goes on along the minus strand of NW_027361784.1, from coordinate 15,692,304 downwards.
TTCATGCAATCTCTCTCTCATAAAAGATGGGACGAGAGAAGATTTTGTACAACACAGGACCTAAGAAATTTGTTTCTACAACATTTTTCCCATGAGAGTCATGATTCAATTACAGGAGGGTAACTAGAAGATCTAAAACTCAATGACAAACTTTTAAAAGGGCCCCCTACTGCTTTACCAACTGGATGGGCTTTCACAAGAATGGCTAGCAAGATGATCTTTTACAAGAGAACCTATAATTAAGAATATGAGATCTTGACTATTGATAGAGTAGAATTGAATTCTGCTATAATTTTACAAAACTCCATATTCGCCAAAATTCGCTTCCATTGGCCACCATTTTTCTGAACCAAAAGGAGGCCATCAAAATGTTGAAAGAGAAAAAAGTCCTCACCGTTCATTTCTCTCCTTACCATCATTTGTTTGGTCATTGCGTAACTGTTGACTGTACTGAAATTTTCAGGCTTCTCATACTGGATTGGGCTTTTGGGTTTAATAGGCCTATGGCCAGCAGGCAATACATAAAGTGTACATGCACATATGAGTCCTACTCTACGTTTTTTATTTTCACTGTGTTTTACGGCCTCCTAAATGTATTAAAAGCAAGACTGTATGAAATGCAAACGTACCCTAAGCATTTCTGAATCACTCCCATGGCGCCAGAAGGGCATGTGCTGATAAAGACCGACATGGACATTTCAGATCTGACCTCCACACTGCCAAACCAGCAACCATAGATAAAGGGTGAAACAGGCCCAGACACAGGTGCATAATCAAATAGGGCTTTGGGGAGGGTGGGGCTGCTGTATGTGTGTACAGCAGCCTAGATCAATCACAATAAAGACAGATAGAATGGCGTGCATAACCAAGCGTGCATGGCAAAAAGTGGGGGTCAGCCACAAACCGATACAAACAAAGAAGCCAGCACTGCCTATAGTCAGCATGCAATACATAAAGTGCACATGCACATATTAGTTTCTAACTGTACTTTAAAATGAGACATTTAGCAAACAATTGATCAATTCTTTGAGCCACCTCGCCATGCCAAGGCATTCTCATATGGGGCAGTCCTACTCTATGTTTTTTATGGTTGCTGGTTTGGCAGTGTGAAGGTCAGATCTGAAATGTCTGCATGTTGTCTGGACCTGGTCGGCCTTTAGCTGCACTCGCCCTTCTGGTGCCATGGGAGTGTTTCAGAAATGCTTCAGGTACGTTTGCATCTAATATAATCTTGCTTTTGATACATTTAGGAGGCCGCAATGGCACAGCGTATATAAAAAACGTAGAGTAGGACTGCCCCATCTGAGAATGCCGTGACGTGGCGGGGTGGCTCAAAGAATTGACCAATTATTTGCCAAATGTCTCAGTTTAAAATACAGTTAGAAACCATTATGTGCATATGGTAAAGTCATCAGAAGAAAAAATCCCAAAGAGATTTAAAGTCTGGGTTTTTGAATTTCGAAGTAACAGCTAGTTATGAGTAATAAGTATTACTTCAAAACACGTCATCCCAGACTTGGGTGGTGTGCGGCATTATGTTGCCCATTCTGCTAGTGCAATGTCAATCAAGAGGTGGTTGGCGCACTGTGCCACACCTTTAAGGCTAGGAACCCCTAAGAGGTTCAGCATCATGTGGCAGAGGGCTCCATATAATCTGTTCAGAATGTTATTGTCACGGTCACGTGTGTCTGGATGCAACGAGTACCGCAAGGCGAACCAATGTGAAGCACGTGACCCTGGATACACCACCTCCAGTGGGGCGAATTTAAACAATAAGGGAAACCTGGGAAACATTAACAATGGTGGGCCCTGCGATAGGGAATAGGGAAGTGGAGACCTCCTGAGCTCCCCTGAGCCAGTGTCCCTGCACTCCTAACGTTCCCTATGCCGGTTCCGCACCGGGCGCGCAACAGGAACCGAAAAACCCTAGCTCATCCTGACCTAAACCCTCACTAGGGAATTGGTCGGTGCGGAAACTAATCCCACCACTGCACTAAAACACACATGAGGAAAGATGACAAAACAAGGGAAACACCACATAGCTTTGCTCTGTTGCGTACGCAACAGAGCCCACCACCTGTGTGCATCTTCTCCACTCGGATCCATCACCATAACTGGATCCTTCACCATAGTGCAGCTTTGGAGCAGAGTCCACCACCAATTGCAGAAGTCCAGTAACAGAGTCCAAAAGATGAGTTCAGCTCCTGCCCAAAAAGTCAAGCATGCTTGAGTCCAGCTCTCAGTAACCAAGTCCCGCATGCTGAGTGCAACTCTCTCCATAGTCGTCACTCCACCAAGCCATGCAAGCACTTCCTGCCAACACCATAAACTGGGACTCCACCACGCCATGCCAGCCCTTCTTGCAGACCACCTAGCTGCCACTTGTCCCCTCTGGCTGGGCTGCGCAGGACTCATGTTCAGCTCCTTCATTCACCCAGGCTTCCTTGTGAATGACTAACACACAATATCACCAATAGTGATTGAACTCACCTGGCTCCCTTTTATAGAGCCTAACACCTGATTTGTAATTGCCTGCACATTAACCCTAAAACTAAGGTGCGATACCACTCACCACCACCGGGCAACTTAGAATGCAACACCACATGTAATAATTCTAATGGCCACCGGGGGCAATCACATCACTTTGGCACCTAGCCAAAGGAAAAAAATTTCAACTTTGTCCATTTAAATTGTCAGATCCAGCCTGGATCATGACAGTACCCCCTCCTTAATGAGGGGCCTCTGGACCCTCAAGACCACTCCTCATAAGGGAAACACCTACAGCGGGGACGCCCAGATCCAGAGTTCACCCCACCACCACCTGACACCTCAGGTTTATGACAAATGCACCGCTGGTATTGGCAATACATGTTCTGGAGGCACCACTCATCTCCACAACGCCGACCTGGGGAACAAGTTTATGTATGTGTATGTTTTCTATGAGCTGATCAGACTCCATAACACACTTCCACAAGATGTTTTTTCGTGGCCACCCATACATGCTCGTTCACACACAGGTCCAGACCTGAATGTTTATTGCACACATTCGTTTGTCATATATTTGGTGAACTCATTCTGGACTCGACAACAGAGGCGTCCCCCTGTGTCCACACTCACACCCCCACAATTCACCAAGGGACACCACCCTCCAACCCTTTCACCATAAGGTCTGCCCTCCCAGGGTTGGCTAATGGCGAGGGGTGAGAATTGTCCCTACTCCCCCGCAGCACACCTGCCGCTCACACCTGAAGGAGAAGGGGACAGGAATATGGAGGAAATATACACTCGCTGTTCACCTCCACACGGCCAGGAGGCGGCGGCTTCTTCGGTGGTATAGAAGATTTGGCGTGAGCCCCGCCGACTATACACCAGTCTGCTCACTACAGGGACGTACCCCTTCACCTCAGGGAACCCCAGACAGCACCATGGGGATCACCAACTCCACCCACCAGTCTGGTTACATCCGCCTGTATGAACAAGTCCCACTCCCCAGCAGCGACTCTAGGGGGCACTTTGCCAGAGCCGCAGGAATATGGAGGAGAAATACACTCGCTGGTCGCCTACACACGACCAGGAGGGGCGGCATTGAAGATTTGGTGTGAGCCCCGTGGACTATACACCAGTCTGCTCACTACAGGGACGTACCCCTTCGCCTCGGGGAACCCCAGACAGCACCATGGGGATCACCAACTCCACCCACCTGTCTGGTTACGTCCGCCTGTATGAACAAGTCCCGCTCCCCAGCAGTGACTCTAGGGGATTTTTGCCAGACCGCAGCCATTTTGATTTCCTGGTTATTTGAGCAGAGGCCCCAGACCCTGATAACTGCTGCTGCAGCGGCTCTAGCACACCATGCCGCTCCTCACTCACCTCAGTGAGGCCCAGCAGCATTTACTCACAGGTCTCCACATGGCCAAAACTCACCAGAAAAAAAAAAGTATGGTTGGTGATAATGTCACGTTCACGTGTGTCTGGACGCAGCGAGTACCGCAAGGCGAACCCATGTGACACACGTGACCCTGGACACACCACCTCCAGTGGGGCGAATTTAAACAATAAGTTAAACCTGGGAAACATTAACAATGGTGGGCCCTGCGATAGGGAATAGGAAAGTGGAGACCTCCTGAGCTCCCCTGAGCCAGTGTCCCTGCACTCCTAACGTTCCCTATGCCGGTTCCGCACCGGGCGCGCAACAGGAACCGAAAAACCCTAGCTCGTCCTGACCTAAACCCTCACTAGGGAATTGGTTGGTGCGGAAACTAATCCCACCACTGCAGTAAAACACACATGAGGAAAGATGACAAAACAGGGGAAACACCACATAGCTTTGCTCTGTTGCGTACGCTCCTAGCAACAGAGCCCACCACCTGTGTGCATCTTCTCCTCCACCCAGATCCATCACCATAATTGGATCCTTCACCATAGTGCCGCCTTGGAGCAGAGTCCACCACCAATTGCAGAAGTCCAGTAACAGAGTCCCAAAGATGAGTTCAGCTCCTGCCCAAAAAGTCAAGCATGCTTGAGTCCAGCTCTCAGCAACCAAGTCCCGCATGCTGAGTGCAACTCTCTCCATAGTCGTCACTCCACCAAGCCATGCAAGCACTTCCTGCCAACACCATAAACTGGGACTCCACCACGCCATGCCAGCCCTTCTTGCAGACCACCTAGCTGCCACTCGTCCCCTCTGGCTGGGCTGCGCAGGACTCATGTTCAGCTCCTTCATTCACCCAGGCTTCCTTGTGAATGATTAACACACAATATCACCAACAGTGATTGAACTCACCTGGCTCCCTTTTATAGAGCCTAAGACCTGATTTGTAATTGCCTGCACATTAACCCTAAAACTAAGGTGCGATACCACTCACCACCACCGGGCAACTTAGAATGAAACACCACGTGTAATAATTCTAATGGCCACCGGGGGCAATCACATTACTTTGGCACCTAGCCAAAGGAAAAAAAGTTCAACTTTGTCCATTTAAATTGTCAGATCCAGCCTGGATCATGACAGTTATACTAAGAACCTCATGTTCAGTTTTGTAAATTTTGCCTTGTGGCAGTAGATCAATGCATGATTTTTGGATGTGTGTTCTTTTTCTTTATTTCTGTTTTCCTTTTTTAGATATGGATATTCTTAACATATTAAATGGAAGCATACTCACCTACCACTACCCGGGGAACTATTGTTTGCCACTCAGGAAATGATGCCTGCTCTGTTGGGAAGTCACATAACCGCTAAAGTTAGTGAAAACCAGGTGACTAGAAGAGCTCAGCATCAGATGTTTCTGATATGATGTGCTCCTCTAGTCAACTGACTGCTAAAACCAGTCACAGGCTTCAGTGGTCCTGTGTGTTCTGAATTAAGTAGGCATCACTTAAAAAGCTGTGATAGGTCCAGGGACCTGCTGGTTGCTTAGTATACCTCCGTTTTAAATTTAAGAGCATCCATTCTTACATTTTTATTCTGTATTGGACAACCTCATTTAAATTGCTAACATAGGTGAGTCCCTATGGTCTTAAAGTATGCAAAATATTAAGTCTGCACTTGGTTGATTATTGTGATCTAGATTTGCACATCATGTTCATGTGAAATTCTCTTGAGTAATATCTCCTTAATTACACATACAATGTGAAAATGAATAGTAATAATAAAAATAAAGAAAAAAGGTGATACGAGAAGAATACAAAAAGTCAACAAGCGTGCTTATAAAGAGGAGATGTAAATAACATTAAAAGCTTATTAGGATTCATGGGCACAATCCACGTTGCCGCGCACAGGAAGGGAGTGACAGGGCAATTAGGCAACTGCAAAAGCGATCGTTCTGGATATACCAACTAAGTGCTGCAGGTGATAAAGGTTTTAATTATACAATTGATTTTATCTCCTTTATGTAAGATAAATTTCTCCTACAAGCCAGTTTTGGTCAAAGGAGAGAGATTTATTACAATGGAAAACTGATAAATTGTGTTTGCCTGCCCCCAGGTTGAAACCTGATGCAAATTTCCTTGTTCCTAAATTTAAAGATTGTGATAGATTACTGGATCTTATTAGCATCATAATTTATGATTAACAATTTTAACATTAATGGTAATACACACTTCAGTGATACAGCACAGAATACCATTTAGAAGAAAGAGGCTCTAACTGCACCTTCGTATACCTCATCTTATCATATGTCCAGAACAGAGTTATTTCAACTGGAACAAAACAGTTAAATTTGGACAAAAGATTTAACGTGCTCCAAATACATTTTGTCCAAATAGAGACTATAACTTTTAAGGGCAAAAAGGGTTATATATATATATATATTTACACTGCTCAAAAAATATAGGGAACACTTAAACAACAGAATATAACTCCAAGCAAATCAAACTTCTGTGAAATCAAACTGTCCACTTAGGAAGCAACACTGATTGACAATCAATTTCACATGCTGTTGTGCAAATGGAATAGACAACAGATGTAAATTATTGGCAATTATCAAGACACACTCAATAAAGGAGTGGTTTCTGCACGTGGGGACCACAGACCACATCTCAGTACCAATGCTTTCTGGCTGATGTTTTAGTCACTTTTGAATGTTCGTTGTGCTTTCACACTCGTGGTAGCATGAGATGGACTCTACAACCCACACAAGTGGCTCAGGTAGTGCAGCTCATCCAGGATGGCACATCAATGCAAGCTGTGGCAAGAAGGTTTGCTGTGTCTGTCAGCGTAGTGTCCAGAGGCTGGAGGCGCTACCAGGAGACAGGCCAGTACATTAGGAGACATGGGGGCCGTAGGAGGGCAACAACCCAGCAGCAGGACCGTTACCTCAGTCTTTGTGCAAGGTGGCCCCGCCCACCAAATCAGACCCAGAGTGGCCCCACCCACCAAATCGGACCCAGAGTGGCCCCGCCCACCAAATTGGACCCAGATGGGCTACGCCCACCAAATCGGACCCTGAGGGGCCCTGCCCACCAAATCGAACCCTGAGGGGCCCCGTCCACCAAATCAGACCCTGAGAGGCTCAGCCCACCAATTCGGACCCTGAGGGGCCCTGCCCACCAAATCAGACCCTGAGGGGCCCCACCCACCAAATCGGACCCTGAGTGGCCCCGCCCACCAAATCGGACCCTGAGGGGTCCCATCCCACCAAATCAGACGTAGAGTGGCCCCACCCACCAAATCGGACCCTGAAGGGCCCCACCCACCAAATTAGACTGAGAGTGGCCCCAACCACAAAATCAGACCCTGAGGGGCCCCGGACACAAAATCGGACCCTGAGGGGCCCTTGCCACAAAATCAGACCCTGAGGGGCCCTGGCCACAAAATCGGACCTTGAGGGGCCCCACCCACAAAATTGGACCCTGAGGGGCCCCACCCACAAAATCAGACCCTGAGGGGCCCCTGCCACAAAATCGGACTCTGAGGGGCCCCGCCACAGAATCGTACCCTCAGGGGCCCCGCCCACCAAATCATACCCTGAGGGGCCCCACCCACCAAATTGGACCCAGAGTGGCCACTCCCACCAAATTGGACCCAGAGGGGCTCCGCCCACAAAATCAGACCTTAAGGGGCTCCACCCACAAAATCAGACCCTGAGGGGCCCCGGCCACAAAATCGGACCCTGAGGGGTCCCAACCACAAAATCAGACCCTATGGGGCCCCTGCCACAAAACCGGACCCTTAGGGGCACTAACCACAAAATCGGACCCTGAGGGGCCCTGGCCACAAAATCAGACCCTGAGGGGACCTACCCACAAAATCAGACCCTGAGGGGCCCCAGCCACAAAATTGGACCCTGAGGGGCCCCACCCACAAAATAGGACCCTGAGGGGCCCCGCCCACCAAATCGGACGTTGAGGGGCCCCACCCACCAAATCGGACCCTGAGGGGCCCCCCCAGCAATTGAAGCCCTGAGGAGCCCAGGCCACCGAATCGGATCCTGAGGGGCCCCACCCACAAAATCGGACCCTGAGGGGCCCTGCCCACCAAATCGGACCCAGAGTGGCCCTGCCCACCAAATCGGACCCAGAGTGGCCCCACCCACAAAATCGGACCCTGAGGGGCCCCACCCACAAAATCGGACCCTGAGGGGCCCCAACCACAAAATCGGACCCTGAGGGGCCCCGGCCACAAAATTGGACCTTAACCCCTTCACTACCAAGGGTGGTTTGCACGTTAACTACCGGGCCAATTTTTACAATTCTGACCACTGTCCCTTTATGAGGTAATAACTCTGAAACGCTTCCATGGATCCCGGTGATTCTGACATTGTTTTCTCGTGACATATTGTACTTCATGTTAGTGGTAAAATTTCATTCATATAACTTGCGTTTATTTGTGAGAAAAATGGAAATTTGGCGAAAATTTTGAAAATTCCGCAATTTTCCAAATTTGAATTTTTATGCCCTTAAACCACAGAGATATGGCACACAAAAAAGTCAATAAGTAACATTTGCCACATGTTTACTTTACATCAGCACAATTTTGGAACCAAAATTTTTATTTGGTAGTAAGATATAAGGGTTAAAAGTTGACCAGCGATCTCTCATTTTTGCAACACCATTTTATTTTTACGGACCACATCACATTTGAAGCCACTTTGAGGGGACTATATGATAGAAAATACCCAAAAGTGACACCATTCTAAAAACTGCACCCCTTAAGGTGCTTAAAACCACATTCAAGGAGTTTATTAACCCTTCAGGTGCGTCACAGGAATTTTTTGAATATTTAAAAAAAATTAACATTTAACTTTTTTTCACAAAAAAAATTACTTCAGGTTCAATTTTTTTTATTTTACCAAGTGTAACAGGAGAAATTGGACTGCAAAAATTATTGTGCAATTTGTCCTGAGTACGCTGATACCTGATATGTGGGGGGGAACCACTGTTTCAGCGCATGGCAGAGCTCAGAAGGGAAGGAGCGCCGTTTGACTTTTTCAATGCAAAATTGGCTGGAATTCTGATCGGACGCCATGTCGCGTTTGGAGAGCCCCTGATGTACCTAAACAGTGGAAACCCCCCACAAGTGACCCCATTTTTGAAACTAGACCTCCTAAGGAACTTATCTAGATATGTGGTGAGAACTTTGAACCCACAAGGGCTTCACAAAAGTTTATAACGCCCAGGCGTGAAAATAACAAAACATTTTTTTTCCACAAAAATGATATTTTTGCCCCAAAATTTTTATTTTCCTAGGGGCAACAGGAGAAATAGAACCCCAAAAGTAGTTTTGCAAATTGTCCTGAGTAGGCTGATACCCCATATGAGGGGGTAAAACACTGTTTGGGTGCATGGCAGAGCTTGGAAGGGAAGGAGCACCATTTGACTTTTTCAACGCAGAACTGGCTGGAATTGAGATCAGACGCCATGTTGCGTTTGGAGAGCACCTCATGTGCGCAAATAGTGGAAACCCCCAATTCTAACCCTAGCCCTAACCCTAGCCCCAACCCTAACCCTAACCCTAGCCCTAACCCTAACCCTAACCCTAACCCTAGCCCTAACCCTAGCCCTAGCCCTAACCCTAATGGGAAAATGGAAATAAATACATTTTTTTATTTTATTATTTTTCCCTAACTAAGGGGGTGATAACGGGGGGTTTGATTTACTATTTATGGCGGTTTTTATTTTTGGCAGCTGTCGCACGCTAAAAGACGCTTTTTATTGTAAAAATAGTTTTTGCATCACCACATATTGAGAGCTATAATTTTTCCATATTTTGACCCACCGAGTCATGTGAGGTCTTATTTTTTGCGGGACGAGTTGACGCTTTTATTGGTATCATGTTTGGGCATGTGACATTTTTTGATCGCTTTTTATTTCATTTTTTGTGACGCAGAATGAACAAAAACCAGCGTTTCATGAATTTCTTTTGGGTGGTGCGTTTACGCCGTTCCGGGTGCAGTAAAATTTATAATGCAGTTTTATTCTTCGGGTCAGTACGGTTACAGCGATACCTCATTTAGGTCATTTTTTTATGTTTTGGTGCTTTTATGCAATGAAAACAATTTTATATAAAAAATAATTATTTTTGCATCACTTTATTCTGCGAGCTATAACTTTTTTATTTTTTCGCTGATGATGCTGTATGGCAGCTCGTTTTTTGCGGGACAAGATGACGTTTTCAGCGGTTCCATGGATATTTATATGCGTCTTTTTGATTGCGCGTTATTGCACTTTTTGTTCGGCGGTAGGATAATAAATCATTATTTTTTGCTTCGTTTTTTATTTTTATTTTTTAAGGGGTTCGCTTAAGGGGTTAACTATTGGGACGGGTCGTTACGGACGCGGCAATACCAAATATGTGTACTTTTATTGTTTTTTTTTTCTTTTTATTTGCAAAAAATGAATTTTTGGGGGAATATTTTTTTTTTTTATTTTATTTAGTGATTTTTTAAAATTATTTTTACACTTTTTTTTATTTTTTTTTTACTTTATTACAATGTCCCAGGGGGGACATAACTGTCCTGTGACAGATCGCTGATCTGTCACATCACAGATCACTGTGACAGATCAGCAATCTGTCACAGGCACTGCACAGGCTTCCTCATGCCTGCGCTTTGCAGGCACTGAGGAAGCCAGCTTCCTGCAGGCCCCCGGAGGTCCCCGTCGCCATATTGGATACGGGGACCTGCAGGGAAAGAGCCCCCCGCAGCAGTGCTGCACATTGCGCTGCCGTGGGGGGCTCAGGGAAGCACAGAGGGAGCCCCCTCCCTGCCGATGCTTCCTTTTAACCCCCGGTACACCGCGATCGTGTTTGATCGCGGTGTGCAAGGGGTTAACGTGTCGGGGGCGGTCCGTGACCGCCCCTGACACATTGTGCCGGGTGTCAGCTATGATAATTAGCTGACACTCGGCCGTGATCAGCGGCGCTCACCACGTGGGCGCCGCTGATCGCGATGACGTAATATTCCGTCCATGGTAATTAGGTCCATGGTCACATGGATGGAATATTACGTCAATTGTAGGTAAGGGGTTAAGGGGCCCCCGCCACAAAATCGGACCCTGAGGGGCCCCATCCACCAAATCGGACCCTGAGGGGCCCCGCCCACCAAATCGGACCCTGAGGGGCCAAGCTCACCAAATCGGACCCTGAGGGGCCCCGCTCACCAAATCGCACCCTGAGGGGCCCCGCTCAACAAATCAGACCCTGAGGAGCCCCACTCACCAAATCGGACCCTGAGTGATCCCATCCACCAATTCAAGCCCTGAAGAGCCCAGGCCACCGAATTGGATCCTGAGGGGCCCCACCCACCAATTCAGACCCTGAGGGCACCCACAGTTAAAACAGATCCTGAGTTGAAAGTCTTGCAGGGGCAGCAGGCAAGTCTCTCTTAAAGGGGCAGCCCGGGCTCCATTTCAAAGCACAATCTGTACTTCCTTCAGGAAATACACATCTAGTTATATAAATGGTATTTGCAAGAAACTCACATAAAGCACCATTGCTGGAAAAAATACATGGTTACAATTAATAATATGCTATGGAAAGATGATAGCAAGACTGTTCTTTTTGAGTCTGAAGGCCGCAAACAGTTTATGAGCTGAGACATAAACATTGAATTAAAGCCACAAGTACACTGTGAAAACTGGAAAACATGGAGGTACAAGCATAATGGTTTGGTGATGTTTCTCATACTAAAGAGTTGGGCTCATTTATCGCAAACCAGGCACCATGGACCAGTCTAAATATATAAAAATACTGGAAGAGGTGATGTTGCCTTATGCTGAAGATGACATACCCTTGTAATCTGTGCTTCATCAGGAAAACAACTTGAAAGACACCAACAAGCAGGCAACATCCTGTTTCCAGACCGACAAGATTGATTTTATAAAGTGGCCAATCCAATCAACAGACCTCAATCCGATTAAAGGGAATCTGTCAGGTGATTTTTTTCATACCATACTAAATGTATCCTGAAATAAGACTTGGGCAGCCCTTTCAGAATATGTAACTTTTATTGTTGTACCTTTGCCATATTGTCTTGCTGTAAGCGCCGAACAATTCAGTCACTTGCCGTCTAGTCAAGCATATGTAATCCCACCACTCTGTGCCAACATCCATGATAGGGTTCAGTCAGGCTGCCATATTATCCACCTGAAGATCTCATCTTCTGAGATCTTGATGCCGATATCTACATCTGCGCATGCGTCGCCCCCGGCGGCCATTTTCCAAGAGTCCATGGCAAAGGAAACCACGGAACTGCGGGGGCCTCTGGCCTTTCACAAAATGGTGTCATGGCCCCCGCAGCATCAGAGACCCCAGCAGCAGCACCGGAGACCCCATCAGCAGCACCAGAGACCCCAGCAGCACTGCCGGGTATCCTCCTCATCCCATCCTGCAGCAACAGTACCAGTAAGGTATATATGCATTATAAGATGCACCCCATTTCCCCCCCCAAATTTTTGGGAAAAAAGTGCGTCTTATAATCCGTAAAATAAGGTATTCATTTTTCTTCATTTTCAGTTTAACAATTTATATTTTCTTCATGTTTTCATTTGGAATTGTATGTGCAGTGCTCCTAGTGCCTTTGTGTTTATGGAAATAAATGGAAATAAATGCCATTATGAGGATTGATCTTTTTCAGTTGTTTTAAACATACTGCTATTATTTTGCACATAACTGTATATGCTTACCTATCCACACTATTGTCACTGGAGCTACCAAGTCCTCTGTACCTGTCTTCTATTTGTCCATTACAGGTCTGATGTCAAACTGAGACCTGTAATTGTCCCCATGTGTCAGGTGACACATGCATTATCTCCTATGTAACCACCTTAGGCCAAGTATAGACCTCAGATTGACTTCATATGGTCATGTCAGAGGGTATAATGACATGCATTGCTCATCCCATGAATAAATTAGGCCAATCACAGGCCTCAAGTTTATCTCAGTGCCAGAATGGAGTTCCGAAAACAGCAGAAGTCCGGGAAGCTCCGGTGGAGAAAGGTTATGTACAGGTGTGGAAAGGTGAGCATACTTTTTTAATTTTTTAAAAAATATTTTAACCCATTCTCACACATGGATAGAATCCAACAAAATTATAGACTTATCTCTAATTGTAACATCAAGCTGAGAACTAATATTAAAAATTGTATAACCTTTTGCTAGTCTACTACCCCTTTGATCCCCAAGATCACATAGCAATGTTCCATAGTTTTGCCAGGCATAAAGCTGCTTTTCTTGTGGCACAATGTCCAGTATGGCAGTTTATTAGGAAGTGTGATAGTACATCATGCTCATTGTGTAGTAGTGTAGAACAATACAGCAAATGGCCAAGCTTGGTATTGAACAATAACTAATATTGTGGGGGCTATTTAATTTTTATATCTATTGGTTTTCCTATAATAAGGTTTTGTAGGGAATATAGATTCTTAGGTGAATGAGTAGAAAGTCTTTAAAGCTTAATACAGGCTACCTATGTAATGGCAGAGGTTCCACTGGATCTAAGTAACTGAAACAAAAACGTTGAAAAAGTTTATGTTAAATCTACAGCTCTCGAACTTATAGATGCGTCCAACCCCTGTTGAAATTTTAGCTTTAATTTTTCACCAAACAAACTCAATATTTCATAATACATTGAAGCATAATACTTTGAAGGATGCAATTCACAATGCAATTAGATATAGACACATACAGTGGGGAAAAAAGTAGTTAGTCAGCCAGCAATTGTGCACGTTCTCCCACTTAAAAAGATGAGAGAGGCCTATAATTTACAACATAGGTAGACCACAACTATGAGAGTCAAAATGAGAAAACAAATCCAGAAAATCACCTTGTCTGATTTGGTAAGATTTATTTTTCAAATTATGGTGGAAAATATGTATTTGGTCACCTAAAAACATGCAAGTTTTCTGGCTCTCACAGACCTGTAACTTCTTCTTTAAAAGGCTCTTCTGTCCTCCACTGATTACCTGTAGTAATGGCACCTGTTTGAACTTGTCATCAGTATAAAAGACACCTGTCCACAACCTCCAACAGTCACACTCCAAACTCCACTATAGTGAAGACCAAATAGCTGTTGAAGGACACCAGAAACAAAATTGTAGCCCTGCACCAGGCTGGGAAGACTGAATCTGCAATAGGCAAGCAGCTTGGTGTGATGAAATCATCTGTGGGAGCAATAAAAAGAAAATGGAAGACACACAAGACCACTGATAATCTCCCTCGATCAGGGGCTCCATGCAAGATCTCACCATGTGGGGTCAAAATAATCACAAGAACGGTGAGCAAAAAACCCAGAACCACATGGGGGGACCTAGTGAATGACCTGCATAGGGCTGGGATCACCGTAACAAAGGCTACCATCAGTAACACACTGCGCCACCAGGGACTTAGATCCTGTAGTGCCAGATGTGTCCCCCTGCTTAAGCCAGTACATGTCTGGGCCTGTCTGAAATTTGCTAGAGAGCACTTGGATTATCCAGAAGAGTATTGGGAGAATGTCATATGGTCTGATGAAACCAAAGTAGAACAGTTTGGTAGAAATAAACCTTGTTTTGTTTGGAGGAGACAGAATGCTGAGTTACATCCAAAGAATACCATACCTACTGTGAAGCATGGGGCTGGCAACATCATGCTTTGTGGATGTTTCTCTGCAAAGGGACCAGGACGACTGATCCGTGTACATGAAAGAATGAAAGGGAGATTTTGAGTGAAAACCTCCTTCCTTCAGCAAGGGCATTGAAGATGAAAGATGGATGGGTCTTTCAGCATGATAATGACCTTCAGCACACCACCAGAGTAACAAAGGAGTGGCTTCATAAGAGGCATATGAATGTCCAGGTGTGGCCTAGCCAGTCTCCAGATCTCAACCCCAGAGAAAACCTTTGAGGAATTTGAAAGTCAGTGTTTCCCAGCGACAGGCCCAAAACATCACTGCTCTAGAGGAGATCTGCATGGAGGAATGGGCCAACATACCAAGAACAGTGTGTGCCAACCTTGTGAAGACTTACAGAAAATGTTTGACCTCTGTCATTGCCAACAAAGGATATGTAACAAAATATTGAGATGAACTTTTGTTAACCCCTTACCTACAATTGACGTAATATTCCGTCCATGTGACCATGGACCTAATTACCATGGACGGAATATTACGTCATCGCGATCAGCGGCGCCCACGTGGTGAGCGCCGCTGATCGTGGCCGAGTGTCAGCTAATTATCATAGCTGACACCCGGCACAATGTGTCAGGGGCGGTCACGTTAACCCCTTGCACACCGCGATCAAACGCGATCGCGGTGTACCGGGGGGTTAAAGGGAAGCATCGGCAGGGAGGGGGCTCCCTCCATGCTTCCCTGAGCCCCCCACGGCAGCGCAATGTGCAGCGCTGCTGCGGGGGGCTCTTTCCCTACAGGCCCCCGGATCCAAGATGGCGACGGGGGCCTGCAGGGAGCTGACTTCCTCACTGCCTGCAAAGCGCAGGCATGAGGAAGTCTGCAGCAGTGCCTGTGACAGATCGCTGATCTGTCACAGTGATCTGTGATGTGACAGATCAGCGATCTGTCACAGGACAGTGATGTCCCACCTGGGACAAGGTAATAAAGTAAAAAAAAAAAAAAAAAATCGCTAAATAAATCAGTAAAAAAAAAAAAAATATTCCCCAATAAATCCATTTTTCAAAATAAAAAAAAACAAAAACAATAAAAGTACACATATTTGGTATCGCCGCGTCCGTAATGACCTGCCCTATAAAACTGTCCCATTAGTTAACCCCTTTAGCGAACCCCTTAAAAAATAAAAATAAAAAACGAAGCAAAAAATAATGATTTATTATCATACACCGAACAAAAAGTGCAATAACGCGCGATCAAAAAGACGCATATAAATATGCATGGTACCGCTGAAAACATCATCTTGTCCCGCAAAAAACGAGCCACCATACAGCATCATCCGCAAAAAAATAAAAAAGTTATAGCTCGCAGAATAAAGCGATACAAAAATAATTATTTTTTATATAAAATAGTTTTCATTGCAAAAAACCGACAAAACATAAAAAAACGACCTAAATGAGGTATTGCTGTAACCGTACTGACCCGAAGAATAAAACCGCTTTATCAATTTTACCGCACGCGGAACGGTGTAAACGCACCCCCCAAAAGAAATTCATGAAACGCTGGTTTTTGTTCATTCTGCGTCCCAAAAATCGGAATAAAAAGCGATCAAAAAATGTCACGTGCCCAAAAATGGTACCAATAAAAACGTCAACTCGTCCCGCAAAAAATAAGACCTCACATGACTCGGTGGGTCAAAATACGGAAAAATTATAGCTCACAATATGTGGTGATGCAAAAACTATTTTTACAATAAAAAGCGTCTTTTAGCGTGCGACAGCCGCCAAACATAAAAACCGCCATAAATCGTAAATCAAACCCCCCGTTATCACCCCCTTAGTAAGGGAAAAATAATAAAATTAAAAGAAAATGTATTTATTTCCATTTTCGCGCTAGGGTTAGGGTTAGGGTAGGGTTAGGGCTAGGGTTAGGGCTAGGGTTAGGGCTAGGGTTAGGGCTAGGGTTAGGGTTAGGGCTAGGGTTAGGGCTAGGGTTAGGGCTAGGGTTAGGGTTAGGGCTAGGGCTCAGATTAGGGTTAGGGGTGTGTTGAGGTTCGGGTTGGAGTTATAATTGGGGGTTTCCACTGTTTGGGCACATCAGGTGCTCTCCAAAGGCAACATGGCGTCTGATCTCAATTCCAGCCAATTCTGCGTTGAAAAAGTCAAATGGTGCTCCTTCCCTTCCAAGCTCTGCCATGTGCCCAAACAGTGTTTTACCCCCACATGTAGGGTATCAGCCTACTCAGGACAAATTACAAAACAACTTTTGGGGTCCAATTTCTCCTGTTACCCTTAGGAAAATAAAAAATTGGGGGCAAAAATATAATTTTGCGGAAAAAAATGTTTTTTTTATTTTCACGCCCAGGCGTTATAAACTTCTGTGAAGCACTGGGGGGTTCAAAGTGCTCACCACACATCTAGATAAGTTCATTAGGGGGTCTAGTTTCCAAAATGGGGTCACTTGTGGGGGGTTTCCACTGTTTAGGTACATCAGGGGCTCTCCAAACGCAACATGACACCCGCAGACCATTCCATCAAAGTCTGCATTCCAAAACGTCACTACTTCCCTTCCGAGCCCCGAGGTGTGCCCATACAGTAGTTTTCTCCCACATATGAGGTATCAGCATACTCAGGACAAATTGGACAACAACTTTTGGGGTCCAATTTCTCCTGTCACCCTTGGGAAAATAAAAAAATGGTGACTAAAAGATCATGTTTGTGGAAAAAATACGATTTTTTTATTTTCACACCCGGACGTTATAAACTTCTGTGAAGCACTGGGGGGTTCAAAGTGCTCACCACACATCTAGATAAGTTCATTAGGGGGTCTAGTTTCCAAAATGGGGTCACTTGTGGGGGGTTTCCACTGTTTAGGTACATCAGGGGCTCTCCAAACGCAACATGACACCCGCAGACCATTCCATCAAAGTCTGCATTCCAAAACGTCACTACTTCCCTTCCGAGCCCCGACGTGTGCCCATACAGTAGTTTTCTCCCACATATGAGGTATCAGCGTACTCAGGACAAATTGGACAACAACTTTTGGGGTCCAATTTCTCCTGTTACCCTTGGGAAAATAAAAAAATGGGGACTAAAAGATCATGTTTGTGGAAAAAATACGATTTTTTTATTTTCACGCCCGGACGTTATAAACTTCAGTGAGGCACTGGGGGGTTCAAAGTGCTCACCACACATCTAGATAAGTTCCTTGGGGGGTCTAGTTTCCAAAATGGTGTCATTTGTGGGGGGTTTCTACTGTTTTGGTACATCAGGGGCTTTCCTAACGCGACATGGTGTCCGATCTCAATTCCAGCCAAAAACGTCAAATGGCGCTGCTTCCCTTCCGAGCTCTGCCATACGCCCAAATAGTGGTTTACCCCCACATGTGGGGTATCAGCGTACTCAAGATAAATTGCACAATATCTTTTAGGGTCCTGTAACTTTTGGAAAAATAAGAATTGAGGGTGAAAAGATCATTTTTGTGGAAAAAATATGATTTTTTAATTGTACTGCTGTACGTTATAAACTTCTGTGAAGCCCTTGGGGGTTCAAAGTTCTCACCACACATCTAGATAAGTTCCTTGGGGGGTCTAGATTCCAAAATGGTGTCATTTGTGGGGGGTTTCCACTGTTTTGGTACATCAGGGGTTTTCCAATCGCGACATGGTGTCCGATCTCAATTCTAGCCAAAAACGTCAAATGGCGCTGCTTCCCTTCCGAGCTCTGCTATGCGCCCAAATAGTCATTTACACCCACATATGGGGTATCAGCGTACTCAGGACAAATTGCACAATAACTGTTAGGGTCCTGTTACCCTTGGAAAAATAAAAATTGGGGGTGAAAAGATCATTTTTGTGGAAAAAATATGATTTTTTAATTGTACCGCTGTACGTTATAAACTTCTGTGAAGCCCTTGTGGGTTCAAAGTTCTCACCACATATCTAGATAAGTTCCTTGGGGGGTCTAGTTTCCAAAATGGGGTCACTTGGGGGGGTTTCCACTGTTTAGGTACATCAGGGGCTCGCCAAACGTGACATGGCGTCCGATCTGAATTCCAGCCAATTTTGCATTGAAAAAGTCAAACGGCGCTCCTTCCATTCTGAGCTCTGCCATGCGCCGAAACAGTGGTTCCCCCCCACATATCAGGTATCAGCGTACTCAGGACAAATTGCACAATAAGTCTTGCAGTCCAATTTCTCCTGTTACCCTTGGTAAAATAAAGAAAATTGAACCTGAAGTATTTTTTTTGTGAAAAAAAGTTAAATGTTCATTTTTTTTTTAATATTCAAAAAATTCCTGTGACGCACCTAAAGGGTTAATAAACTTCTTGAATGTGGTTTTAAGCACCTTAAGGGGTGCAGTTTTTAGAATGATGTCACTTTTGGGTATTTTCTATCATATAGACCCCCCAAAGTGGCTTCAAATGTGATGTGGTCCCTAAAAATAAAATGGTGTTGCAAAAATGAGAAATCGCTGGTCAATTTTTAACCCTTATAACTTCCTGACAAAAAAAAAATTTGGTTCCAAAACTGTGCTGATGTAAAGTAAACATGTGGGAAATGTTATGTATTAAGTTTTTTGTGTGCCGTATCACTGTGATTTAAGGGCATAAAAATTCAAAGTTGGAAAATTGTGAAATTTTCAAAATTTTCGCCAAATTTCCGTTTTTTTCACAAATAAATGCAAGTTATTTGAATGCAATTTTACCACTAACATGAAGTACAATATGTCACGAGAAAACAATGTCAGAATCACCGGGATCCATGAAAGCGTTCCAGAGTTATGACCTCATAAAGGTACAGTGGTCAGAATTGTAAAAATTGGCCCGGTAGTTAACGTGCAAACCACCCTTGGTAGTGAAGGGGTTAATGACCAAATACTTATTTTCCACCATAATTTGCAAAATAAATCTTGCCAAATCAGACAAGGTGATTTTCTGGATTTGTTTTCTCATTTTGACTCTCATAGTTGTCGTCAACCTATGATGTCACTTACAGGCCGCTCTCATCTTTTTAAGTGGGAGAACTTGCAAAATTGGTGGCTGACTAAATAATTTTTTTCGACACTGTATAGCATAAGCAACCCCGACAGGTTTATTTTTCAAAGCTGATCATCTTGTGCCACTTGGGATATGTTGAGACAAGAGGAAAAGTGTTTAGGGGCCCATCTGTGAGGTACATTTTAATGGATTAATATGATGCATGAAATTATACAAAAGTAACGAATCTAAAATAGTAAAAGTCAATTTGACACTTTTCACACTTGTACATCTGTACTATTTAAGCATATTACTGAAAGGTAGGCAAGCTTCAAGCCGTTCATACATCACTGCAGATGTTTTCGGCTTTGGAAGTTAATTCTGTGAGTAAAATTATGCTCCAAGACACAAAAACATTTTTGGATTACATTACAAAAAACCTGTATGTCACAAAATGTTGACATCAGTGCATAAAACCAGACAAATCTTTGGTAAATATGCAAATAACATACCCCGGTGGAGCATTTTCTTATCGAGATACGTTATTTATGATTCTTCCATTTTCTAAAGTGATTATGTTCAATAAAATCACATCTGACTTTATGAATATGAAGACAAATTTCTTCCTGAGTCAGTAAAATGTCATCATGTCAGACAGTCTGTGTTTGTAGATGAAATATTGTACAGTATAAAAAGTACTTAGGCCGCAAACATCGATGAGACCCTTAACAATTGAAAGATTTTTATGGCAACTTTTGCTGCATAAACAAGTAATTCACATGATATATAAACTAGCATAATCCCATTAGAGCCATAGCTACTATTTCCATTATAACCATTAGGAACATGAAGGTTCTTTCTAGTAATTACTGAGATGTGTCTGAGATGAGGAACGTGTGGAAAATATACTAATAGGTAGTAATCGTATGTGGGCAGCATAAAAGGTAAAGAAAAACTTGAATATTGTGGTTTTCAGACATTCATTATAAATTGATTTAAACTTTGCTGTGTAGATAAGGACAGGGTCAGCAGAGTCATCTCATGATAATCATAGATTCAATATTATATGACAAATGTAGCAGTAAATATACTCTCAAAGGTACAATTTAGCGCACGCCACATTCCAACTGGCCACACCATCTCTTTGAGTTTGTCAGCAAGCATGATAAAAACAAATATGGTACAAGACATTTAAGACTTTTTTTTAGCACAAATTAAAGAATAAATTTCATTTTAATCTTTATTTAATAAATCAACAGTGCACATAACAAAAAGCAACTATGTAATATATTTTATCAGAGAAATCTGTTTCTTTCTCCACAAGGACTGGTCATTTTTTTTTTTTTCAAAGTTATCCAGTCATTGGTAAAATCTGTATTCAGTGAAAATAGGTTATTACATTACTGAGATAGGAGATGGCACTTGCTACAGATAAGATTCTATAGTGATGGTGGCGGAAAAGGGAGGAGCTGGAGGCAGAGCTTCTCCCTCCTCCTTCTTCTCATCTTGTCTACATAGTATTTTATCCATAGTTACTGTTATCTCCTATCTCAGTAATAGGAAAGTCTGTCTCTGAATACAAATTTTACACATTAATTGAGAATTTTGAAAAGGAATGATCAGCCCTGGTCGAGAAAGAAACAGATTTCGCTTATAATTTATATCACCAATGGCAGCACATTAAATACCATATGCAGTTTAGAAACTGTGTATTCTGTCTCTACAGTCGTGAAAAGTTTGCATAAACAATCTCCATTGGATTTTCTTGTCAACTCCACAAGTCCAGAGATGCTGCAGGCCATGGTTGTTCTTAATGAGCATAGGCCGTTCACATTAGCATGATCAACATGTGGACTAATGTTGTCCTGTTGAAAAATGAAATGCTCTCACCAGATGCCCCATGATCAAATCAGTCTTTCACAAAGCTGTTAGTGTACCTGGAATGAAGACTAGAGGTGTCCGGCTACTGTACTACCATATATCACCAAAATCCTGGGAGTAAGGCACGTTCACTCATGAAAGAACTCTTCATGGTGTTTTCCATGTGATCTCCAGACCAATATTTGGCTAGAATTATATCCAAGACAAAAAAGGGACTCAATGTTGAAGAGTATAGACCTCCATTCCAACCGCCAAAAAATATATTAAGTTTTGAAATGCAAATTCCCTCTTCCAAGTCATCTTTGTTGTTATATCATATAAGAAACTGGAGAAAAAGGGAGAGGGAGTGAACATAATAATGTTTAATAATTGATTAACATTTAAAATAGCTTATGCTATAAAAGTACAAAAGCCTACATGAAACAACACAAAGATAGACAAAGACAATATCAGTCGAAAGTCAATCACCTTAGTTAAATTTGCACAATGATTGCACAAAAGTGTGCATGGGTGAGAGGGAGGCGCGTCCACATGAAAGTGATCCAAGAGTATAGGACAAGAGGGACTGCTAGTATATGCACACTTGTAGGGAGATGGCTCTTACCCGATAGATGTTATATCATAGTAGTAAATTATGTGGGTAGAGATGAGCGAATTTGACGAAATTCAATTCTCCAAATTTGCTAGTAAAATCCATTTACTTTGTTTTTAGGTCTCTCTAAACCCTACGACAATGTTCCCCAACTCTGGTCCTCAAGAGCCACCAACAGGTCAAGTGTTCAGGATTTCCTTAGTATTGCATAGGTGATAATTGCATCCCCTACACAGGCAGGAATTCCATCCCTTGTGAAATACTAAGGAAATCCTGAAAACATGACCTGTTGGTGACCCTTTCGGACTGGAGTTGGGGAACACTGCCTTAGAACATGAAAAACAAAGGGGTTAAAAAATCAAAAAAAATTACCCTCATCTGTCCTGTTTCCGCAGCTCCGTCCCTGATCCGCCATTGTCAGTCTTCTTCACAATTCAGCTAACTCCTCCTGTGACAAAATTACTTAATTCAAAGCTTAGTCAGTGGCGAAGGCACTGGAGAGTGAAGAAGACTAAAGACAAAAGAGAAGACTGAGGGACGAAGTGAGAAAATGGAGAACCAATAGAAACGACGTGGCGATAGTACAGGTTCAAGCGCATTGCACTGGAAATAATTAAGACTCAGGCAAATCTGAATTTTTGGCGAAATTCAAAGCAAACTTGATTTGCTTAAAGTCATTTCACTCATCCCTAATTGCTAGTATTCAACTGCAACAGTAAAAGTTTGTAAAAACAATAAAGTATTTTTGGGTGAAACATATCTTCTATTTTCTGATTATTTACATAGGATGGCTGTACCTGTTGTCGTACTGATCCGCATCCTTTGGGAAGGTTCCAATACAAATAGGACAGGTATGTACTGTATTTTTGTCTTCCCTTTGGCTCCTGGGAGTTGTGTTAGGTTTAAATATTGTAAATAGAGCTCCAACCCAAATGTTTATGTACTTAACACAGATAACATTTCTAAATGTAATATAAGAGTACATGGAAAATTAAAACCATGAACGCTCCAAAGGCCCTCATCTCCCATCTGTTGAGGAACAATATCTTGAGAAATGATATAAAAAGTTCAGGGAAATTCTAGGAAAGCACAATCCTATTTATCAACATTTCCTTAAAGGCTTAAATGTTGAATAATAGAATTGGATTGTAAATATTAACATTTTTTTTTTAGACTTCAGCAAACACAAAGAATATCCTATGGCAAAATAAACATCTGCTAGGAGACAGTCGGGATGGCAGGTTCTGAGCTATTGTTTAATCAAATATTACAGGATTACAGAACATCCTGCTGATTAAAAACACACAATTAAATTATATCTGTGTAAAATAAGACTTTTTTTTTACAGACAAGTTTAGTTTTGTAGAACATAACTAAGGTTGAGAACTTGTATATAGATTTGCCTTATAACCGCTGTCTTAGGTAGTTTACATTTAGCCCTCCGGTTGATGGTGACAGCTATGACAGTAGACAGCATGTGGCAGCATACTTGAAACTTACAGTAGAAACTGAATGAAATCCATGTTACTGACAGTTAATGTTAGTGTTCGATTTAAACTTATCATAAATCCATCATAAAGCACCTGCCAATATTCCTCACATTAACAGAGCAAGAAATGGGCAAATGTGTTCAATGATAATCAAATCGAGTTTAATTATTAGGAATGTGTTGATTCCGCCAAATTTTGAACAATATTGGATTAATTTTGTTTTGAATCTCATAAAACTGAAAGATCACATGGCTAGCAGAGCCTGTATAAAAGCAGAAGCAGGAAATTCAGCAGTGTTTTTGTGGTGTTTCTGGAGGTCAAAGACATCGCAGCTTTCAGTTTAGACATAGACATACAGGTGCTTCTCAAAAAATTTGAATATCATCAAAAGTTAATTTATTTCAGTTCTTTAATACAAAAAGTGAAACTCATATATTATATAGAGTCATTACAAACAGAGTGATCTATTTCAAGTGTTTATTTTTGTTAATGTTGATGATTATGGCTTACAGCGAATGAAAACCCGAAAGTCATTATCTCAGTAAATTAGAATAATTAACAAAAAACACCAGCAAAGGCTTCCTAAGCATTTAAAAAAGTCCCTTAGTCATTTTTAGTAGGCTCCACAATCATGGGGAAGACTGCTGACTTGACAGATGTCCAGAAGGCAGTCATTGACACACTCCACAAGGAGGGTAAGCCACAAGAGGTCATAGCTAAAGAAGCTGGCTGTTCAGAGTGCTGTATCCAATCATTTTGATGGAAAGTTGAGTGGAAGGAAAAAGTATGGTAGAAAAAGATGTACAAGCAACCGGGATAACCGCAGCCTTGAAAGGATTGTTAAGAAAAGGCCACTCAATAATTTGGGGGAGACTCACAAGGAGTGGACTGCAGATGGGGTCATTGCTTCAAGAGCCATCGCACACAGACGGATTCAGGAAATGGGCTACAAGTGTCACATTCCTTGTGTCAAGCCACTCATGACCAATAGACAACGCCAGAAGCGTCTTACCTTGGCCCAATGACAAAATGAACTGGACTGTTGCTCAGTGGTCCAAGGTGTTGTTTTCAGATGAAAGTAAATTTTGCATTTCATTTGGAAATCAAGGTCCCAGCGTCTGGAGGAAGAGTGGAGAGGCCACAATCCAAGCTGCTGGAGGTCTAGTGTGAAGTTTCCTCAATTAGTGATGGTTTGGGGAGTCATGTCATCTGCTGGTGTAGGTCCACTGTGTTTTATCAAGACCAAGTCAGAGCATCTATCTACAAGGAAATTTTAGAGCACTTCATGCTTCCCTCTGCCGACAAGCTTTTTGGTGATGGAAATTTAATTCTCCAGCAGGACTTGGCACCTGTCCACACTGCCAAAAGTACCAATATCTGGTTTACAACAGTATCACTTTGCTTGATTGGCCATTTGGACCAATCAAGGCTTTTCCTAATTGTCTACTGCTCAACACAAGAATGTGACCTTAAGACAGGAGGCAGAAACAAGCCACAATGGTATGACTTCTTGACAGTGCATGCCACAGCAGTCTGCATAACCACACTCATCTCCCACATCTCAGAGTTTTGAGCATGATGAGTCTATGCTACCATTGGTGCTGTCTCAGTGTATAACAAGTTGGATGGAATCTTCTCCCCTTTTTCTACTAGTGCTATCATCAAGACGATTCCTTATGGAAGATCGAAGATTGGCAGAAGTAGCTTTTATTTTGTTTTATTATTTTATGTACTAATGATATGTGTAATAGAATAGGGGATCCTTTTTAGATTGATTTTGAAGGTGGAGGGGTGGAACTCTCCTGCATGCGCTATGTATGGTGGAGGGTGGAAGGCAGGGGCAGGCTAGGCTGGAGTGTGAGGGGGCAAATGCTCCCTGGGCCGGACCTGTAGCAGCTCTTTCGGGCCACTCTGCTAGAAATCATGTGCCAGCTCTGCACATTTAAATGTGTTCAAGTGTTGGTAGTCGCATTCCAGCTTTGTAAACAGACCCACACTGTGTGCAGCGCCTCTGCTCAACTCTCATCATCTAGCGCTCCTGGATGCTTCTTTTGGCTGGAGAGAAGTTTGTGAGCACAGCATCGGATCGACCGGGGTGAGGCAGATCTTTGATGTTTTTACAAGGATGTGATAGGACAAGGCTCTCCTCGGGTTCTTGGTATGTTTATGGCCAGATCTGGCATCTGTCTGCAATCCTTCTATCTGAGTCACTTTCAGAGTTATTGCAGCAGACTGAACCCTCACATAGATCAGGTGGCACTGTCAATGGGATCAGGTAAAACTTCAGGCAGGAGTATACGTCACTTTGCACTGATCTGATTCTGAGCCTACAGGACATAATATATACAGTTGTGGCCAAAAGTATTGACACCCCTGCAATTCTGTCAGATAATACTCAGTTTCTTCCTGAAAATGATTGCAAACACAAATTCTTTGGTATTATTATCTTCATTTAATTTGTCTTAAATGAAAAAACACAAAAAGAATTGTCCTAAAGCCAAATTGGATATAATTCCACACCAAACATAAAAAAGAGGGTGGACAAAAGTATTGGCACTGTTCGAAAAAATCATGTGATGCTTCTCTAATTTGTGTAATTAACAGCACCTGTAACTTACCTGTGGCACCTAACAGGTGTTGGAAATAACTAAATCACACTTGCAGCCAGTTGACATGGATTAAAGTTGACTCAACCTCTGTCCTGTGTCCTTGTGTATACACATTGAGCATGGAGAAAAAAAGAAGACCAAAGAACTGTCTGAGGACTTGAGAAACCAAATTGTGAGAAAGCATGAGCAATCTCAAGGCTACAAGTCCATCTCCAAAGAACTGAATATTCCTGTGTCTACCGTGCGCAGTGTCATCAAGAAGTTTAAAGCCCATGGCACTGTGGCTAACCTCCCTAGATGTGGACGGAAAAGAAAAATTGACAAGAGATTTCAACGCAAGATTGTGCAGATGTTGGATAAAGAACCTCGACTAACATCCAAACAAGTTCAAGCTGCCCTGCAGTCCGAGGGTACAACAGTGTCAACCCGTACTATCCGTCGGCGTCTGAATGAAAAGGGACTGTATGGTAGGAGACCCAGGAAGACCCCACTTCTTACCCCGAGACATAAAAAAGCCAGGCTGGAGTTTGCCAAAACTTACCTGAAAAAGCCTAAAACATTTTGGAAGAATGTTCTTTGGTCAGATGAGACAAAAGTAGAGCTTTTGGGCAAAGGCATCAACATAGAGTTTACAGGAGAAAAAAAGAGGCATTCATAGAAAAGAACACGGTCCCTACAGTCAAACATGGCGGAGGTTCCCTGATGTTTTGGGGTTGCTTTGCTGCCTCTGGCACTGGACTGCTTGACCGTGTGCATGGCATTATGAAGTCTGAAGACTATCAACAAATTTTGCAGCATAATGTAGGGCCCAGTGTGAGAAAGATGGGTCTCCCTCAGAGGTAATGGGTCTTCCAGCAGGACAATGACCAAAAACACACTTCAAAAGCACTAGAAAATGGTTTGAGAGAAAGCACTGGAGACTTCTAAGGTGGCCAGCAAAGAGTCCAGACCTGAATCCCATAGAACACCTGTGGAAAGATCTAAAAATGGCAGTATGGAGAAGGAACCCTTCAAATATCAGGGACCTGGAGCAGTTTGCCAAAGAAGAATGGTCTAAAATTCCTGCAGAGCATTGTAAGAAACTCATTGATGGTTACCGGAAGCGGTTGGTCGCAGTTATTTTGGCTAAAGGTTGTGCAACCAAGTATTAGGCTGAGGGTGCCAATACTTTTGTCTGGCCCATTTTTGGAGTTTTGTGTGAAATGATCAATGTTTTGCTTTTTGCTTCATTCTCTTTTGTGTTTTTTCATTTAAGACAAATTAAATGAAGATAATAATTCCAAAGAATTTGTGTTTGCAATCATTTTCAGGAAGAAACTGAGTATTATCTGACAGAATTGCAGGGGTGTCAATACTTTTGGCCACAACTGTAGTATATGTATCAACCATATATTGTGGCATGTGAGGCCCTGTAGCCAGGAGCAGATTCAGTCAGATAAATAACATTATTTATCTGTGGACAGTGTAAGACATCCAATGTACACATTGTTATATATCATATGGTGTCTGTAGCCACAGTATATCATATACTAATCTGTATGCTGGATGTGCTGTACTGTGTGCACAGATATCAGATGGCCCATGGTGTAACCAGAATCCTGTGGGCCCCAGGGCAAAATTGTGTAAGAATGTCCCCCATGATGTCAATTTTGTGCACTTTCAATTCTTCACCAGGAAAATGGCGTTACAACAACCAGACAGAAGTAAGTACACTTTTTTCAAAGAAATGCAAAACTTTTGGTCGCCACTAGTGTTGAGCATTCCGATACCGCAAGTATCGGGTATCGGCCAATATTCACTGTATCGGAATTCCGATACTGAGTTCCGATACTTTTAGCATATCGAATACCGGAATCGGAAGTTTCCATAATGCTATGAGCCAGTTTGATTTGATTCAGCCAATGACAATCCTCAGAAGTGTGGGCACATCCTGATAGGCATGTAGGCATGTTAACTAATGGCATGGCTGTGATTGGCTGCTGAAATGATGTCATGATGCACTCTAAAAGCCACGGCCGCCACCATTTCTGGTTCACTCTGCTCTGAATTCAGTTAGGGACAGGCTGCTGTTCAAGACTCTGAAGGACAGTTAGTGATAGCGATTTTCAAAATCATATTGTGCTTTACCCAGGCTACATTCTCAATAAGTGTAGCTTTCTTTTGCCTTGCAGCAGTGTTCACAGCTGTCTGCAAGGTCTGTGTGAGTGCAGCTCATGCTGTGTAGTGTGTCCTGCAGGCACGTCTGCTTGTAGGCCACTCAGCGTGTCACTGCCACATACATATTTTTCTTTTATTGCTGCAAATTTTTCATTCTCCTATTAGTGTGCACTGTGCATCCATCCGTATCCATATATGTTGGTTGCAACCACTATAGGAGTAGAGAGCGGAGCCTTTGTGAAGCCTTTCAGTGCTAGTGCCTATTTACCTGCACTGTTCACGGCTGTCTGAGAGGTCTCTGTGTGAGTGCAGCTCACGCTGTAGTGTGTCCTGCAGGCACGTCTGCTTGTAGGCTGCTCAGCGTGCGTCACTGCCTCACACATATTTTTCTTTTATTGCAGCTAATTTTTAATTCTTCTATTAGTGTGCATCCATCCGTATCCATATACAGTGGTTGCAAACACTATAGGAGTAGACAGCGGAGCGTCTCTGCAGCCTTTCAGTGCTAGTGCCCACTTATCTGCACTGTTCACGGCTGTCTGAGAGGTCTCTGTGTGTGAGTGCAGCTCACGCTGTAGTGTGTCCTACAGCTACGTCTGGTTGTAGGCCGCTCAGCGTGCGTCACTGCCTCACACATATTTTTCTTTTATTGCAGCTCATTTTTTATTCTCCTATTAGTTTGCATCCATCCGTAACCATCTACATTGGTTGGTTGCAAACACTATATAGGAGTAGATAGAGGAGCCTTTTTTCTGGCTTGTGCCCTTCAGCTGCAGCCAGATTAGTATTACCCTATTTCTTGGAGCCTCATCTTTTGCATTGTAGGTTACCTTCCTGCATTGTAATAGCTCCAAAAAGTTTGTGATACTATCGCTTTCAAATCTTTGGTCACATCCTTTTAGTTTTTTTAAAAAACAAAACAAAATAAAGTTCACCAAACACTACATTTGACAGTTGTGTAGGCCACATTAGCTCCTATTAAAGTGTAGTCCACACACACACTTCATAAAATTAGTGTTTCTTATACCTGTTACCAGCTGTTCAGGAATAAGCACACTAAGCCACCCTTTGAACTTTTCTGCCTATCTTTATCAGTCTACCAAGATGAAGAAGGCAGGGAGTAAGGCACGTGGGCGTGGGCGTGGAGTTTCAGCAGGGAGAGGACGTGGGGATTCTGCAGGGAGAGGACGTGGGGATTATGCAGGGAGAGGACGTGGGGATTCTGTGTCTGCTTCAGGCACCAGTGAGTCAGCATCCCCCAGTTTTATCAGACAACAGTCCCTTATGCGCAGCTTTGTAGGACCTCGCCGTACCCCACTGCTGCGGGAGGAACAAATTGAAGCCGTTGTCGGATGGATGGCAGCTAATGCATTGACTTCAATGACTTCCACATCCTCTCAGGGCCATAGCACTGAAGAGCAACCATCTGTCTCTTCACCACCTGCCAAAGTGCCCAGGCAGTCAGAGAGCCCTGGACAGGAGCCATCACAGTCTCTACTTCTGTTCTCTGAATCTGTTGGCTTGGAAAGAGGGGGCCAGCCAAGCAGCATTCAAGAATGTGAAGAAGAGGGAGTATGCAGTGATGTGCAACTTCTTTGTCCCTCTGAATCTGAAGAGGCGGGTGGGCCAGTGCCTATGGTCAGCGCACCTCAGTACGCATCAGATGATGACGAGACTCAGGTGCCACTTTCTGGTGCATACGGTGCTGGTGAGACAACCCAGGAGAAGCAGGTGTTTGAAGAGGGGAGTGTAGATGATGAGGTCCTTGACCCATCATGGCGTGAGGAACAGGAAGATGGTGGGAGCAGCTCTGAGACAGAGATTCCCCGAACAGCCAAAACAGGAGGGAGAGGGAGGGGGCAGACTTGGTTGCCTGTAGCCTCCACTTCGACACCCGTTAGGAGCATTCCTCTTCCAAAAGCCAAAACGGGCGCTCCCAAGACTTGCAGTGCGTGGTCCTTTTTTGACACAGTTGCAGATGACATTGGCTTTGTCAAATGCAAGCTGTGTCATCAGAAAGTCAAAAGAGGGAAAAATGTCAGCAACCTCAATACCACAAATATGTGGAAACATGTGCGGACCAAGCGCGAGGTGGAGTTACACAGACACACTGAAGACGTAGGCCAACGTACAGCACCACCTACCACCTCTTCAACTGGTGTTGCGGCTTCTTCCTCCAGCTCACACACAGCTGGTTCGGCTTCCTCACAGGATCGCCAAGGAAGAACCTCTTGCACTGTTGTACAGAGACCTAGTGACATTCCACCCACAGCACCATGTTCCCAGTCATCCTCACACTCCCAGGCAACTCTACAGCCATCGGTAGCACAGGCATGGGATAAAAGGCAGCCATACTCGGCAAACCATCCCCGAGCATAGGCTCTGAATGCTGACATTGCCAAACTACTGGCCCTTAAAATGCTCTCATTCAGGCTGGTGGAGACTGACACCTTCCAGAACTTCATGGCATTGGCAGTCCCACAATACACCGTGCCCAGCCGCTTTTATTTCAGCAGGCAAGCCGTCCCTTCCCTGCAAAAGCATGTGGAGGGAAAAATAAAACATTCGCTACTAAACGCCGTCAGTAGCAAGGTCCACCTGACCACCGATGCGTGGACCAGTAACCATGGACAGGGACGATACCTTTCCCTCACTGCCCATTGGGTCAATGTTGTGGAGCCAGGTACAGATCTGGAGAGTGGCGCTATACGTGTTCTGCCAACTCCACGGATTGCAAGAATCCAGTCTGTACACATTGACTCCTCCTCCTACTCAAGTTCCTCTGAAACAGCGCTGCAGGAGCCTGTTATGACTGATATGAGCACAGCCGTGGCCAAACGTCAACAGGCCGTACTGAAATTAATTTCTTTGGGGAATCAAAGCCACACAGCGCAGGAGCTCTGGAATGCCATCAAGCAGGAGAGCGACGTGTGGTTTGTGCCAGCAAATCTCCAGCCAGGCTTGGTAGTGTGTGACAATGGCCGAAATCTGGTGGCAGCTCTGGGCCTAGGCAACCTCACTCACATCCCTCATCTGGCACATGTGCTGAACTTGGTCGTGCAGAGCTTTCTGAGGGACTATCCGGATCTTGATGCACTGCTGCACAAGGTCCGCATAGAGTGCGCTCACTTGTGGCATTTCACTACAGCAAGATCGCGCCTTGCTGCTCTGCAGCGCCGATTACGCCTTCCGGAACATCGCATCATATGTGACCTACCCACCAGGTGGAATTCAACGTTACATGTGTTGGAGCGGTTGTGTGAGCAGCAGGCAGCAGTCATGGAGTACCAGCTGCATCAGGCGCAAACAAGTTGCACTGTGCGCCGGTCACACTTCAGCACCACTGAGTGGGCCTCTATGAAGGACATCTGCCTCATTTTGCATGCCTTCGATGATTCCACACGGATGGCGAGTGCAGATGATGCACTAGTCAGCATGACTGTCCCCCTTATCTGCCTGCTTCAAAAAACACTGCAAGCACTAAGGGAGGAGGTTTTGGAAGAGGTGGAGGATGAGGAGTCACAAATGCCATCTGCTTCTGGACAGTCTGTGCTACGTGGTTCCTCACAAAGGCCTAGGCAGGGGACACTTTGTGAGGAGGATGAGGAGGAGTCAATGGAGGAGGAAGACACCTCTCCAGAGGAGGGAGGTACACAATGCTCTAATCAGTATGTACAGGGAGGGTGGGGTGATGCAAAGCAGGCAGAGATGACGCCTGAAGCAGGGGACAGCGTTTTTTTGGCAGTTGGGAGTCTGCAGCACATGGTTGATTTCATGCTGCAGTGCCTGAGAAACGACCGCCGCATCGCCCACATTCTCAACACGGCTGATTATTGGGTGTACACCCTCCTAGATCCTCGCTACCGGAACAACTTACAAAGCCTCATACCACCGTTGAACCGGGATTGTAAAATGCGGGAGTACCAAGGCACACTGGTGCAGTCCATCATGTTCTCCATTCCACCCGACAGCAGTGCTGCTAGTGCTTTACAAAGCAGCTCTGTGCGTCGAGGCAGTGGAGGAATCTCTGCACGAAGAGGGAGCAGAGGCAGCACCTCAGCACAAGGCAAGACCAGTATGGCCCAAATGTGGCAAAGTTTTGTGTGTCCGCCACAAATGTCTACACCATCACAGACGGCGGCTCAAGTCAGCAGGAGGCAACGTTTCCGTCAGATGGTGACAGACTACACGTCTTGCCCTGTCAGTGTACTCCCAGATGGCTCTTTCTCCTTCAAGTTTTGGGTCTCTAAGCTGGATACATGGCCCGAGCTTAGCCAGTATGCATTGGAGGTGCTGGCTTGCCCTGCTGCCAGTGTATTATCAGAACGCGTCTTTAGTGCCGCAGGTGGTGTACTAACAGACCGTTGCACACGATTGTCCTCTGATAACGTTGACCGGCTTACTTTTCTGAAAATGAAAAAGGCCTGGATCTCGCCAGAATTTGCCAGTCCTCTTCCAGAATAAATAATTGGTTGGCAACAGTATCCTGTTGTGTTCATGTTTCTACCACCTGAACTGTAATCCCTGGGCTTCAACACAGCCAGTTGTCGCTCAGAAGTGTCATCTGCACAGAGAAAAACACTAGCTCCTGTGTTAGTGGGGTTCAGTAACGCCAGCTGCTCCCCTGCTGTGTGGATGGCAAAGTCTCCTGCTCCCTCCACAATCGAACTTCTACTGATTTTTAACCGTGCTCCACTTAGGCCTCTGGCTCCACTGTCTCTAGCATTTCCCCTGGCCTCCAACCCTGCCAGTTGCTGTTCTGAAGTGGCGTCTGCACAATCCACACTTGTTCCTGTGTTACTGGGGCTCAGTCTTGTCAGTTGATCCCCTGATGTGTGTCCGGCAATGTCTCCTGCTCTGTCCACATTCCCATTACTAGTAGTGGGAATGTGAACAGAGCAGGAGACCTTGCCGGACACACATCAGGGGAGCAACTGACATGACTGAGCCTCAGTAACACAGGAACAAGTGTGGATCGTGCAGACTCCACTTCAGAGCAGTAACTGGCAGGGTTGGAGGCCAGGGGAAATACTAGAGACAGTGGAACCACAGGCCATAGTGGAGCACGGTTACAATCAGTAGTAGTCTACAACCTATATAAAACTTGCTGCAAGTTGGCCTCCGCCTGCTGCAAGATTGATCCTGGGCTTCAACACAGCCAGTTGTCGCTCGGAAGTGCTGTCCGCACAGAGAAAAACACTAGCTCCTTTGTTAGTGGGGTTCAGTAACGTCAGCTGTTCCCCTGCTGTGTGGACGGCAATGTCTCCTGCTGCCTCCACATTCAAAAAACAGCAGGCTTCAGCCTGCTCCAGGCTTGATTCTGGGCTTCATCAACGCCAGTTGGTGTTCAGAAGTGCCGTCTTCACAGAGAAAAACACACTAGCTCCTGTGTTAGTGGGGTTCAGTAACATCAGCTGTTCCCCTGCTGTGTGGACGGCAATGTCTCCTGCTGCCTCCACATTCAAAAAGCAGCAGGCTTCAGCCTGCTCCAGGCTTGATCCTGGGTTCCAACAACGCCAGTTGGTGTTCAGAAGTGCCGCCTTCGCAGAGAAAAACACACTAGCTCCTGTGTTAGTGGGGTTCAGTAACATCAGCTGTTCCCCTGCTGTGTGGACGGCAATGTCTCCTGCTGCCTCCACATTCAAAAAACAGCAGGCTTCAGCCTGCTCCAGGCTTGATTCTGGGCTTCATCAACGCCAGTTGGTGTTCAGAAGTGCCGTCTTGACAGAGAAAAACACACTAGCTCCTGTGTTAGTGGGGTTCAGTAACGTCAGCTGTTCCCCTGCTGTGTGGATGGCATTGTCTCCTGCTGCCTCCACTTTCAAAAAACAGCAGGCCTCAGCCTGCTCCATGCTTGATCCTGGGCTCCAACAACGCCAGTTGGTGTTCAGAAGTGCTGTGTTCATAGAGAAAAACACACTAGCCCCTGTGTTAGTGGGGTTCAGTAACGTCAGCTGTTCCCCTGCTGTGTGGACGGCAATGTCTCCTGCTGCCTCCACATTCAAAAAACAGCAGGCCTCAGCCTGCTCCATGCTTGATCCTGGGCTCCAACAACGCCAGTTGGTGTTCAGAAGTGCCATATTCACAGAGAAAAACACATGCTCCAGTGTTAGTGGGGTTCAGTAACGCCAGCTGCTCCCCTGCTGTGTGGACGACAAAGTCTCCTGCCGCCTCCAAAATCACACAACATCTTATTTTCTACTTGCTCCTAGTAGGCCTCAGCCTGCTCCTTGATTGATCCTGGGCTTCAACACAGCCAGTCGTTGCTTGGAAGTGCCATCTGCACAGAGAAAAACACATGCTCCAGTGTTAGTGGGGTTCAGTAACGCCAGCTGCTCCCCTGCTGTGTGGACGACAAAGTCTCCAGCTGCCTCCAAAATCACACTACATCTTATTTTCTACTTGCTCCAAGTAGGCCTCAGCTTGCTCCTTGATTGATCCTGGGCTTCAACACAGCCAGTCGTTGCTTGGAAGTGCCGTCTGCACAGAGAAAAACACATGCTCCAGTGTTAGTGGGGTTCAGTAACGCCAGCTGCTCCCCTGCTGTGTGGACGACAAAGTCTCCTGCTGCCTCCAAAATCACACTACATCTTATTTTCTACTTGCTCCTAGTAGGCCTCAGCCTGCTCCATGATTGATCCTGGGCTTCAACACAGCCAGTTGTTGCTTGAAAGTGCCATCCACACAGAGAGAAACACTAGCTCCTTAGCCAGTGGGGTTCAGTAACGCCAGCTGCTCCCCTGCTGTGTGGATGGCAAAGTCTCCTGCTGCCTACACAGTCACACTACTACAGATTTTTAACCGTGCTCCACTTAGGCCTCTGGCTCCACTGTCTCTAGTATTTCCCCTGGCCTCCAACCCTGCCAGTTGCTGCTCAGAAGTGGCGTCTGCACAATCCACACTTGTTCCTGTGTTACTGGGGCCCATTCACGTCAGTTGATCCCCTAATGTGTGTCCGGCAATGTCTCCTGCTCTGTCCACATTCCCATAATGCCATCCACTGCACGTCTTGCCGCATGTATGAAATCCTTGAACAGCCGGTTGAGGGTGCATACTGCTGTGCAAGATGTGAGCACGTTGTGCATTTGGAAGCCCAGATACTGGATCTAAATGTGCAGCTGGCAACACTGAGATCCATAGACAATATGGAAAGGAGTCTTCTGCTCACTGAGCAGACGCTCAATGGGATAGATGAGGGGGGGATGCTAGGTTGGAGCTGCAGGACAATGAAGCAGCTAGCTGGGTGACAGTTAGAAGGCAGGGTAGAGGGAAGAGCACCAGGGAGGCTAGTCCTGATCTGGCACACCCCAATAAGTTTGCTAAGTTGGCAGATGAGGGGAGTGTTAGTGCAGGAGTAGCACTGCTGCAGCAAGGCATGTCCTCTGAAAGCCGGAGGAGTGTCTGCTCCAGTAAGGGGGGAAATAGGAGAGCAGGGCAGGCCAGACAGGTTCTGGTAGTGGGAGACTCAATTATTAGGGGAACAGATAGGGCAATCTGTCACAAAGACAGGGATCGTCGAACGGTGTGCTGCCTACCTGGCGCTCGAGTCCGACACATCGCTGATCGGGTTGACAGATTACTGGGAGGGGCTGGAGAGGATCCAGCGGTCATGGTGCACATTGGCACAAATGACAAAGTTAGAGGTAGGTGGAAGGTCCTTAAAGATGATTTCAGGGAATTAGGCTGTAAGCTTAAAGCAAGGACCTCCAAGGTGGTATTTTCGGAAATACTTCCTGTACCACGTGCCATGCCAGAGAGGCAACGGGAGATTAGGGAGGTTAATAAGTGGCTCAGGAAATGGTGTAGGAAGGAGGGGTTTGGGTTCCTGCAGAAATGGGCCAACTTCTCAGTTGGCTACAGGTTCTACGCTAGGGACGGGCTGCACCTCAATGGGGAGGGTGCCGCTGTGCTGGGGGAGAAAATGGCTAGAAGGTTGGAGGAGTGTTTAAACTAGGGACGGGGGGAGGGTATTCCTTTAATAGGAGGGGAAGACAGTGCAGATAGAGACCTGGGCACAAATAATGACATTGGGGGTGGAGGTGGCATGGGGGGTGGGGTTAGAACAGTTAATAATTTAAGAAAGAATAGAGGTACAGAGAGATACATAAAGTGCATGTATACTAA
Organism: Dendrobates tinctorius; assembly: GCF_039654945.1. NCBI lineage: Eukaryota > Metazoa > Chordata > Amphibia > Anura > Dendrobatidae > Dendrobates > Dendrobates tinctorius. Next base: position 15,655,937 of record NW_027361784.1, on the reverse strand, counting down.
TGCCAGAAGTCTTGCCAACAAAATGGAGGAATTGGAGTTAATGTTGTTGGAACATAATTATGACATGGTGGGGATATCTGAGACATGGCTGGACGAGAGCCATGACTGGGCTGTTAATTTACAGGGCTATAGTCTGTTCAGAAATGACCGAACAAATAAGCGAGGGGGAGGCGTGTGTTTATATGTAAAATCATCCTTAAAACCCATCCTTCGTGATAATATATATGAATCTAATGAAAATGTAGAGTCCCTGTGGGTAGAGATAAGGGGAGGGGGGAAAAATAATAAATTACTGATAGGGGTTTGTTATAAATCTCCAAAAATAATGGAAGCTACAGAGAATATCCTCATAAAGCAAATAGATGAAGCAGCAACTCAAGGAGAAGTCATTATTATGGGGGACTTCAACTACCCTGAAATACATTGGGGAACCGAAACCTGCAGTTCCAGCAAAGGTAATAGGTTTCTGACAACGATGAGAGACAATTACCTTTCACAACTGGTTCAGGACCCAACAAGAGGGGGGGCACTGCTTGACCTAATATTAACCAACAGGCCAGACCGCATATCAAATGTAAGGGTTGAGGGTCACTTGGGTAATAGTGATCACAAATTAATAAGTTTTCATGTATCCTTTAATAAGATGTGTAGTAGAGGGGTTACAAGGACACTAAACTTCAGGAAGGCAAATTTCCAACGGATGAGAGATGATCTTGGTGCAATTAACTGGGACGATATCTTGAGACATAAAAATACACAAAGAAAATGGGAGACGTTTATTAGCATCCTGAATAGGACCTGTGCACAATATATACCGTATGGGAATAAACATGCGAGAAATAGGAGGAAACCACTATGGCTAAATAGAGCTGTAAGGGGCGCAATAAGAGATAAAAATAAAGCATTTAGAGAATTAAAGCAAGTAGGTAGTGATGAGGCATTAAATAAATACAGAAGATTAAATAAATTCTGTAAAAAGCAAATCAAGACAGCAAAGATTGAGACAGAGAGACTCATTGCCAGAGAAAGTAAAAATAATCCCAAAATATTCTTTAACTACATAAATAGTAAGAAGCTAAAAAATGATAGTGTTGGTCCCCTTAAAAATAGTCTGGGTGAAATGGTGGATGAGGATGAGGAAAAAGCCAATATGCTAAATAACTTTTTTTCAACAGTATTTACACAAGAAAATCCCATGACGGATAACATGATCAGGGATAAAAATTCTCCATTAAATGTCACCTGCTTAACCCAGCAGGAAGTACGGCGGCGTCTACAGATCACTAAAATTGACAAATCCCCGGGCCCGGATGGGATACACCCCCGAGTACTGCAGGAATTAAGCACAGTCATAGATAGACCACTATTTTTAATCTTTAAAGATTCCATAATAACAGGGTCTGTACCACAGGACTGGCGTATAGCAAATGTGGTGCCAATATTCAAAAAGGGGACAAAAACTGAACTTGGAAATTATAGGCCAGTAAGTTTAACCTCAACTGTGGGTAAAATCCTGGAGGGTTTTCTAAGAGATACTATACTGGAGTATCTGGAGAAGAATAACCTTATGACCCAATATCAACATGGGTTTACAAGAGACCGTTGCTGTCAGACTAATCTGATAAGCTTTTATGAAGAGGTAAGTTCCGGACTTGACCAAGGGAATGCAGTGGACGTGGTGTACATGGACTTTTCAAAAGCTTTTGATACGGTGCCACACAAAAGGTTGATACATAAAATGAGAACAATGGGGATAGGGGAAAATATGTGTAGGTGGGTTAAGAGCTGGCTCAGGGATAGGAAACAAAGGGTGGTTATTAATGGAGCACACTCGGACTGGGTCACGGTTAGCAGTGGGGTACCACAGGGGTCAGTTTTGGGCCCGCTTCTTTTTAACATATTTATTAATGACCTTGTAGGGGGCATAGAGAGTAGAATTTCAATATTTGCAGATGACACTAAACTCTGCAGGGTAATTAATACAGAGGAGGACAATTTTATATTACAGGAGGATTTATGTAAACTAGAAGCTTTGGCTGATAAATGGCAAATGAGCTTTAATGGGGATAAATGTAAGGTCATGCACTTGGGTAGAACGAACAAGTTGTATAATTATGTGCTTAATTGTAAAACACTGGGCAAAACAGTCACTGAAAAAGACCTGGGTGTATGGGTGGACGACAAACTCACATTTAGTGGCCAGAGTCAAGCAGCTGCTGCAAAGGCAAATAAAATAATGGGATGCATTAAAAGAGGCATAGATGCTCATGAGGAGAACATAATTTTACCTCTATATAAGTCACTAGTGCGACCACACTTAGAATACTGTGTACAGTTCTGGTCTCCGGTGTATAAGAAAGACATAGCTGAACTGGAGCGGGTGCAGAGAAGAGTGACCAAGGTTATTAGGGAACTAGGGGGTCTGCAATACCAAGACAGGTTATTACACTTGGGGTTATTTAGTTTGGAGAATCGAAGGCTTAGGGGTGATCTTATTACAATGCATAAATATATGTGGGGACAATACAAAGACCTTTCTAATGATCTTTTTACTCTTAGACCTGTGACGGGGACAAGGGGGCATCCTCTACGTCTGGAGGAAAGAAGGTTTAAGCATACTCACAGACGCGGATTCTTTACTGTAAGAGCAGTGAGACTATGGAACTCTCTGCCATATGATGTTGTAATGAGTGATTCACTACTAAAATTTAAGAAGGGACTGGATGCCTTTCTTGAAAAGTATAATATTACAGGGTATATACACTAGTCTCCTTAATATTGCGTTGATCCAGGGAGCTAGTCTGATTGCCGTATGTGGAGTCGGGAAGGAATTTTTTTCCCCAATGTGAAGCTTACTGTTGCCACATGGGTTTTTTTTGCCTTCCTCTGGATCAACGTTAGGGCAAGTTAGGATAGGATATGGGTTGAACTAGATGGACTTAAAGTCTCCCTTCAACCTTAATAACTATGTTACTATGTTACTATGTTACTATTACTAGTAGTGGGAATGTGAACAGAGCAGGAGACCTTGCCGGACACAGATCAGGGGAGCAACTGACATGACTGAGCCTCAGTAACACAGGAACAAGTGTGGATCGTGCAGACGCCACTTCAGAGCAGTAACTGGCAGGGTTGGAGGCCAGGGGAAATACTAGAGACAGTGGAGCCAGAGGCCTAAGTGGAGCACGGTTACAATCAGTAGTAGCGTACAACCGATATAAAACTTGCTTCAAGTAGGCCTCAGCCTGGTCCATGATTGATCCTGGGCTTCAACACAGCCAGTTGTTGCTCGGAAGAGCCGTATGCACAAAGTAAAACACATGCTCCAGTGTTAGTGGGGTTCAGTAACGCCAGCTGCTCCCCTGCTGTGTGGACGACAAAGTCTCCTGCTGCATCCAAAATCACACTACATCTTATTTACTACTTGCTCCAAGTAGGCCTCAGCCTGCTGCATGATTGACCCTGGGCTCCAACATCGCCAGTTGCTGCTCAGAAGAGTCTTTGGCACGGGTACTCCCTCCTGCCCAGCCTGGTTCCAGCATGCCTGCTGTTTCCGCAGAGCGTCAACATCAGTTTGCCACCAATACATTGTCCTGTCGTGTTGCGGTGGGGTTAGCCGAGTCTATGGTGCCTGCAGCTTAGGTGCTTCCTATGTGGGCTGCGGGTTCTGGTAATAAAGGCTGGTTCCGTAGTGCCAATAGGACTAGCACCCCCTGTTGGACTGTGGGTTTCGGTAACTGCAGCCTGCTCGCGGCCTTGCAACTTTGTTTATTATGGGTACCTTCTGCTACCCATCTGGGTTCCAGCACCGTCAGCTGATCCTCAGCAGTGCCTTTGGCCGAGGTGCCTCCTTCTCGGTATCCGAGTTCCAGCAACGTCTGCTGGTCCTTGGTAGTGCTTTGTAGCACAGGTACCTCCTGCTTAGTAACCGTGTTCCAGCACCGTCAGCTGGTCCACGGTTGTGCCATTGGCTCTTGTCACTTCTGCTGCCCCTCCGGGTTCCAGCACCGTCAGCTGGTTCTCGGTAGTTCCATTGACTCTTGTAGCTTCTGCTACCCATCCGGGTTCCAGCACCGTCAGCTGGTTCTCAGCAGTGTCTTTGGCACGGGTACTCCCTCCTGCCCAGCCTGGTTCCAGCACGCCTGCTGTTTCCGGGGAGTGTCAACGTCACTTTGCCACCAATACATTGTCCTGTCGTGTTGCTGTGGGGTTAGCCGAGACTATGGTGCCTGCAGTTTAGGTGCTTCCTATATGGGATGCGGGTTCTGGTAATAAAGGCTGGTTCCATAGTGCCAATAGGACTAGCACCCCCTGTTGGACAGTGGGTTTCGGTAACTGCAGCCTGCTCGCGGCCTTGCAACTTTGTTTATTATGGGTACCTTCTGCTACCCATCTGGGTTCCAGCACCATCAGCTAGTTCTCAGCAGTGCCTATGGCTTAGGTGCCTCCTTCTCAGTATCCGAGTTCCAGCAACGTCTGCTGGTCCTTGGTATTGCTTTGTAGCACAGGTACCTCCTGCTTAGTAACCATGTTCCAGCACCGTCAGCTGGTCCACGGTTGTGCCATTGGCTCTTGTTCCTTCTGCTGCCCTTCTGGGTTCCAGCACCGTCAGCTGGTCCTCGCTAGTTCCATTTTCTCTTGCAGCTTCTGCTTCCCATCCAGGTTCCAGCACTGTCAGCTGGTTCTCGGCAGTGCCTTTGGCCTAGGTGCCTCCTTCTCGGTATCCGAGTTCTAGCAAAGTCTGCTGGTCCTTGGTAGTGCTTTGTAGCACAGGTACCTCCTACTTAGTAACCGTGTTCCAGCACCGTCAGCTGGTCCACGGTTGTGCCATTGGCTCTTGTCCCTTCTGCTGCCCCTCCGGGTTCCAGCACCATCAGCTGGTCCTCGCTAGTTCCATTTGCTCTTGTTCCTTCTGCTAACCATCCGGGTTCCAGTACCATCAGCTGGTACTCAGCAGTTCCTCAGCCTTCTTGTACATTCTGCTACTTTTCCAAGTTCGAGCTTGTGGAAATGGTTTTTGGTTCTCACTCTGGATCTCCCTGACGATGACCCTGAAGACGACGACCCTGAAGACTACACCGAAGAAAACCAAAAAGATGACCCTGAAGAAGATGACCAAGAGGACAAAGAATATGAAGACAGCCACCAAGATGCAGAACAACAAGAGACAGAAGACCAAGAAGCTGAAAAACCAAAAGCAGAAGAACATTAAGCATAAGACTAAAAATCAGAGCAAATGATATTATCTGAATTATAAGCAGAAGAAGACTAAGCAGTGTATGGGGGTGAGTCCGTTCCTCCTTGTGGTGCCCCTGGAAAATGCCTGCTACTGCAGGCCAAACTGAACGCGGACAAATCCTGTTGTAAATCTTTTGTGACAGGCAGAACGGAAGGTGTAATCTTCAAACTTTTATAGATAACAACTACAGGAATGCCTGTCACAAATAAGAATATGATGATGAAGAAGAAGAATAGGAAGAAGATGAAGAAGTAGAATATGAAGAAGAATAATAGTTGAATAAGAAGAATATGAAGAATGTAAAAAAAAAAGAATAATAGGAAGAAGGTGAAGAAGAAGAAGATGTATAAGGTGAAGAAGAAGTTGATGAAAAAGATGCTGCTGCTGAGGATGATGAAGGAGAAAGTGTGGGAGAAGTAAAAAAGAAGGTGAAGAGCATGGAAGTAGTGAAACATACATATCTGACTAAATATGAAAAAGTTAACATAGTCAATATCTTTGTAACTCCGAACATCTTTAAAAAAAAAATTTTAATTCCTGCTATTCCATTTGATTGGGCTAAACCTCTATGACTTTAATGTCTCCTACACCTCCCACAATACATTCTACATTATTATTAGTTGTTTTTCTTCATGTAGAATTAACCTACAAGGAAAGAAAGGGTTTTTTTTAATTCCGATATTTCTGTTCCATTGACTTGAATGGGACTTCCGGGATCGGAATCGGCGATCCCGATACTTTTTGGATATCGGCCGATCCAATCCGATCCGATATTTTTCAATATCGGGTGGTATCGCTCAACACTAGTCGCCACTATATAATAGAGTGTATAGCAGCCAACTTGCTAGGTAGCATTGTCAGATAGGTAGTAGTCAATGTTAATGTCCATCTCAATAATTCCTTGGGTTAAATAACCCCTGATGTCCATGAGTCCATATATATATATATATATATATATATATATATATAATCTGTAAAGGTTACCTATTCCAGTTATCCGTTACAATATCCAGTTGTATAGCATGGAGGACCTAAAGAGGCCATATGCACAGCGCTCTACCTTTGAGATAGCTATATTTGGTGTATAGTACTTTAGAGCGCATGATACCATATACATTGCATCTTATTTTGATCGGCTACCCATTTTTGTGTGACCTGAATGATCACATTACCATATAATATGGATCGCCTCTATTAAGGGAATGAGGCCATCACATTAATTGTGATTTTAGTTGAGTACATTTTTCCATTATTTTCATATTATTTGCCTAGGGTTATTTGTAAATAATATGTTGCTAATATACGCTGCTTTCTTGAATGAATTTGGTGGTTGATATATCCTACATTATGACCCTTTTTCCTTGTTGTGGGAGTTCTTGCACATTGGTGATTTGGGTCAGCGAGAATGTTTGAAAAGAAAAGCAACACAAAAAACGATATTCAGGGGTACAGTGAATATGTAGCAGTACCCTATACTTATGTGTGACCACCTTACACCGAGTATGTCCTATTTGTTGGGAATGTAGAAAAGCACATCATACGCTGCTTTACTGCTCTCCTAACATCGTATCCCTGGCTTAGAGATGGTAATACAGAGTCAGAGCAGGAGCTTTCAGTTCCCTTTTTTGTGTTGTTTTATTTTTACATTTATTCTGCTGATTGCTGCAACTGTAACGTGAACAACCCTTTGCTACATATTTCTAAATGCAACCAGATCCACTACAAATAAAAGCTATAACTGTATGCCAATCATATTCTTCTTTGATGAAGCCTCCAATGAACCTTTTTCCCTTTTTTAGTGTCAATGTATCAATATACCCACCGATTGCTGTCCTCTACAGTATCCAGCGCTGTTCTTGCTCCTATTCTGAGTTACCTGACGGCGAGTCAGACTCTCTTCGTTACTCTGCACTCTCTGTGTGAGCTGAAAATCTCTTTTACACTGTAAATCTATGAAGCCTTGAGGCTGTGTGCCCACGATGCGATTTTTAAGCGTTTTTGCTGCAATTTTCGGCGCGAAAACGCTGCGAAAACGTTTAAAAATAGTGTACAGAACGCCCCCCATGCATTCCTATGGCATTCCGCACGTGCTGTGCTAATGCTGCGCTTTTTTCCGCGGCGGAATCGCATTGCGGAAAAAATCGCAGCATGGTCATTCTTTTGTGCGGAATCACAAAGAATTGCCACGATTCCACACCCATAGGAATGCATGAGAATCGCTTACTTCCCGCATGTGGCTATGCCCACCATGCGGGAAGTTAAGCGTCTCATGTGCGGTTGGTACCCACGGTGTGGAGGAGAGGAGACTGTTCTCCAGGCCCTGGGTACCATACCCCTGTAAAAAAAAGAATAAAAAATAAAAAATCGGGGTATGTTTACCTTCCGACATTCCGCGCTGCATTCCTGGCCTAAGCGTTCCCAGTAATGCCTTGCGGCAAGGTCCTGTGATGACGTAGTCTCGCGTGACTCTAGCGGTCTCGCGAGATTACTATAGTAACACGAGACCAACGTCATCACAGGTCTCGCAAGGCATTACTGGGAATGCTGAAGCCCAGGAATGCAGCGCGGGACGTCGGAAGGTAAATATACCCCGATTTTTTATTTTTTTATCATTTTTAACATTTTATCTTTTACTATTGATGCTGCATAGGCACTATGTTAGACGAGTGTGACCAAATCGCTTGGAAAGTGCTTGAGAAAATCGCAGCAAAATTGCGAACAGAATCGCGGTAAAATCGCTGTGAAATCGCGCAGAAAAAAACGCACGATTTCTGGGAAGGAGTCCGGTTTTCAGTGTGCGTTTTAACACGCAATGTGGGCACATAGCCTGATGTGATGCTTCAGAGGTTTACAATGCAAAAGCCACTTCTGGCTCATGTAGAGTGCAGTGTAATGAAGCTAGTCTGAATTGCCATCACGTTACTGAGAAGAAGAGCAGAATAGAGCTGGATGCTGTAAAAGATGGCAATCGGTGGGTATATTGACACATTGACACTAAACTACACTAAAATACACTACATACTAAAATACACTAAAACACACGACACTGAGCATGGGGATGCGGGACGCCAGGCGCAATAGGAGAGACGTTGATTCCAGCTGATGCTTATACTGTTCATTTCCTGGTCTAATTGATGACACTATTTAATACCGCGCTCCTTCATGTCACACAGCCCCTCAGAAGAAGCTTAGGGATGTCCTTTTATACTGCCCAGGCGAACTCTGGTAAAACATTAATATTTAGTGAAATTGCTGCTGCTGCTACTTTTTGCTTTCTGACCACTTGACAATTATAGATATTATATGTGTCACTAGCATTTATTCTAAAGTAATCTCATTTGTTACCAGGATCAGACTGTATGGTTGTTGCTTTTACGCACTTACACTTCTTTGTTTCAACCGCAGCTTTTATAGTCCTGCACTTTATGACTATTAAATAGAGATCAGCGGACCCATGGAAGTTCAGGGCCATCCAAAGTTTGATCCTGAACTTGAACCCGAACCCCATATAAGTCAATGTGGTCCTGAACTTTGGTGTTGTAAAATGGCTCTAAAGTGGACCTAGTAAGGGCTAGGTAGCTGAAAAACAAGCAAAATGGAAATATGTGCAAGCAAATATGGATAGGGAAATTACTTAAAATAACAAAGAATAAAAAAATATTAAAAATAATAATCTTGAACCAGGAGGTGGAGGTCCATGTGGAGGAATGGAGCAGTGCCTTTCATGTGTATTTTACCCTACTTGTTATTTAATAAATGAAAAAATGATGTGGGATCACCTGTATTTTAATAACTGGCCAAGGGAAAGCAAACAGCCGGGAGCTGGTCTTGTTTTGCTGGGAAGGGGCCAATATCCATGGAAGGTCCAGGGATGTGTCCACTCTGTGTTCATCATGTGTCCACTGTGTGACCTGTGTGCAACACATGTATATTGTAGTAGCTGTATGGGGCAAGTGTCCACTGTGTGAGCCATGCGTGTAAATAAAACGAAAACATATGTAAAACATCTCAAAAGTTTTCTGCCTGCTTCAACATTACTTTCACTACAGTTTGTCATTTTGTAAAGAAGCACTGCCATCAAAGTTTGTGTACTTACAATTGCTCATTTTGCTCTTTAACTCAGCTAACTCTTCTCTTTTCCAGTAGGTCTATGACATAATGTGATTAAAAACTGACTCACTGAATTCCTGTAAGGCTAGTTTCACACTAGCGTTACAGGGCACAGCACACAGCCGCCGTTAATCTCCGCCCCTGGCCGCGCCCCCTCCGGTCAGCTACTCCTCTGATCGCATGACCCTGTATGCGATCAGCATACCCTATATTTAGCGATGGGTACGCTGGTCGTGCGCTGGCACACTTTTGCCGGCGCATCCACCCTTTTGGCGCTGCGCCGAGTTCAGAAAAATGCAGCACAGTGCATTTGGTGCAAGTCGGCGCAGCGCCAAAAGAGCGGATGCACCGGCAAAAGTGTGCCAGCGCATGACCAGCGTACCCATTGCTAAATATAGGGTACACTGGTCGCATGTAGCGTCATGCGATCAGAGGAGGAGCTGACCGGAGGGGGCGCAGCTGGAGGCGGAGCTTAGTGTCGGCCGTGTGCTGCGCCCTGTAACACTAGTGTGAAACTAGCCTAAGCTCTATGTAGAACCAGGACATCTCTTATTCCCTGCATGAGCTATTTCCCTCTTCCATTCCTAACCCAGCTGCTCAGATCCTCCCCCATTACCAGGAACTTTCAGGAATGTAGAATTGTATATCTAATGATGACTCATGCAGGGAAAATAGACTTCCAGTTTCTACATAGAGCTTAGAAGAATGAAGCCAATCTGTTTTTGATCATATGATGTCATGGACCTAATGGAAAAGAGAAGAATTAACTGGGTAGAAAGGCAAAATGAGCAATTGTAGGTACACAGTGCCATATAATATGATGACTGCAACATATTAAGATGATAAAAACTGTGACTGGAGGAGAAGTGCATCTTTAACTCAAAAATATTTACTGGTCTTCAGGATTATATTTTATGTTACCATATGTAACAATTTTGCATGAAAAAAGGAGAGTACAATTTAAGTGCATAATACCATTGTATTGTTATATGTGCTATAAGAGTTTGTCATTAATGTGTCTATTGTGTGAAGTTTTGATTGTTTCTTATCCAAATGTCATCTATATATTTAAAGAGGTTGTCCATTACTTTTACACTGATGACATATCGTTTGGATAGGTTATCAGTAACGGATCGGCAGGTGTCTGACACTCTCCACCCCTGCCAATCTTCTGCTATCGATATCGGCGGAGGCTGAAACTACTCACTTGCGAAGCTGGACATCTTCTTATAGTGACCACCACATGGTACTGCACATCTGCCCGCTATTAATTTGAATAGAAGGCGGATGTGCACTACCAAGCCTCGGCCACTACCAGAACATGGAGCAGCTTGGCAAGTGAGTACCTACAGCCACCCGCCGCAGCCGCCAACACCAATAATAGCTGAATGGTGGGGGTGCCAGATGTCGGACCCCAGCCAATCAGACAATGATGAGTCATGGCCTATCCTAAGGATAGGTCATCAATGTAAAAATAATGGACAACTTCTTTAAGTCTGTTAGCTATTCCCTCACACACACCTATGAAAAATCCCATGACTGCCTGTTTGGGTTGCTCTACTACCCTTTCTCATGCATTTATATCCAAAAGTACACACAATGGTCTAGGTATTGCAATCGCCCAAGAGCCCTGACCCCATTACTATATGGGGCTCAGATATTTCAGAGGTGACCCTGGTAGATGCACACGTACCCATTTCAGGCTAACTTGGAAAAGATGTTCACTATATGGGACCAATTACTGTAAATGCAGTTCCTTTATATATAAGCTGTCATTTGACCAAAGGTGAATTAATGGCATCAGGAAACCTAAAACCCATAACATTATAATGTGTAGCTATAAATATATTGCTCTTGTTTGCGCAACACAGTGTGATGTACCATTCTGCACGAGCGCGAGCATTGTATGAAGCATCATTATGAAAGCTTGAGGCTATGTGACAAACAAGTGGTTGTTGTAGCCATGTAACACTAAACACTACATGATTTCTCTAAAAAAAGGCACAAATTGTTTCAGAGTGACTCCAGGCCTTTTATTTCTGTTCCAATAATGTGCATTGATGCACAAGAAATAAAAAAACAAGCTATGTCCAGGGAATCTGGAAAATTAATATGTTTTCAGGTACCATTGAAGTAAATAAGGGCTTTAGACATCTTCCTTTTAGTGATAACATATTGCCAGTTTTCAGAATAAAGACAACATTGAGGAAACGTTGCAGAATTAAATGGTTTTTGAATCATCTGTAATATATTAGAACATAGTGGGACTTAAAAAGGACCTATCACTTGCTCTAAAAATTGATTTTTTTTTTTACTTGCTTTACTGTTTTCTTTTTTGCTGGTTTTCCATTTCTTACGTATGGCACCCTCGTCTTTTTCGTGCCTTGTATGTATATCTAGTTTTGTTAGCCAAGAAGGCATGATCTTCAAAAAGTGAAGAGGTGAAGTTTACATCCCCCTGACAAAAAATACTAGATTTATGCACATGGTATTAAAAAAATAAAAAGGGGCTGTATCTCAAGATTGGGGAGGGTTCAGGAGGACAACCGCAAATATTCCAGATATAGCACTTATACACTTCAAATAAGGCACAAATGTCAAATGAGGGGATTATTTTTTTTTTTTAGCATTTTAATTTTTTTTTTCATACTTTTGCTCAAACTTTTTTTTGGATATTTTTGCATTCATCACATTAATTATGAATTTTTGATTTCAACTTCTCGTGAACCCCCAAACAGCTTTACCTTGGAAGTTGAACAGAGTTGTATTTAGTTGTGCCTACTGTGTTGTACAGTTGACGTCTGCCTGTAACTGAAATTTTTGGAGATAGTTTAGATCAGGGAAGTTTACCCCTCAGTGACCCACTCTATATCACATCCAGCACTCCCAAACTGTCCTGCTGCCGTCACAGAATTATTGACCTCAATCATGTTTAACTGCCCAAGGAAGACTAAAGAAAAAAGTTTAAAAACGTTTTATTGTGATGAGTAAACATAACAGCTTATTCCCCTTTTTCACCTTTTCCAATGTGTCAAATATAAAACAAATATAAAAGATAAACATAATTGATATCAACACATCTGTGAATGTCCAGACTGCTAATATATCTCATTATCGATCCCGAAAATTGAACACCGTAAATGAACAAATAATAATAATTCATAATTTTTTTTTTGTTACAGTCATTTAAAAAAAAGAAAGGAAAAGCAAAGGGAAAGTTTTATGTACAGCATGCTAACAAGTTAACGGTAAAAACTACAGCATCTCTCCAACAACCCTTCACACAGCTGCATCTACTAAATAATATATATATATATCTACTGTATTTTTAGGACCATAAGACGCACCTTGGTTTTAGAAGGTTAGAAAAAAACATTGAAGTAAAAAATGTTGTACTAATATCTCCTATACTGATATATATATATATATATATATATTTTTTTTTTTTTTTTGCCCCAATCCAGGTATACATGTTCCCTTCATCCCGATCCTGGTATTACTGGCCCCCTCATCCCTATCCTGATATGTATGGCTTCCTCGTCCCATTCTAGTATGCATGGTCCATCATCCCTACAGTGGTATACATGACTTCTTCATCCCTATCCTGGTATGCAAGGCCTCCTCATTCCTATCCTGGTTTGGATGGCCTCTTCATCCTTATCCTGGTATGCATAGCCTCCTCATCAATATCTTGGTATGCATGGCCCCCTCATCCCCATCCAGGTATACATGGCCTCCTCATCCTTACCCTGGTAGGCATTACCCCCTCATCCCTGTTCTGGTATGCATGGCCCCCTCAACTGTATCCTTGTATTCATGGCCCCCTCAACTGTATTATGGTATGCACGGCCTCCTCATCCCCTCATCCCTATCTGGATTGTTTAGAATGGTAAATCTAGAAAATTGGAAATGCATTACTGCCATAGAAAGTTGGTTAAGTGCTATATTTTGTACATATGGAATTTTGAAAAATTGGAAATGCAATATTGCTATAGGAAAATTTACAGAAAAAGAAGGTACTTGGCACATAAATTGACCAATGTATATGAGCCCAACTGCAACGTCAATGCGGACCTTATAGTTGGGTCCCTGCCCTGATAAAAATACCTCTCTTTGACTAAAAAGCCTACAATATATGGGGCAGAAAGGAACCAGCTAGTTAAAACCACCTGAGTCTGATGGGATTGGGTGTGGGAGTCTCTCTATGCCTTGGAGGTCCTGGTCTGCTGTGCTGCTAGCATTATCTCAGAGCAGGTTTTTAGTGCCCCTGGGGGTATTATAACTGATCGGTGCATCCACCTGTCAACTGAAAATGCTGACAGACTGACTCTTATCAAAAAGATCAAGGGCTGGATTGGCCCAGATTTCTCAAGACCACCGAATGACAGCAGCGGAACATAAATTCAAATCCAGTGGGTTTTTTTCTGGTCTTTACCCATGCACCCCATCCCATCCAAACATGGGTATACGCTTCAGGACTTCGTCTTTTTTGTGTCGTCCTCCTCCATCTCCTCATCCTCCACCACCCTATCAATAGAGTAATACTGCTACTCTCGCTGTTAAATTTTTAAGGGTGTTTATGATGCCTGCATTAAGAATTTTAAGATGCCTACCTTTAACATTCTTTGAAATATATGTACACCCCCCAGGGGTAAATGTTTTTCAGCCCATGCACTTAGTGCATGTGCATTACCAGTCTAGGACACCGACTACTTAATAATATCAAAGGGGTATTGGAGTGTCTCCTTCTAGTTTTTGGTATCCCTTGCACTTAGTTCATATGCTTTATCAGAATAGGTGACACACGCCTCAGTAATGGGAAAAAATGCTTTTCTGAGGCTTCACTTTCTAATTGAGGTAAAATTTTTGGAAGCCAAAAGAGTCGGTGGGTTCTATTTGTATATGATCCAGTGCCTTGTTGTGAATTGTCCGGTGGTCATCTCATAGGGAGTTCTCACACTATTTCTTGATGAAATAGCAGTCCTTGATGCTGCTACATTAAACTTTTTTCAGGGCTAATTCAAAGAGATCCTATTATCTAATAATACTGCTCTTATTTGCAATTCATGTAGGGTGACCTGTCACAGTAGGGGTAGCGTATTACATAGTAACATAGTAACATAGTTAGCAAAGCCGAAAAAAGACATTTGTCCATCCAGTTCAGCCTATATTCCGTCAGAATAAATCCCCAGATCTACGTCCTTCTAAAGAACCTAATAACTGTAATATACAATATTGTTACGCTCCAGGAAGACAACCAGGCCTCTCGTGAACCCCTTGACGGAGTTTGCCATTACCACCTCCTCATTCAAGGAATTCCAGATTCTCACTGCCCTAACAGTAAAGAATTCTTTTCTATGTTGGTGGAAAAACCTTTTCTCCTCCAGACGCAGAAAATGCCCCCTTGCAATCGTCACATTCCTTGGTATAAACAGATCCTCAGAGAGATATTTGCATTGTCCCCTTATATACAGTACTTATACATGGCTATTAGGTTATTACAGGCATCTAGTCAGGGATTATTGCCTTATAAATTATAATCCTTGCTGCTGCAACCTTAAAAAAAATTACAAGGTAACATCTATTCTCTTCCCTTTTAATACCACTGTTAGCTGCGTTTAGTGTAGAGATTAGAGTTGAGCGAAACGGGTCGAAAAAATTCAAAAGTCCCCGACTTTTGGCAAAGTCGGGTTTCATGAAACGAAACCCGACCCTAGGATGAGGTCGGCCACGAGGTCGGCGACTTACGTGCCAAAGTCGCGTTTCAAAAGTTTGTTTTGCGCTCTTTTTCAGCCAATCAGGATCCACGGACACTGTGGGCAACGTGATGACATAGGCACGGGTCACCACCATCTTTCAGAAGGGCATGCAAGTGATTGGCTTGCTTTGGTGGGCGTCACAGGGGGTATAAAAGGGCGTGCACGCCGACCGCCATCTTACTTCTGCCGATCTTAGTATAGGGAGAGGTTGCTGCTGATTCTGTAGGGAGAGCGTTAGGCAGGGAAGAAGACAAAAAAACTGCTTCTGCTGCTAGCGATTTGGCCTGCACAACACACCAGTGACTGTGAGTGCAGTGCAAGGGGAGGCTATATAGTGGTGTATCAGTGGTGTTGGTTGTTGGGCTGCCTTTTAAGGCTTCCTGACAGGCTGGCATTGCTGTTTACCCACTGCTCCGCAAACTGCTTTTTTAAAAGCAATCCCAATTTTTTTTTTTGTCCTGCTGAGAAG
Organism: Dendrobates tinctorius; assembly: GCF_039654945.1. NCBI lineage: Eukaryota > Metazoa > Chordata > Amphibia > Anura > Dendrobatidae > Dendrobates > Dendrobates tinctorius. The sequence goes on along the minus strand of NW_027361784.1, from coordinate 15,640,360 downwards.
AAAAAAAAACTGCTTCTGCTGCTAGCAATTTGGCCTGCACAACACACCAGTCACTGTGTGTGCAGTGCAAGGGGAGGCTATATAGTGGTGTATCAGTGGTGTTGGTTGTTGGGCTGCCTTCTAAGGCTTCCTGACAGGCTGGCATTGCTGTTTACCCACTGCTCCGCAAACTGCTTTTTTAAAAGCAATCCAATCTCCCTTATCCTCTAGTCACTTTTGTCACAGCTGTGCCATCGAGCCTGTCACATAGCGCTCAGATATTCATTGGGCCTCACACAATCCAAAAGTGTCCAGTGTCCAAAAGTGTGTGCAGAGATTCAATATCTCCCTTATCCTCTAGTCACTTTTGTCACAGCAGTGCCATCGAGCCTGTCACATAGCGCTCAGATATCAGTGGGCCTCACACAATCCAAAAGTGTCCACTGTCCACAAGTGTGTGCAGAAATTCAAAATCTCCCTTATCCTCTAGTCACTTTTGTCACTGCAGTGCCATTGAGCCTGTCACATAGCGCTCAGATATCAGTGGGCCTCACACAATCCAAAAGTATCCACTGTCCACAAGTGTGTGCAGAAATTCAAAATCTCCCTTATCCTCTAGTCACTTTTGTCACAGCTGTGCCATCGAGCCTGTCACATAGCGCTCAGATATCAGTGGGCCTCACACAATCCAAAAGTGTCCACTGTCCACAAGTGTGTGCAGAAATTCAAAATCTCCCTTATCCTCTAGTCACTTTTGTCACAGCAGTGCCATCGAGCCTGTCACATAGCGCTGAGATATCAGTGGGCCTCACACAATCCAAAAGTGTCCAGTGTCCAAAAGTGTGTGCAGATATTCAAAATCTCCCTTATCCTCTAGTCACTTTTGTCACAGCAGTGCCATCGAGCCTGTCACATAGCGCTCAGATATCAGTGGGCCTCACACAATCCAAAAGTGTCCAGTGTCCAAAAGTGTGTGCAGATATTCAAAATCTCCCTTATCCTCTAGTCACTTTTGTCACAGCAGTGCCATCGAGCCTGTAACATAGCGCTCAGATATCAGTGGGCCTCACACAATCCAAAAGTGTCCAGTGTCCAAAAGTGTGTGCAGATATTCAAAATCTCCCTTATCCTCTAGTCACTTTTGTCACAGCTGTGCCATCGAGCCTGTCACATAGCGCTCAGATATCAGTGGGCCTCACACAATCCAAAAGTGTCCAGTGTCCAAAAGTGTGTGCAGATATTCAAAATCTCCCTTATCCTCTAGTCACTTTTGTCACAGCAGTGCCATCGAGCCTGTCACATAGCGCTCAGATATCAGTGGGCCTCACACAATCCAAAAGTGTCCACTGTCCACAAGTGTGTGCAGAAATTCAAAATCTCCCTTATCCTCTCGTCACTTTGGTCACAGCTGTGCCATCGAGCCTGTCACATAGCGCTCAGATATCAGTGGGCCTCACACAATCCAAAAGTGTCCACTGTCCAAAAGTGTGTGCAGAAATTCAAAATCTCCCCTGTCCTATAGACACCTTGTACCTTGTTTTACATTACTATATAGTTTGTTGGATTTTGTCTACATTTCTACCAAAAATGAGGAAGGCTGGTGGAAGAGGCCGTGGAATTGGGCGGGGGTTGGCAGCTGGTAATGATGGTGTTGGTGGTGGATCTGATGGTAGTGGCAAGAGCAAAATAGGACCGAATGCAGGAGGTGCTGACCCTGCATCATCGTCTGGCTACATAAGGCCTCGAACGCTTAGTTTTCTAGGAGTTGGCAAACCGCTTTTAAAGCCAGAGCATCAGGAAAAAGTTTTGTCTTACATTGCTGACTCAGCCTCCAGCTCTATCGCCTCCTCTTCTTCAGTTGTAAAAAGTAAAAGCACTGAGTCGTCATTGGAGGCTCATGTTCATGAACCACACCTTTCCTTGTGTCCTTCACCCCAACCAAGATTGAAGGATGACGCAGGCCATACTACTGATTACTCCATGGAGCTGTTTTCACATACCATGCCTGGATTATCAAGTCAAATGGTGAATTACCCAGGCCAAGATGAATCTGACATGGAGTGCACTGATGCACAGCCGCTGATGGATGATTCTGCTGGTACATTCACTCAGAGCACTACATTGTCCTCGCAGTGTACAGAGCCAGATTCTGACCCTGATGAGCCTCAGGTGCCCCTTCCCGCACACTATACCACCATACACGGTGACACAGAGGAAGGTGCACATGACATAGAAGAGGAGGTGATGGATGACCCAGTTGTTGACCCAGATTGGCATCCATTGGGGGAAGAGGGTGCTGCTTCCAATAGCTCAGATGAGGAGCATCCACAGCAGACATCGACATCGCAACAGCTGTTATCTGGCAGGCCCGGAGCACTCCAAAGACAGGTTCCAAACATCAAAAGAGTTGCTGGACAGCTTGTCCAGAGGGTCAAAAGATCACAGCGTGCTAGGCTGCAAAATGTCTGCCAAAGTAGGAAGAGTGCAGTGTGGCACTTTTTTGAACAAAATCCTCATGATCAGGCCAAGGTTATCTGTAAGAAGTGCGCAAAGACCTTTAGCCGAGGAAAAATCTGAAAAATTTGAATACCAGTTGCATGCTTAGACATTTAACCAGCATGCACTTGCAAGCGTGGACACAACACCAAACCTCAAGTGCCACATGTGCAACTGATCACAACGAAGGTAGTCAGCAACGCTACATTGTTTCCCCCACTGTAAGCCCACCGGTTAGCACAGCAGCAAATGTTGAGGTGTCGTTGCAAGACCACAGCAGTCAGGGAATCCCACTGTTATATCAACGAAAGACTGATTCTAGGCCATCAGAAAGAACACCAACTCCATCACCATCATCAACCCTCTCTCAGTCCACCCTGTCCACCGCTACTTCCACCATATGCAGCTCTCAAGTCCAGCTCACCCTCCCAGACACTATGAGTAGGTCAAGAAAGTACTCAGTCTCTCATCCGCGTACACTGGGTTTGAACGCCCACATTGCCAAACTAATCTCGTTTGAGATGATGCCCTTTCGGTTGGTGGAAAGCACAGCTTTCCGCGAACTCATGGCCTATGCAGTACCACGCTATGACCTACCCAGTCGCCACTTCTTCTCTCGCAAAGCCATCCCAGCCCTCCACCATCATGTGAAAGACCGCATTGTCCATGCACTCAAGCAGTCAGTGAGCGGAAAGGTGCACCTCACAACTGATGCATGGTCCAGTCGGCATGGCCAGGGCCGTTACGTGTCCATCACTGCGCACTGGGTTAATGTGGTGGATGCAGGGTCCACAGGGGACAGCGGTGGTGGGGCAGTGCTGCCTAGCCCACGGTATAGGAAACAGTTGGCTGTAGGCGTTCGACCCTCCTCCTCCTCCTCCTCCTCCAGAAGCGAAAGCTCGTCCACAGAGCGCAGTCGTACGAGCACTCCATCTGCAGCTGGCACTGTTGCACACGATGTGTCCCCCTATCGAGCAGCTAGTGGAAAGCGTCAGCAGGCTGTGTTGCAGATGATGTGTTTGGGTGACAGACACACCGCCGAGGTGCTGGCCGAGTACTTGAAGCGACAAACTGAGTCATGGCTGGGCAGTGTACATCTTGAGGCAGGCAAGGTAGTTAGTGATAACGGCCGTAATTTTGTGGCAGCCATAGCCCTTTCAAAACTCAGCCACATACCTTGCTTGGCTCACACCTTGAACCTGGTGGTGCAGTGCTTCCTCAAAAATTATCCGGAGTTTACAGCCCTGCTCCAGAAGGTGCGAAGACTGTGCGCGCACATCCGCCGGTCGCCTGTACACTCCGTTCGTATGCAGAAGCTGCAGCGATTGCTCCACCTTCCCAACCACCGCCTCAATATCGACATTGCAACAAGGTGGAACTCCACCCTGCACATGGTGGAGCGGCTGTGCGAGCAGAGGCAGGCCATAATGCATTTGTGGGAGGATACACGGCCAGGCACTTTGAGAGCAGACATGGAGTTGACAGGTGTGCAGTGGTCGAAGCTGAAAGACCTTTGTAAAGTCCTTCAGTGTTTTGAGGAATGCACACGGCTGGTAAGAGCAGACGACGCCATCCTAAGCATGAGCATCCCACTTATGCGTCTGCTCATGCAAACTTTGACGCACCTTAAAGAGCAGGCGTCTGCAGCCAATGTTGATGAGGAGGAAGAGGAGGAGGGAATCCTTGATGACATTCAGCCATTGTCTGCTCAGGGACCTCTCCTGGACGAGGTGGAGGAAGAAGAGGAGGAGGAGGATGATGATGGGGATGATTACTTAGGGGAGGAGGATGCATCTCGTGGGGCAAGTGAAAATGTTGGCGTGGCAAGGTCTGGTACAGGGTTTGTGCGTGACTGGAGGGATGTGGATTTGCCAGAAAGTGCTCCTCCACCCAGCACTCGCAGTGCATCATTGACACCGGGAACATTGGCCCACATGTCAGATTATGCCTTGCGGATCCTAAAAAGGGACCCCCGCATTGCCAAAATGATGAACGATGACGACTACTGGTTGGCCAGCATCCTGGATCCACGCTATAAAGGCAAATTACAAAACATCATGCCACAGGAGAACCTTGACCTAATATTGGCTAATAAACAAGCAACTTTGGTAAATCGGTTGCTTGAGGCATTTCCAGCACACAGCAGCGGTGATGGTTCTCACACGAGCCGTACGGGCCGGGGGCAGCTTGGCAGAGGTGTTCGTGGTGCACACAGCAGAAGTGGCGTTGGAGACAGGGGTTTCATGACAATGTTGTGGACTGATTTTTCAAATACCGCTCACACAACTGGTAATACTGCATCGATGGAAAGTGACAGGAGACAGCAGTTGTCAACCATGGTTACAAACTACTTTTCCTCCCATATCGATGTTCTCCCACACAGGTCATTCCCCTTTGACTATTGGGCCGCTAAACTGGACACCTGGCCTGAATTGGCCCAATATGCCTTACAGGAGCTCGCTTGCCCAGCTGCAAGTGTGCTATCGGAAAGAGTCTTCAGTGCAGCTGGATCAATCCTGACAGAAAAAAGGACCCGTCTGTCAACCCAAAATGTGGATGATCTAACCTTCATTAAAATGAACCACGCATGGGTTTCCAAGGATTTTGTCCCACCTTCCCCTGATGACACATAGGGTGACAGAAAAATGGCTTGCTTTGGTCCACCTCTTCCTGGTACTTCACCTATTTCGCCTTTTGCATCAGCTGAATGTCCAACATCAACATATGCCACTTTCTAAAACTCCCTAACTGTGCTGCCTCCCCCCATGGCCGGGGTCACCACCTACCGCACGACACCGTGCGAGTGCCGTTGCCCTGGACAGGTGGGTAGGCCGACTCTTGGGCGCGGGCACTGGCACAGGGTCCCTCATAGTGCAATCAAGTGTCTCTGACGGTGGTGGTGCACACCCGCCATCAGACACACCGCTGTACTATGAGGGGCCCAGTGCCAGTGCCGACGCCCACGAGTGGGCCCCCCTTGCTTGGGCAGGGCCCCAGCATTTGCAATCTTTACCTCTCCCTGCTCCTCCGCTGTGTAATCTGGGCCATCAAATCCATACTGTGCCTGACACCGTCTGAGCCTGCCTCCTGAGACATATATTTTGAATGTGTACGCTATCCATACATGTTATCCAGGGATACGGTACCCTTTCTAACCTTTGTGCAATCACGTGCAATCCATACTGGGCCTAACACCGTCTGAGCCTGCCTCATGCTGTATAGACATATATTTTGAATGTGTACGCTATCCATACATGTTATCCGGGGATACGGTACCCTTTCTAACCTTTGTGCAATCACGTGCAATCCATACTGGGCCTAACACCGTCTGAGCCTGCCTCCTGAGACATATATTTTGAATGTGTACGCTATCCATAAATGTTATCCGGGGATACGGTACCCTTTCTAACCTTTGTGCAATCACGTGCAATCCATACTGGGCCTAACACCGTCTGAGCCTGCCTCATGCTGTATAGACATATATTTTGAATGTGTACGCTATCCATACATGTTATCCGGGGATACGGTACCCTTTCTAACCTTTGTGCAATCACGTGCAATCCATACTGGGCCTAACACCGTCTGAGCCTGCCTCCTAAGACATATATTTTGAATGTGTACGCTATCCATACATGTTATCTGGGGATACGGTACCCTTTCTCACCTTTGTGCAATCACGTGTAATCCATACTGGGCGTGAGAACAGCTGGCGAGCTGTTAAGCAAGCTACAGCACCTGTCCAGACAAGTACAGGGATTCCCTAGCGAGGAGACTTATTTGATTGTTTTCAATGTTGGGACAGCAATTTTTGGGGAGCACTATACTCTGGAGAATGATAGATGGGGCCCACCATACACTGGAACATTCCAAAGGTGGACATCAGACACTGGAGCAGCATTTACAGGGCCCATTATACACTAGAGCATTAGAAATGGGGCACATTATGTTTGGAGCATTATTTGGGCCCATAAGACAGTGGAGCTTCATCCATGGGGACCAACATATACTGTAGCATTATGTGGAGCTCATCATATACTGTTTCAAACATTATATGGGACCAATGATTCTGTATGGAGAAATAGATGGGCCTCATCATGAGATGTAAAAAGTGAGGTATTTTTCATTGGACTATACCGCTATTTCTCTGCCGTATCGGAGCATGATGAGTTGTGGTATGTGTTAAAGGGGCGCTCTTTCGCCCAGGGCACATGAAAACCTGGAGCCAGCCCCCCCCCCACAGTTTGTAGCCAAATAACCCCCATTTTTCAGTGCGTAACTTGTATTATGAAGTTAATTAAGGTTGACAAGCTTAAGAAAGAAGAATTGATGCTTTTGGCATTCAAATGGGCACAGAAGGTGTGTTTCCTGTCCTCCTCTCACTGCCGACTTTTATTCCCCATTGACTTACATTGGGTTTCGTGTTTCGGGATGACCCCGACTTTTCCCTATAATCGGACGATCTTGCTCGACCCGACTTTTGGAAAAGTCGGGTTTCACGAAACGAAACGCGACCCTAAAAAACCAAAAGTCGCTCAACTCTAGTAGAGATAGGTTCTAGGTATCATCTGCTGGAAATGAGTGATTATTCAGGTCATATGCATCTCTTCCACAGTCCTCATTGACAGATTCATGTTTTTTATGGTGATCTCAGAAATTCATCAAAACAGACAGGGTTGCTTGATTTCCTCCAAAGTTTGTTTCTGCCACGTACAAGAAAAAAATCTTTTGTTTTCATGGCTGATTCAAATGCCTTATAATAAACAGTAGAATGATGGGGGGCCACCTGTTGGCCTTCCAACTTTCAAACCTTGCAGTACTAATACAAAAAAGAAAATTTACCCACCTCAGATGGATAAATTATATTGCATTCACAATATATGGCTATGCAAAGCATAGCCGATTACTGGCCCTCCAAAAATGCTTAGTGAGGGCTGGCTCTAAAGCTGTTGAATGAGGACCAGCTCTTGGACCTTTCAAATTAGAGTGAAGGCTGCCTGATGGCCCTGATGGCCCTCCGAAAATAGTGCAGGCCACCTGCTGGCCCTCTAATAATGGTAAGGGCAGCTTGATGGTCCTATACAAATAGTGAGGTCCACCTCATGAGTCCTTTCTTCATAAATTAAACAGGATGTTAATTATAAAGTAGTGATGAAGCACCAATAGAAAGCTTTTTCACCAGGGTAAAAGCACTTTTCATTGATGTTACAGTCTCCACTAATTTATCTTCAGAGTGGTGCATAGACAAAAGTTTGACCAGTAGAAGCGCAAACTAAGAGCGAAACGTTCGTTGTCCATCATGTCCCTCTTTTTGAAATCACTGCACCTGTCGCCACACTGCTACAACTTTGCACTTTTTGTCAACTGTCCAACATTAAAATAGCACAGAAAGAGGACTTAAAAATCCTCAAATAATAGAAAACAGCAAAAGAGCAAAAAGGTTTACCCATCCAGGCCTCGAGACAAATGCACAATCAGGATGCAGTGGACCCATATAATTAAGATGGCAACACAGGAGCAAGAATACCGATGAAACAACCGCTCACAGCCTACCAATACATGGAGGGGGCGGTTGCCTGGTATGTTAATGCACAATAAAAACATTATGTGCATTAACATACCAGGCAGCCACCCCCTCCATGTATTGGTAGGCTGTGAGCGGTTGTTTCATCAGTATTCTTGCACCTGTGTTTCCATCTTAATTATATGGGTCCACTGCATCCTGATAGTGCATTTGTCTGGAGGCCTGGACGGGTAAACCTTTTTGCTCTTTTGCTGTTTTCAACTGTCCAACATTAAATGTAAATTAAGAAGGACTGAATTGTCTTCAAAAACAAGGGTGAGTGCTTACTTTCTTCAATATTTCCTACTGTGATTATTAAACAGGATGTGTCTGATCTTGTCTCACACCACATGGCTAGATAAGGTAGCAAAATGTTAAATTATATTTCCTGTTGAATATTTTTTTATGATAGAAAGCAATGCAAACGTGCAAAAAATGCACCAAAAAAACTAAGTGTGAACATTGCTCAAGGTGTGGAGGAGCCTTTTTTTCCTCATATTTCCAAGTCGTTATTCTGGAAAGAATGTTTCTTAAAATTTTTTCTGGTAAAATCTATTTAATTTTCGGTTTTGTATGTTTTATTGCCAGTCGGTAAAAGTGGAATAATACTCTGACAACATTGTTCCTAGTAGAGATGCTTCCAGGAGTGTTCCCCATGCTGTTCCCATGCCATTTCAGTGCTGTTAACATCGATTTGATCAATTTTTAGATTCCACCAGATATCCGCCAGAAAAATACTCGTGCTCCCCATTGACTTCCATTATACTACAGGATGGCCATTTATTTGGATACACCTCAATAAAATGGGAATGGTTGGTGATATAAACTTCCTGTTTGTGGCACATTAGTATATGGGAGGGGGAAAACTTTTCAAGACGGGTGGTGGCCATGGCAGCCATTTTATAAATGGTCCACCCAGGTGTATCCATCTGAGTGGCCCACCCAGGTGTATCCATATAAATGGTCCACCCTGTAGTTACTCAGGTTGCCCAACCGAGCATTACGATTTGCTCAACTTGAATAACAAGCATCTGAGCATTTTAGTGCTTGCTCATCACTAACACAACATGCTCTCAGGAAAAGACACTAAAGAACATAAAGTGTTAAGCCCTAGAGGCAACAAAGTAATATGGAAATAACTAGTGGAAAAGGAAAAGGTAACCAACCGCTGCTTCCAACTGCTTTGGTAATAACCAGTACACCAAAATGTGTCCACCGCTACTAGACCAGTATAGAGAAAACTATTGCTGGCATCCCCTGATGCGTGGAGCCTTTAAATAGGGAAAAAGCAGACATGACTGGTTCTACTGCAGCAGGTGACCATGGGCGGCACGGTAGCTCAGTGGTTAGCGCTGCAGCCTTGCAGCGCTGGGGTCCTGGGTTCGAATCCCACCAAGGACAACATCTGCAAGGAGTTTGTATGTTCTCCCCGTGTTTGCGTGGGTTTCCTCCGGTTTCCTCCCACATTCTAAAGACATACTGATAGGGAATTTAGATTGTGAGCCCCATCAGGGACAGTGATGATAATATGTGCAAATTGTAAAGCGCTGCGAAATATGTTAGCGCTATATAAAAATAAAGATTTATTATGGGCAATCAACAAGCTAAGTTCAGCAAAGATTTAACTCCTTCTAACCGGCCTAAGACCTGAAGCTCTAGAAGTCAACACCTGAGTCACTCTGTGTGATCTATGGAGTCACAAGAAGGATTGTCTGAATCTGTGGAATCCAAAGACTCTGACACTGCAATGACAGTTGGAAATGTATGAGAAAACCTATGTGTGACACCTTGACACTGTAACCAACTCAGCTATACTCTAACTTTCCTTCTGTCTATTCCCTTCTCTTGATGCCTTTGCAGGAAATGGTCAAGTAAAAAGAGGACTTTTAGCCACGCTGCTCCCCAGTGTGGATCTAGAAGGACATGCCCTGGTAATTGGTAATGTTTGTATTATTACGCAAGACAACACATTTCTGGACTGCGTGGTACTTTTGATAGGTGAAAAAACACTGCATAAATTTACAATGTATTATGTCAATGTAATGTGCAGGATTTGACTTGATCACTGTGATTCTTCTTTTCCTAGTTACCATCTATTTTTTGGCTTTCTTTCAGCAATGTAGTCAATGCTAAACAGAGACTTCTACAGAGGTCATAATTTATGATCTGACCAAGGAAGCCCTTAGTGAGATAAAGGTGAATTCTTTTACAGTACTCTGTTATCTCAGACAGTACCATAGATAATGAATAAAGAGCTGGTGTCCATGTACAGACACCATTACACTTAGATCAGGCATTTTGGATCCTTTTTAGCAGGATTTCAATGGTCAGATCCATTCCATAACCATCCTGTAGATAGGAGTTCACTTTCAATATATGTTAATAATTATTTATTGGGATTTTCCAACTATAAAAAGTGAAGTCAAATTGCCAGGCTATGATCTTATTTCCTAACCAATGAGGTTTATGCTGCCAGGACTGGAGATGAGTGGATTAGAATTCAGATTCACCTGTTCACACGTATTTTCCTGGAAAATTCTATTCCCAAAAAAGTTATACTCCACAAATTCAATGTCCCCTATTATGTTCTGGGATCTCACCAGACCTCAAAACATCATAAACATAATTTGTAAAGAATATATACAAAACCTTATGCTCACCTCACCGCTCAACTGGCCTAGTGCCCCCCCCACTCCCAATAGCTACATATTCGGCACTCATTGCATCTTGGGATTGGCATTGAGAGCATTGATATCCCCAGCTTCAGTCACTATTGCTGATTTGAACATGTCACGAGGACTAGACAGATTCTGGTGATGAGTGGAGGGGGCCAAAGTGATGGGTATAACCTTTTGATGGCCTTTTAAGGTCTAGGATATTGGTGGCCAGTGGCTTTCATTTTGCTTAATTGGCAAGGAAGAGAACTACAAAAAAGCTGCCTTTTAGCAAATGCAGATTTTTAGAAAATTTGAGTTGAATTACCGTAATTTTCTCTCAAATTTATTTGGTCATCTCTAACCAGGACCTACAGCAATATTCCCAGTTTATGGATGGGATTACCAATATGCAGAGAATAAGACACCGAGACCATGGTCCCTTCATTCTGTAGATCACAGTGTTATGGTCATAAACGCGATGATATTAGAAAAATGAGAAGTGAAAATCCACAGTGTTCCTGAGACACAGCATTCTACAGTGCACTGGAGGTTTCCCTTCTCCGGAGAGTTTACCTATCCAGATTTTGCCTTGTATTACAACTAGCACAACTCCCTAGCTATTAGAAGCACTCATGTACTATATAGTATGTGGCATGTTTTCGGATGACCCAAATAAAGCTACATTTAACAGAAATATCTTTGGAGTAATGTCATAAAGAATTTTCTTTGAAATATGGAAGTTCCTAAATCGTTTAAAACATCCTTGCTGCTTGTCGGGACACTCAAGGTGACAACTACAAAATTTGCTTTTCCTGGCTGCCATTCTGAATTTCCTCATTTTCCAACTGTCAGGATTTCTTGGCCCATTTGTGCCAGTGGTGCGCTCTGTATGAAAGCTAGAAAATAGAACCTGAAATGATGAAAGTAGAATTAAATTTAGTAAGAAGGTACATTATTAATAAATAATTGGCATCCTGCATCTATCTTCCTAATAAATAATTGGCACCCTGCATTTCAGTTGTTTTACCTTGTTTGTAAGTTGTGAATAAGGAATAATTAAAAACAAAGAATTGTTTTATGCAGAGAGAGCACACCAGTAATAGATAAGAACTGTCAAGAGCAAAGCAATTTATTATAAAAAAAACTTATGAATAACAGGCTTCCATAACAAGAAAAAACACTTGAAATAAATAAAAAATAAAATTATAATCTTTTGACAAAAGCACCCATCACCCATAAAAAGGGTATTAAGCATGTAGTTAACAAGTTCTCCTACCTGGGCGTAGTGAAGATAAATGCTGAGGTCAACAACAGAATTGTCAAAGCCAGGTGGTGCCTTCAGGAGATTCTGTAAGAACATCTAGGAGTGTAGGAGACTCAGCCTTACCACCCACCAAGCTTAAGGTCTTCTGCATGGTGGTCCTTGCCACACTTCTCTATACCAATGAGGTACAAGGACAGAATACAGCTGGCATGCCAAATAGCTCAATTACTTTATTCTGAGCTGTTGCAGCAGACTGTCATTATCCAGGTTGGATTAGGACAGATTTTGCACAAGTAACCTTTTTTTCCCTTTAAGCTGTTTGCTTAAAGTTTGTTTTGCCCCTGGTGGCCATTAGGGTCATTACACTATGGTTGCTTCAGTTCTAGTTTTGCCCCCGGTGGCCGTTAGGGTCATTACACTCTGGTTGCTTTAGTTTAGTTGCCCCCGGTGTCTGCTAGTGTTATTGAATGTGATTATGAAGCAGGTGTGATTCCCTGGCTCCTACCTATAAAGGAGTTGCGGGTGGTCTCACTCACTGTTGGTGATATTGCTCATTTCCAACGAAGTCTGGTGAAGGAAGGAACTACAGAGAGGAGTTCCTTGCAGCTCAGGGGAGCTCTGGTTGTTATGATGAGTCACCGAAGGAGGAAAAAACAAAATACCAGCTAAGTCCAGAAAAACCAGAGAGGTTGGCAGCTATCGGATTGCAGACCCCTGAACCTATCCACAACAACTAGCAGTAGCCGTGGGGGGTTCCTACGGTGCCCTAGACCACTTGATCACAGCCGGAGAACTATATAGCCTAAAGACAGAAAGGGGAAAAACTAAACTGCCCCAGAGCAGACCCCAAAGCAATTGGCAGCCCCAACATATAATGACGGTGAAGCAAGATGAAAACACTAACACAGATAGAAAGATAGGTTGAGCAAATGATGGGGCCCAAGCTAACTGCATAGGACAGGATAGGAAAGCTGCTGTCTGCCATCCGCAAAAACCCTATCAAAATGAGCCAACCGACTGATAGGAAAAACAGGCCCTGAAGTCGCTAGGCATCAAAAGACTATATCAGCACTCAGGTATATTCTGAAGACAGAGCAAAATATCAACAGATCAGAGACAAAAATGGAATTCAGCTCACCCCCGGCCGGGGATGGCAGAACTCCAAAAAAACAAGGCAAAACAAAAACAAAACTGAAGAGTACAAAGCAGAGCAGAAAAACTTAGCTTTGAAATGCAGGAATCAGACTGGTCTCCAAGAATCCAGCAGGAAAATCACCAGCCAGGAAGAAGGGCGTCGGCAGCCTTATATCCAGTTCTCAATTCCAGCCACCCAGTCATCATCTAGCTGCCCAGGTGTTTGGTAATCAGTCTCACTACCTTCCTTCACTAGAGGAGGGAGTTCATCAGACCTCAATGGTGAAGGGAAAAATGAACTCACAACATCTGGTGTAAAGGAAGGAACTACAGAGAGGAGTTCCTTGCAGCTCAGGGGAGCGCTGGTGTAATAGCTTCAGGCGGAAGCTGAATTCAGGTGTCGAGCTTCAGGGGTGAAGCTGAACTTTGGTGTCGTACTCTGTTGCTGGGAGCAATAGCAACAGAACAAAGCTAAGTGGTGTTTTTCCCTGTTTGTTACTTTCCTTGTGTGTGTATTAGTGCAGTGGTGGGATTAGTTTCTGCACCGTCCAGTTCATTAGAAGGGGATATGTGCAGGGCGAGCTAGGGATTTGAGGTATCCAGCTCATCGCCAGGTGCGGAACCTGCCTAGGGATCGTCAGGAGTGTAGGGACACTGACTCAGGGGAGTGCAGGAGGTCTCCATGTCCCCGTTCCCTATTGCAGGGCTCTCCATTATAACGGTTTCCCCGGTGTTTCTTTAACTCTGTTTAAATTCGCCCAGCTGGAGGCGGTGTATCCAGGTTCACGGGTGTTATAGAAATTCGCCATGCTGGAGGCAGTGTATCCAGTCACATGTGACATTAGACAGACTTCTCCACATCAAGTGGGAAGACAAAGTCTCTAACATGGCAATTATGAACAATAGTAGCTGTACTGTTGATTTAGAATCGTCCAGCAACTATAGAGGTTAAAATGGTTATAGCAGACAGGGGGTGGTTAGCTCAGTCCCAGGGGATACTGGGAAATTTATTATTGTGTCCTGGACATTCAAGAGTAAGGTGTGTGCTAGAGTGTCTCCTGTCAGACTGAAATCAGACAAGCTGTATAGACTACTTCTTCCTGGGAAGTGATTGCTGTAATCATAGAAGCAGTCAGGACAGCTAAGAGAATCTTTATTACCTCAAGAGAGAAGAAATCTACAGTACAGGACTCACCTACCTCCCTCTACCTCACTTCATTAGCAAGGTACAGTTCAGCATAGGTAAATACATTATGCTTGAAGATTGTAAAGAGACTTTCATGTATGCTGATGAAGCAAAAGTGATTCTGTATGATGAAAAGAAGCTTGAATAAAACCCCTGTGATCAACATCAGCTCAGAATTGTGTCCTAGCTGTGTGCCTGTAAACCACTACCTCCCCTCTACTGTGAAGAATTAGAATTATTGATTGCACTGAGTAATATTTCCCTAGGATTCCTAAAAGAACTCATGTTTCCTTTGTATTGCCCTTATATCCTGAGTAGAGTTGAGCAAACGTGTTTGGAACAAACGTAGCACATTCAGATTCATGTTCACTTTCACAAGCATTTTTACTGAAAGTCAGCAAAAGTTGGTCAGAGTTTTTGAAGACCAAACTGCAAAAGGGTTCAACCCCCCCTGATGGCATTGATATTGAGCTTGAGGTACCACTCCACCATTGTCTTCTGTCGTTCACTATGTGTCAGATTTGTACTCTGGTCTGCTGGTGCACAGGCTAGTAAAAAAAAATGAGTGAAATGACTCACAGCAATTGCTTTTTTTATATATTACTTACTTATACAGCACCATTAATTACACAGCGCTTCATACACATTTTCAGCACTGTCCCCATTGAGGCTCACAATCTATATTTCCTATCAGTATGTCTTTAGAGTGTGGTAGGAAGCAGGAGTACCCGGAGGAAACCTATGCAAACTTGGCAAGAACATACAAACTACTTGCAGATGTTGTCCATGGTGGGGTTTCAACTCAGGTCTCCAGTGCTGCAAGGCTGCAGTTCTAGCCACTAAGCAACCATGCTGCCTCTGCCACTTACACTGCTAATGTTTTTGGCTGATTGCTCGATGTTCTCTGGAATGGAAGTCTATAACTGCAATGTACATTGTGCTTCATTGTTGTCTTGGGAAAAAACACTGTGAGGCTATGTGCCCACGTTGCGTGTTAAAACGCACACAGAAAACTGGACTCCTTCCCAGAAATCACGCGTTTTTTTTCAGCGCGATTTCACCGCGATTTTGCCGTGATTATGATCGCGATTTTGCCGCGATTTTCGAGTGCGATATTCAAGCACTTTCCAAGCGATTTTAAGCATCGCTTGGAAAGTGATTGACAGGTTAGTCACACTCGTCAAACATAGTGTTTGACAAGTGTGACCAGGTTTTTACTATTGAGGCCGCCTATGCGGCCTCAATAGTAAAAGATAGAATGTTAAAATGCTAAAAAAAATAAAAAAATCGGGGTATATTTACCTTCCGGCGTCCCGCGCTGCCATCCCGGGCCTCAGCGTTCCCACCGATGCCTTGCGAGACCTGTGATGACGTAGTCTCGCGTTGCTATAGCGATCTTGCGAGATCGCTAGAGTCACGCAAGACTACGTCATCACAAGGCCTTGCCGCAAGGCATTACTGGGAACGCTGAGGCCGGGAATGCAGCACGTGACGCTGGAAGGTAAATATACCCCGATTTTTTATTTTTTATTCTTTTTTTTACAGGGGTATGGTACCCAGGGCCTGGAGGACAGTCTTCTCTCTTCCACACCGTGGATACCAACTGCACATGAGACGCTTAACTTCCCGCATGGTGGGCATAGCCACATGCGGGAAGTAAGCGATTCTCATGCATTCCTATGGGTGCAGAATCGCGGCAATTCTTTGCGATTCCGCACAAAAGAATGAGCATGCTGCGATTTTTCCGTGATGCGATTCCGCCGAGGAAAAAAGCGCAGCATTAGCACAGCATGTGCGGAATGCCATGGGAATGCATGGGGGGCGTTCTGTACACGATTTTTAAACGTTTTCGCACCGAAAATCACGGCAAAAACGCTTAAAAATCGCTACGTGGGCACACAGCCTTAACGGGAACCTGTCACCCCAGGGCGTTTTTCAGTTAAAGAGCCACCTTCAGCAGCAATAAGGCTGCATTCTGTGAAGGTGGCTCTTCTGTTTCTGATCCCTAGTAATGCTGAAATATCGACTTTTATAAATAGCTCCTCATACCTGTAATGTGTCCCATGGCTATGGTATGTCCTCCTTTATCAGCCGCCTACCATCCGTCCATCATGCCTGTCCCGTGTCTCGGTGCCGCCCACCATCTGTCCATCATGATGCCCCGATGCGTCGCTGCCTCCTCCTGTTTTGAATCCTGGCGCCTGCGCTGTGACAAGAGTTCTCGGGCATGTGCAGTGAGACATCAGGCTGCGTGTTGTGGAGGCCCCAGATCCCGCCCTGTATTGTGTTATGATGTATTCACACTGCGGGGCTGGGGCCTCCGCAACATGCAGGCGCAATAGCCTGATGTCAGTTCTTGGGCAGCGTGCACTGCGCATGCCCGAGAACTCTTCTCACAGCGCAGGCGCCTGCATTCAAAACAGAAGGAGGCAGCAATGCACAGGGGCAACATGATGAACAGATTGTGAGTGGCGCTGAGACACCGGACGGGCATGATAGACGGATGGGAGGTGGCTGATAAAGGGGGACGCATCATACCTATGGGACACTTTACAGGTATGAGGAGCTATTTATAAAAGTCGATATTTCTGTTACTAGGGGTCAGAAACAGAAGAGCCACCTTCACAGAGTGCAGCCCTAGTGCTGCTGAATTTGGCTCTTTAACTGAAAAACGCCCTGGGGGGTGACAGGTTTCCTTTAAGATAATCTACAAGCGTGTTTTGATACTCCAGCATGCCCAAGCCAAACTGGCTTCCCATTGCCCAGAGACTCTTGTTCAAAACCTTAATATTGGCATACAAAGTCATCCATAACTTGTCTCCTCCATACATCTGTAACCTAGTTTCCTGATGCTTACCTGCATGCCACCTCCAATCCTCACAACATCTCATTCTTTAGGCTAGTTTCACACTTGCTTTTTTTTGCAGCGTGTTTTTCCCGCAAAAAAACGCATTGAAAAAACGCATACAAAAGCATACAACTGCTGCGTTTTTTTCAAGCATTTTTATGAGCATGCATGAAAAAAACGCAGCGTTTTTATGCGTTTGTATGCGTTTTTAGTGCGTTTTTACCGCGTTTGCGTTTTTTTCCAACATTTTTAGGTGGCCCCTCACACTACCCAAACCATGACTTTACTAACCCTAACCCTGACCCTAACCCTAACCCTAACCCTGACCCTAACCCTTAACCAAATCATACTTAACCCTAACCCAAACCCTAAACCCTAACTAACCCTAACCCTAACCCTAACCCTGACCCTAACCCTAACCCTAACCCTGACCCTAACCCTAACCCTAACCCTGACCCTAACCCTAACCCTAACCCTAACCCTTAACCAAACCATACTTAACCCTAACCCTGACCCTAACCCTAACCCTGACCCTAACCCTTAACCAAACCATACTTAACCCTAATCCTGACCCTAACCCTGACCCTAACCCTAACCCTAACCCTAACCCTGACCCTAACCCTTAACAAAACCATACTTAACCCTAATCCTGACCCTAACCCTGACCCTAATCCTTAACAAAACCATACTTAACCCTAACCCTGACCCTAACCCTAACCCTGACCCTAACCCTAACCCTAACCCTGACCCTAACCCTAACCCTAACCCTGACCCTAACCCTTAACCAAACCATACTTAACCCTAATCCTGACCCTAACCCTGACCCTAATCCTTAACAAAACCATACTTACCCCTAACCCTGACCCTAACCCTAACCCTGACCCTAACCCTAACCCTAACCCTAACCCTTAACAAAACCATACTTAACCCTAATCCTGACCCTAACCCTGACCCTAACCCTTAACCAAACCATACTTAACCCTAACCCTGACCCAAACCCCAACCCTAACCCTGACCCTGACCCTAACCCTAACCCTAAACCCCCTTAACTAACCCTAACTCTAACCCAAACCCCTAAATTCCATGGTTAAAAAAAAAAACGCATATGCAAAAAAACGCATACATGAGCATGCCAGTGCGCACATATGCGCATCCATAGGCTATAATGGCCATTTTTAGCGCAAAACGTGCGCATATGTGCGCATGCGCTTTTTTGCAGGGCCAAAAAATGCAACATGCTGCGTCTGGAAAATACAAACGCACACCCCAAAAAAACGCAGCGCATGAAAATCGCATACATGCGCTTACAAGCGCGCAGGTATGCGCACCCATGTTAAATATAGGGGAAAAAACGCATGCGCACATATGCGTTTTTTTCCAGCGCTAAAAAACGCAAATGTGAAACCAGCCTTACTCCCCTTTTTTCTACTCTTCCCACAATGATATACTAAATTTCCCATCTACTCAGGAAATGTGTACCTAAACATATCATAATCTCACCTACCATGGTAACCTTCAAAAGGAACCTGAAGAACCACCTCTTCCGACAAGCCTACAACCTATACTAACTATCTCTACACGATACTGCTGCACAAGCAGCTCTACCCTCAACTATTGTATCCTCACCCATCCCTTGTAGACTGTGAATCTTCATGGTCAGCATCAGTCGGTGATTTGTATAGTTTAAGATTACTGTACTTGTTTTTATTATTGTTTTTTCACATGTAGAGTGTCATGGAATAAATGGCTCTGTAACAATAAATAATAATAATACTGCTGTGCGGCTGCCAAAGAAAGGGAATTGAGTAAACCATACAGTAAAAGAAGTTTTAAAAAAACTGCACAATTATACTATTTCAACTCTGGGGAAATTCTTGACACTTTATTGGTGTGTGGCAATAATTTTTGAGAAATGTTTGTACTATAAGTTTGATCTTCTTCATGTGTATTGCCTGTAGCAGTTGGGTTCCAAGACCGGCAGTCCTGCACTTACTTTCAGTCAACTACCTGTCTTACTATCCTTACATTTTTTTACAAATAGTAGCCTATGAAACTGATGTTTGCTCCACCTGACTGTGGCTAGGAAAACAAAAGCTGAGTGTTGCACTGTTGCTTGAGGTATCAGGGCTCCAAGAAAAGATGGCTTAGACCGTTCCCTTACCCACTGCATCCTAATTGAAAGTTCAATTCAAAGCCCTAAATTTTAGCCCAGACCCTGATACCTCTTGCTTGTTTCCTGGCTTACTGCTGCTGTGCCATTCTAAAATTTCTACAGTGGGTGAATTGATCGGTGAACTACCTGTGTTACTATCCTTAAATTTTTCTAACAGCAGTGGTCTACCAAGCCGGTATTTTTGCCACCTGAGTGGCTGGGCAAAAAAATCAGTTTGAGCTGTTGCATAAAGTATCAGGGCTCACAGCAAACTTACACTGGTCCCTTACCCACCTGGTCTTCATTGAAACTTCAATTCAAAGCTGTAAATGCTGGCCCAGACCCTGATACCTCATGCATGGCCCATGGGTGACTGCTTCTGTGCCATTATAAAATGTTCTACTGTCTACTGTGGGTCAATTGATCAATCAACAACCTGGGTTACTTTCCTTACATTTTTCTGCCATCAGTACTTGATGAAACTAATATTTGTGAAATCTGAGTGTGGCTGGGAAAATAAATTGGAGCTGTTTCATGAGGTATCAGGGCTCTCAGCAAAGAAGGCTTACACTGCTCCCTTAATGACCAGGTCTTCATTGAAACTTCAATTCAAAGCTGTAAATACTGGCCCAGACCCTGATACCTCATGCATGGCCCATGCCTGACTGCTGCTGTGCCATTAGCACATTTCAACTGTGGGTCAATTGATGCCAGTTTTTATGGTATCTGCCCCTGATTTTAGCTGTTTGGGAAGCTTTTTGTCACCCCTTGTGGTATTGTGTATACATTTGGTTTGGCCTCCCATTGAATTTAGTTGTGGTTCGGGTACGTTAGTCAAACTGGCGAACTTTAGGATGCTTGACAAAACCAAGCTGGACAGAACCAAACCTTGACAGGTTCGCTCATCTCTACTCATAGCAATGTATATAATGCATCCAACATTATATGAGTATATATCAGTATAATGCTGGCACAATCCTCCTTCAGAGCGGGTCCACATTGGGATGCAAACAGCGTGTTTCACGCAGTGGACTTGCTCATGTGAAACTACTCGAAAGGTGTTATCCAGGTATATTGTTAAAGGGAATCTCTCACATATTTTATCATGTCCTAACTAAGGTAATACACTAGTGACTAGAGTTGAGCGACTTTGGTTTCATGAAAATAAATTTATTTCAGATGAAACTGGTCCAACTAGGGCAAAAAAAGTCGGAGTTTCGTCCGAAACCCGACCCCAACGCAAGTAAATGGGGAATAAAAGTCGGCATTGAGTGGTCTTGCATTGGGGTCGGGTTTCGGACAAAACTCCGACTTTTTTTGCCCTAGTCGGACCAGTTTCATCTGAAACAAATTTTGTTTCTTGAAACCCGATCCGACCAAAGTCGCTCAACTCTACTAGTGACAAATCCCAATAGAAAAATGCTGGGTCACTCAATTGTGCCAAAATCTTGCATTGGACAGCTCCAGCACATAATGATGAGTCCTGAATATTCTTGAAACCACAAAAGAGAGAGAAAGTACATGCATGGACTAAGGATCACCACAAAATATGAAAAAATACCAAAGTTTTTATTTTCAGACCAGAAAAAACACACACATGTTTAAAAACATTTAAAAACGTCCATAAGAACATAAATTATTGATCCAAAATGAAAAATGTAATATTCAAGAAAGTCACCACTGGCTACAAAATCTCTTAATATACAGAGTTAATGCATAATATCATATATTTATGCATTAACTCTGTATATTAAGAGATTTTGTAGCCAGTGGAGACTTTCTTGAATATTATATTCTTGTTTTTGGATCAATAATGTATGTTCTTGTGGACGTTTTTAAATGTTCTTAAACATGTGTGTGTTTTTCTGGTCTGAAAATAAAAACTGGTATTTTTTCATATTTTGTGGTGATCCTTAGTCCATACATGCACTTTCTCTCTCTTTTGTGGTTTCAATGATTTTTCATGCAAATAAGTGATCCCACTCCTATCATGTGTTGATGGTGCCCACTTGATTTTGGTTATTTCCTGAATATTTATGAGTTTCTGTCTTTCACCATCCCCTGCTGCTAATTCAGTTTAAAAAGCTTTTTAATGCTTTTATCATTTTAACACATTTTATGCCTTCATAGTAGTTAGGCTGTGTCTGAGGAAGAGTTCATCGATAAGACTCTCTGGAATGCACTTCCCCAGATAATCGGATTGATACCTAACCCTGACCTATTCAAGCGCGCTTTGAAAACCCATCTCTTCAAACAAGCCTACCACATCAACTACTCAGTAAACTAACTTTGCCCTGTTCCCTCCTTCCAAATATTATTCTGAATCTGCACCCTACTATTCATCTGTCTCCACACCCTCCATTCACACGATAACTGCACTTGATACTTGACTATTGCACTTAAACACACGGGCTGATGACCGGATCATGCAGCTTTATATGAAAATCCCTATTTATTATAATTGCCAGACCTGAAATAACAAGCACTTTTCACCTACTGTGTCCCCCCATTTCCTTGTAGATTGTAAACTTGCGAGCAGGGACCTCACTCCTAATGTCACTGTTTAAATTGTCTTAACTTGTATTTAATTTATTGTCTGTACATGTCCCCGCTTAATTGTAAAGTGCTGCGGAATATGTTGGCGCTATATAAATAAAAATTATTATTATTATTATTTAAGACAGAACAATATATACATAAAGCTTTATGGTAGTGCATAGTGACCATGGTGAAGATTCATCAAAACTGATGTGAAGGCAAGCAGGCTTAGTTGGCTATAACTGCCAATCAGATTTCACCTTTCATTTTTCAGGATGCACTAAAAGAGGTCTGGATACACATGATGAGAGCATTATACTACCTCTGTACAAATCTCTGGTTAGACCGCACACGGAGTACTGTGTACAGTTTTGGGCTCCGGTGCTCAGGAAGGATATAATAGAACTAAAGCAAGTGCAAAGGACAGCAACAAAATTAATACAGGGAATGGGGGAACTACAATTCCCAGAGAGATTAACAAAATTACGATTATTTAGTCTAGAAAAAAGTTGACTGAGGGGCAATCTAATAACCATGTATAAATATATAAGGGGACAATACAAATATCTCTCCGAGGATCTGTTTATACCAAGGAATGTGACAGACACAAGGGGGCATTCTCTGCATCTGGAGGAGAAAAGGTTTTACCACCAACATAGAAGAGGATTCTTTACTCATAGGGCAGTGAGAATCTGGATATTCCCTGCCTGAGGAGGTGGTGATGGTGAACTTAGTCGAGGGGTTCAAGAGAGGCCTGGATGCCTTCCTGGAGCGTAACAATATTGTATCTTACAGTTATTAGGTTCTTTAGAAGGACATAGATCTCGGACTATAGGCTGAACTGGATGGACAAATGTCTTTTTTCAGCCATACTAACTATGCTACTATGTTACTATGTTACAAAAGATCTCTAAAATTGAAAACTAGGATCTCATTGGTTGTTATGGGAAACTAAGCCAGTTTTCCTTCACATAATCTTGATAAATCACCCTCATACGCCTCCCTAGTGCAGAGCTTTTATGTTCAGCCATATAATTAGGCTTGGAAATGTATGAAATTGAAATGCAGCCTGATACATATCAACATGAACTTACCCATGTCAATTATTTCTGTTACCTCGGTTGCAGCTGGCACTGTGGTACTCAAAGTCCCTTACTCGAGTACCGAGCACTAAATCATTTTAGTGCTAGATCATCACTATATATTACTCATTCCCCTAATTGTCTAGAATCAGCTTGTGGGAGAGAAAAATTGCTTATAATCAGAAAATCTAAGTGAGTGCATGCACTGCTGCTAAAAGGGTAAGAACCCAAACTGAGTGAACTTGTTCCAGGAACTCTTAATGCCATATTGGGCCTGGGATTGTTTCTGGTTGCGGGAAAAAAAAGAATGAGACTGGCATGTTTATAAATTGCAGTTCGGGATAGTTTTGGGTCTATGAAAGATAGTTGTGTAGTAGTCACTATGTCTGAGTGTCCACCTCCAGCAGGTGTATACCTCCCAAAATAATGCATAACAGATGTTTGCTCTGTTGGCACCATTATAGTCTATGATGTAGTCGGTGCATATACTCAAATCCCGTTTTATAAGAGGTTTGGACATAAGCTCTGAAGGGGGCCACCGACCGGGTGCCAGAACTGTAAGACATGGAGATGTAGGTGGGAGCTCTTAAAGGTCTAAAGTCAGCACACGTTGTGACAAACAGTAGAAACTCAGATATACAGATATCTAACTTTGATCTATCGCAACATAGCCTGAAATGCCGTGGCAGCTTCTTATTTTAGCCACTTTATGGAGTGAAATTCATAAATAAATTAGTGCCATAAAGCAATGCTGTTTTGCCCAGATTTAGTGCCCAATATCTTAATTATCCTGAATACAGCAAGATGTGGATTTGTCAATTTATACCTGTTATTATGATGTGAGTCAACGATGAAGACAGCATTTTATTACACGAGTATAGTTCACAGGATCATTACTTCTAAATGCACCTGTATTCTGTCGAGGACTGGCCATTAGGGTCATGCTAGATGCAAAGCAATGTAAATGTGCCACAGGTCACAAATTGATTGCATCTAAAATTTATGGCATCCTTGGGACTTCAGCACCTTTAGAATACAGATAAGGAGCAGAGAAATGACACAATGAAGTCTCATTTCCCTAGTACTTGTGGCCATGTAAAATACCAATGTGTATACAGTATATGCTAACATTTTTCTTTTCATCCTTAGCAGAAAATATTATAGTTAGCCTATTGGTTTGATGCATTTCCAAGCAGAGTGCAGAAACATTATCCTGAGATCAGAATCTACATAAAATGAATTTCAGATTGCAGTGGCTTGAATACACAGCCATATTATTGGTAGTCAAATAAATCATTTTTCATATACGAATTGTCTACAACATGCCCTTGTTATGATGTTTGTTGTCCCTTGGAAATTTTTGGCTGTACGGTGGCAATGACCTAAGCCTTCAGAAATTCTATTATATAACCCCTTTCAATAGTTTCATCCTCAGTATCTCTCTTCAGACCATCTAAATTCTCTCTTGTATGGATCTCATTGATCCTGAATATAATTGTGAAAAGATATAACTAAATTGGGTGTTTTTTAGAAAAAACGCTACAGGTCAGGCCCCACCTGAATTGTCTGGCACAAGAACAGTTAGGCTTCTTTCACACATCCAGCTTTGTGTCTCTGGCGCCGTGCAGCGAAAAGCCGTAGGGGCGGATCCGGGATGTGCCGGAGACACCGGATGCCTGTGTGGCCGGATACGGTGGTGCCCACATTTAAAAGAGCAGCACGAGACTCACAGTCTCCGCGCATGCGCTGTGAGAAAAACCCGTCCGGCGCTGTCAAAAAACGTTGCAGACGTATACGGCAAAAACCGGATGCGCCGCATACCCATCCGGCACGGTGCGGCGACAATACAACTCTATGGGACAAAACCGGATCCGGTGCCATATCCAGTAGTTCCAAATTTCGCCGCATCGTGCCGTATTCAAAAAGCCGGATGTGTGAAAGCAGCTTAACACAGAAAGTGATAGTCACTATTAAACTCAGCTCAAAGCTAGCAAAAAGAAACTTTTGTAGAAAGCTTTGGTACAAGCAATTTACTAAGGTCGAAGCAAGTGAGTAGAATATGTTTTTTCTAGATTTAAAGGGATTTACTAGTTTTATATAAATCAATTTTAATTGGTGTGTAAAATAAAAGTTCTTACATTTTCTAATATACTTTGTGCGTTAGCTCCTCACCATTTTAAGATGTATTGTTGTCGGTAAATAAGGGCATTTAGCAGTAGAAAGTAGAAGACAGATACAAACGTGGTCATTAACTAGGATTGGAAATGGGTCCAATATTATCCAGTCAGGGTAATTCTATTGGATAAACAGCATTTCAGGCTAATACATTGTAGCAAACTAAGAAAAGCTTGTTAAATTAGTAAAATTGTGAGAAAGTGAGATTTATTCCCATAAAACTGGAGACTCTCTTATATTATATTCACTGAAAAAAGCATCAGTACATGCAAAATTAGAAATTTGAGGAGAGTTGTAGCTGCTACACTCTTTTTCTGTGTATCAAAGGCTTCAGTCCTTCTCCAGGATCCGCTGCCCACTGTGGTGCCTCATGTCAAATTTTGCAGACAGCCCGACATGGATCCACAATATTATCTCCCTAGACCTAATTAAAGCCCATAGAAGCAGACACCAGTTTCTTGGGATTGAGTTTCTACACTTTTGTGTTTGGTGTGCTCCACCTTATGTTCATGCTGTGTTTACTTGCTTCCATCCCTGCTGGGTGCAACTTCATTAAACCTGCATCTCCTGAGATTCCAGAGGGAGCAAAATTCTCACTGCCCACGTGCCTTCGAGCTTGCTATATCAATGCCTGGAGTCCATGTGCACACCCAGACCTGCGGCTTAGAGTATTAACTTGCAAGTGGAAAATAAGCACATGGACTCTGCATCAGCACAAAGTGAAATCACCAGCTCATTTGGAAAAATCAAGGAAGTCCACAAGTAGAATAAGCCACAAAATGTCCTTCATTACCTTTTCAGCCCATTCGCCTTTCAGTTCACCAGGTCAAACACTTGTGTAGGACCTGTTCGGTGTCATCATCACCATCATCGCTGTCCTCCATCTCTATTGCTTGTTCTACACAGAGTACACTTCCTCTTCGTTCATCACAAGGATTCATTCCTTATTGTGTATTGAGGAAACAGATATAAGTTCTCAGTCATCCACTAATTTGTCAACTAAATTCTCACATGAACAACCTTCTAGTGGTGCATTATGCTGCCTTACCACTTTGTGGAGCTAGTTACCTTTCATAATGTAATGGGATGCACTAACCCTTGCTGGAAAATACTCAGCCTCCATTATTTATTTCAGAAAGGGGTGACCACTCTGTGACATCACCTTCAGGAGACCATCAGACAATTTCTCGACTTGTCTTTCAGCTCCAAGGTGCACTGAATACTACACGCTTAAAGCATCAATTATGGACAAGAACAATACATGAGTTTCTTGGCCTACTGGTTGAATGCTTGCATTGGCACCACCAAAGCTGAAAAAATGTTGGTGAAGCCTTCATGACTGGAAGCTACATCTGTTTCCTTCACCAGGCAGCAGTTATCTGTCTACTCCTACACCACCTTCATATTATGCGCAGCAGATATAACGCTATCCCCAACAGCTATAGGGTACAGCATTTATTCCACATACCAAACTCATTTCACCATTGCAATGGACCGCTAAGCAGTTTTTCAGCTTCAAAGCCTGTGGGGACAAAATCCATACAGCAGGAGAGTTGCTGCAGTGCTTCATGCAGCAACTCAAACTCTGTTTGGCTCCTATTGAACTGCAGCTGGAAACTCATGAGCGACAATGCCTGAAACATTTTGGCTGCCTTAAAGGGAGTCTGTCACCTCATTTTGGTGCGGTATTTAAATGACTTGGGTCCAGTCCTATGGGCGGTGTTTCGGGTCCTTTCCTCCACCCCTCCTTGGCCGCTGTCCGCTATATTTCAGGGAATTTCCATACTTGGCCTCCATATTATGCACGTGCGCATTCTAATGTGGACTCGCGCACGCACAGTATGCTTTGCCCAACTGTGGGCAAAGCCAAAAAGCATTAGTGCGCATGCACCAGTGAACTATGACCTGGAAGTATTTTGCTGTGTTCCAGGACATCTCAAGGCAAAAATGCTCCAGCTCCTTCAAGTTAAATGGTTTCCTCTTGTAAAAATCAATCTTCAAGTCTGACCACAAATTTTCAATTGGATTAAGGTTTGTGCTTTAACTTGGCCATTCCAAAACATTTACATGTTTCCCTTGTAACCACTCCAGTAATGTTTTGGGTCATTGTCTTGTTGGAAGGTGATTCTCTGTCCCAGTCTCAAATCACTGACAGACTGAAACAGGTTTTGATCATGAATATTAATGCATTTTGCACCATCCAATTTCCCCTTGACTTGGACCACTTTTGTTGTCTCTGCTGCAGAAAAACATTCCCACAGCATGATGCTGCCACCAGCATGTTTCACTGTCGTGATGGTGTTCTTAGGGTGATGAACTGAGTTTGGTTTGGTGCCCGACATAGCGTGTATCTTGGTGGCCAAAAAATTCAATTTTGGTCTTATCTGACCACAGCAGCTTCCTCCATACATTTTGGGAGTTTCCCATATGTCTTTTGGCAAACTCCAAATGAGCCTTACAATTTTTTGGTGTAAGTAAAGCCTTTTTTCTGCCCACTTTCCATAAAGGCTACCTCTAATGAGTGTACGGTTAATTGTGATTATATGGAGAGATACTCCAGTCTCTGCTTGAGAACTCTACAGCTCTTCAGGGCTACCTTTGGTCTCTGTGCTACCTCTCTGTTAATCTGCTTCCCTCCTTGTCTGGACTGACAGTTTTGATGGATGGCCCGCTCTTGGCAGGTTTGTTGTAATATGTTCTTTCCATTTGATGATAATGGATTTTATGGTGCTTGAGGAGATTTTCAGAGATTTTTTTTATAACCCAACCATTACATGTACTTCTCAACACCATTTTCCCAGACTTCTTTTGAAATCCACTTGAACAGCTGACATGTGCCCACAATAGCCGCAGGTGGAATCGCGATCCACCCATGGCTATTAACTAGTTAAATGCCGCTGTCAAACTCTGACAGCGGCATTTAATCCACGCTTCTGGCCATCGTGCCGGAAATCCTCCCACCGGTGACCCCCGTCACGTGATTGTAGGTCACCGGTTCATTGGTATGGCAACCAGAGGTCCACGCTCACAGCAAGGGAGTAATACTGCTATAAAGAGGCAATCTGATCATCATCTGTATGTAGCAGAGCCAATCGGGTTATGGCAGCTTCTAGTCTCCCATGGAGACTATTGAAGCATGCCAAAAGTAAAAAAAAGTTTTTAAAAATATTAAAAAATTATAAAAGTTTAAATCACCCCCCTTTCGTCCCATTCAAAATAAAACAATAAAAATACAAACATACACATGTTTGGTATCGCCGAGTTCAGAATCGCCTGATCTATCAATAAAAAAAACAATTAATCTCATCGCTAAATGGCGCAGTGAGAAAAAAAGTAAAAACGCCAGAATTACGTTTTGTTGGTCACCGAGACATTGCATTAAAATGCCATAATGGGTAATCAAAAGATTATATCTGCAGCAACATGTTATCAATAAAAACATCAGCTCAGCATGCAAAAAATAAGCCCTCACACAACCCGAAATTACAATAAATGGAGACGTTACAGGTCTTGGAAAATGGTGCAATTTTTTTTGTCTTTTTTTGACAAGCTTTGGATTTATTTTCACCACTTAAATAAAAAAGAACCTAGACATGTTTGGTGTCTATGAACTCATAATGACCTGGAAAATCATAGTGGCAGGTCAGTTTTAGCATTTGGTGAACATGGTAAAAAAAAATTATAAAAAACGTTGTGGAATTGCATTGTTTGCAATTTCACTGCATTTGGAATTTTTTTTTCCATTTTTGAGTACACAATACAGTAAAACCAATGGTGTCTTTCAAAAGTAAAACTTGTCAAGCAAAAAATTTTTTTAAAAATTCCAAAAAGGGAAATGGTCCAGAACTTCCAGCTCTGTGAGATCCCTGGGTCATTTTGCATGCACTATTTTGAGGTCTAGCCACAGATTTTCAATGATGTTCAGATGGTTTGCTCACTCTCATCGTTTTGAATGGCCAGGAGATGCAAATTTCCCAGCTTTATAAAAACCCAGCCTCCTCTAAGGCTAGTTTCACACTAGCATCTATTCCATGCAGCCACGGTGCCGCTAAGCCATGCCCCCTGCCGGCTCCCTACCCGCCCCTTCCGGTCATCGCCGCCTACTATCGCACACGGCTGCATGCGATCTGCGCACCCTATCTTTAGCATAGGGTGCACAGATTGTGCGCTGGCCGTGCGCTAGTAGGATTTTAGCGCGCGCTGCGCACTTTTGAAGGTGCGCTGGTGTGCGCCGAACGCAGCATGTTGCATTTTGGCGAGCACGGCGCACCTTCAAAAGTGCGCAGCGCACGCTAAAATCCTACTAGTGCATGGCCAGCACACGATCTGCGCACCCTATGCTAAAGATAGGGTGCGCAGATCTCATGCAGCCATGTGCGATAGTAGGCGGTGATGACCGGATGGGGCGGGCAGGGAGCCGGCAGGGAGCGTGGCTTAGTGGCGCCGTGCGCTGCATGGAATAAACGCTAGTGTGAAACTAGCCTAAGCTTGTGCCAAAAAATATTTAGAACAATGTTTACAGTTATGAATTATAGCATATAGATAGAAGGGGTATCAAAGATTGGGATTGAAAGTCTGCTTTCTTATAGAAATGGTGTCGCTGCTGTATAAAGGCTGAGTCTGGAAAAGCATCGCACACCATTTACATAAATACAGTTGAGCTGTAATACCAGAAAGAGTCAATGGACATCAGTGAAACTGTTACTGAAAGAAATTAGACAATTTTTCTAACTTTACATGATCCCATTAAGAGAATATACAGCTGAGCCTTATGAAATGGCCTTTGTCATCTAAGCTTTTCTTTATATCACAATGATAATCTTTTCAAGTACAACTGCAGAGCACAGGTGAGTAGTATAACAAAAAATACTTCTTTCAATGTCCTCCTGGAGAAAACACTATGACAGATACAGTTATGCTGATCTGGAATTTGATAAAAGAAGTTCTGCTTATATTTCTGGTTTCTAATGCAAGAAGTTAAGCTCTATTACTCTAACTTCCAGTGCGAGAAAGCAGTCTCTGCGTCCCTGGCTTATGATAATACAAACCAGGCTTTGTTTTGACTTGCTTTTATCACACAAAGTCAAGCTCTATTTCTCTGTCCTATGGTACGACAAGCCAGGCTCTTTCCCATTGGCATATAATATGCATTGTCAGGCTCCATTTCCTTGGCTTGCAATTGAGAAAACCAGGCATCTTCTCTGCTTCCAAGAAAACTTTTCAAGGTTGGTTTCTCGAGATTTTCACATGCAGAATGAATTAGTCAAAATACATTATATCCAAATTATATCCAAATCACACCTATGTCTTATTTCCCAAAATGTTCAAGTAAACAAATATCAACGTGGCTTTCTATAACATTTTGAGAATTGATATCATGTTGACAAATACAATAATTTTGGGAAACTTTACAAGTAAATCAAACTTTTTTAAAAAGTCGACTAACCCCCTATTTCATGCTTTATCATTTGCTAGGTGTGATATTATTGGATCCATAAAGGCTAAAGTTTTGAAAATATGCAATATTTAGCTTGCATGATAACTGCTGCAAAATAAATA
Source organism: Dendrobates tinctorius (assembly GCF_039654945.1). NCBI lineage: Eukaryota > Metazoa > Chordata > Amphibia > Anura > Dendrobatidae > Dendrobates > Dendrobates tinctorius. The sequence continues at coordinate 15,609,730 of NW_027361784.1, read as the reverse complement.
AAAAACCCAAATTACCATTTTTAGTCATCAAATCTATATAAAAAAATGCAATAAACTAATTGAAAACATTGCTGCTGTTCGAAATGGTATCAATAAAAATGTAATCTTTCCATAGAAAAGACAAGCCCACATATGTTCTATTGATAGAAAATGAAGATATTATATATCATAAAAAAATATTTTTTTCTATTTCTACAAAGTTTAGATTTTTTTTCACCACTAACAAAATAATATATTGCATAATTTACCTGTCACTGATGTGTTCTGTCCTTATGTGACTCCTGGGGGATCTGGGATCAGAAGATCACAACATTTAATAGATCGCAGGTAGTGTTGAGCATTCCGATACCGCAAGTATCGGGTATCGGCCGATACTTGCTGTATCGGAATTCCGATACCGACTTCCGATATTTTTTCAATATCGGAAGTCGGCATCGGAATCGGAAGTTCAAAGTTGATTGACAGCCGAAATGACGTCATCATGATGCGCGGTGTGTGCGCATCATGATGCGCCGTCATTTCGGGCCTTCCGGGGGTCTCTGCCGGCCTGCCGGGGGGCTGTGTGGACTGCCCGGGGTCTGTACCGGCCTGCCGGGGGGCTGTGCCGGCCTGCCGGTGGTCTGTGCACCCTGTGGGGGTCTGTACCGGCGTGCCGGCCTGCCGGTGGTCTGTGCACCCTGTGGGGGTCTGTACCGGCCTGCCGGGGGGCTGTGCCGGCCTGCCGGGGGGCTGTGCTGATGTCTGGGGGTCTGTGCAAGCATCGTCCGATGGCACTATAAGTCCCATCTGGCGATGCCTGCTACCATGACAGTGATTGACACATTAGCCAATGATGGGACAGTAGTAGTCCCATCATCCGGCTAATGTGTTAAATGTTAAAAAAAAAAAAAAAAAAAAAAATACTACATACATACTACATACTACATACATACTACATGCTACATACATACTACATATATACTACATGCATGCTACATACATACTGCATGCTACATACATACTACATACATACTACATACATGCTACATACATGCTACATACATGCTACATACATACCACATATATACTACATACATACTACATGCATGCTACATACATACCACATACATACTACATACATACTACATGCATGCTACATACATAACACATATATACTACATGCATGCTACATACATACTACATGCTACATACATACCACATACATACTACATACATACTACATGCTACATGCTACATACATACTACATATATACTACATGCATGCTACATACATACTGCATGCTACATGCATGCTACATACATGCTACATACATACCACATATATACTACATACATACTACATACAATACATTCATACAATACATACATAGACATACAGTACATATAACATAGAGTAACATACTTACCAATACTTGTCACATTGTTCCCCGAAGCCATTGTCTTTTACGGAATAAATATTAACATAACAAACCACAAAAATACTCACCCAGTAGTAATGGCTGCAAAATGGAATAAAACACTTTTCTTTTAATTTTGCCTTTCCATCCAGGTCGGTTTTATAGGATAACAACTCATACATGGAAAAGAAGTACACATCCCAACTGAAAAGTATCTAGTAGCACCCACTTGAGCATAACTAAAGTTAGCTCAATATGTGCCAAATACTGTGAATGAAAATTAGGGTAAGGGTCCAACTTAACTCCTTCATCCCCAGCCTGATTTCATCTTCTTGACCAGGCCGAATTTTCTGATTTTGACCAGTGTTAAGGGCCCATCACACTAAGCGATATCGCTAGCAAAATCGCTATAACGTCACTGGTTTTGTGATGCAGCAGCGATATTGCCAGCGATATCGCTATGTGTGATACTTACCTCCGACCGACTCCCACACTGGTTATCGCTGATCGCGCGAGAACTGCCTGGGCCGATTCTCATCGTCAGCTTCCTGCTGTGGTGATGAGTGACGCGTGGACGCGGGCGGGAGGACGCCTTCATCACCTCGTCTGACAGGTAAGTAACGACCGCTGCTATGTCGCTGATGAGATCTGCCTGTTTGGCAGCTCACTAGCGACCACTTAGCGACGCACCAGCGATCCTGACCACGTCATATCGTTGTCGGGATCGCTGGTGCATTGCTAAGTGTGGCAGTACCTTAACTTTATGAGGTAACAACTCTGGTACGATTCAACGTGGTTCTGAGAATGTTTTTTACAGAACACTTTGTACTTTGTGAGTGGTAAATTTAGGTTGATATTTTTTGTGTTTATTTGTGAAAATATTGGAAATTTTTGGAAAATTTTGAAAAATTTGCAATTTTCAAGCTTTTAACTTTTGTGCCCTTAAACGAGAGAATTATATCACACATAAAAGTTAATAAGTACATTTTACCACATGTCTGCTTTACACCAATGTTCATGTATAAATATAACAAAGAGAAGAAAAAACAGCACCAAAATCAGATTCCGCTAGTAAGAATATGCCTGTATATTAAGAGAATTAACGCCGATATTTTGGAAACCCGGGTGCATACCAGAAAAAAGTACAAAATATCAATGTCCAAAAGAAGAAGATGGTTAGCACTCAGTGTTCCTAAAAATCCTTTATTTCATGTCCTTAAAAACATGGAGGCGTGGAGTAATGTTTACACACTGTCCGTCAATCCAGTGTCCACATTTCTCCACATCTCCATATTTTTAAGGACATGATATAAAGAAATTTTAGGAATGGTGCATGCCAACCATCTCCTTCCTTTAGGCTACTTTACATCAAAATCATTTTTGAAATATATATCTTTTTATTAGGAAGTTAGAAGAGTTAAAAGTTTATCAGCAATTTCTCATTTTTCCAACAAAATACATAAAGCCAATTGTTTTTAGAAACCACATGATGTTTGAAGTGACTTTGAGGGGCCTATGTGACAGAAAATACCCCAAAATTTACACTGTTTTAAAAACTGAACTTCTCAAAGTGCTTACAACAACATTCAAAAAGTTTATTAACCTTTTTGGTGCTTCACAGAAATTAAAGCAATGTGGAAGAAAAAAACGAAAACTTTAATTTTTATCACAAAAATGTTGCTTTAGTCCCAAATCTGGCATTGTAAAAGAGGTAACAGGAGAAAATGGATTTTAGAATTTGTTGTTCAATTTCTCCTGAGTATTCAGGTACCCCATTTATAGTTGAAAACTATTATTTGGGCACACGGCAGGACTCTGAAGGGAAGGAGCACCGTTTGACTTTTGGAGCATAAAATTAGCTGGAATAGATAGCGTATATCATTACACATTTGCTGAGCCCCTGATTTGACTTAACAGTGGAAACCCCCAACAAGAGACCCCACTTTGTAAGTTCCACCCCTCAAGGAATTTATCTAGATATGTTGTGAGCACCTTGAACCCACAAGTGATTCATAGAATTTTATAACATTGAGTGGTGAAAAAAAAAATTCCCACAAAATGTTGCTTTAGCCCCAATATTTTATTTGCACAAGAGTAACAGGAGAAATTGGAGCATACAATTTGTTGTGAAATTTCTCCTGAGTACATTGATACCCATATATAGTGGAAAACTACTTTTTGTTGCACAGCAAAGCTCAGAAGTGAAGGAGCACTGCTCTGCTTTTGGAGAGCAAAATTGGCTAGATAGTGGATGCCATGTCTCTTTTACAGAACCCCTATTGCGCCTAAATTGAGGAAGTCCCACAAAAGAGACCCTGTTTTGGAAACTAAACCCCTCAAGAAATTTATCTCAAGATGTGGTGGGCACATTGATTCCACAGATGCTTCACAGAATTTTAGAATGTTGAACCTTGAAAATAAAAAAATTCCACAAAAATGTTCCTTTATGCCCATTTTTTTTTTATTTCCACAAGAGTAACAGGAGAAATTGGACCATACATTTTAGGTTTTGTAAAATAAAATTGGCTGGAATAGATAGCGGATGCCATGTCATGTTTGCAGAGTCTGATATGCCTAAACAGTGGAAAGCCCCAATTAGAGACCCAATTTTTAAAACAATACCTCTTGAGGGATTTATCTAGAAGTATAGTGAGCATATTAAACTCTCAGGTGATACACATCCTAATACGATCCACTATAACATTGGGCTGAGTTAATGAAAATGCTGTTGAGGCACAGTACAAAGCGCAGAAGGGAAGAAGTGCCATAATACAGTAGAGATTTTACTGTATTGGTTGGCAGATGCCATGTCATACTGACAGAGCCCCTGAGGTGCCAGAACAACGGAACCTTGCCACAAATGGCCACACTTTACAAAATACACCTCATAATGAATTCACCGAAATGAGCAGCAATCACATTGACGCCACAGACGTGTCAAAGAACTTTATACCATTAAGAAGGGAAGAAAAGAAAATTACATTTTTACCATAAGAATTTTGTTTTAGCCCCAGATTTTACATTTTTTCACAGGGAAATGGGTAAAAATGGCACAACAATTTGACACGCAATTTGTGCTGAATGTGGCAATACCCCATATGTGGCTGTACTGTACTGCTTAGCCACAAGGCGAGACTTGGGATAGAAGGAATGCTATTTGGCCCTTGGAGCACAGATGTTCCTAGAATAGTTTGCGGATTCCATATACAGAGACCATAAGTGTCAGAAGAGCAGAATCCCTCCTTTAATTGATCCCATTTAGGAAATTACACTCCTCTGGGAATATATCTACAGGAGTAGTGGCAATTTTGACTTTACAGGTGCTTTTCAGGAACAAGCAACAGTGGTGGTTGCTTAGTGAAAATTGCAAATCTGTCATTGTAGTACCATACACTGTAGGGCCCATATCTTGTGCCCAGTTCCTGCTTCTGGACAAATGACCGCGTAAATTAAAAAGGCTGTCCTGACTACAGTAATGCCAAACATATGTATGCTAAATGTGGTTTAAGCACACTATGGGGCTCAGAAGGGAGGGGGCATTTGCATTTGAGAGCACAGAATTCACTAGTTCTCTCTTGGGGGGGTGCCATTTTGCTTTTACATAGCCTTTGTGCTACTAGTAGAGCGGAAGCCTCCTACATATCCGTTAACAGGTGATGGATCTGATTGGGGGCTTTTTTATTTGTGGACTGTGTCTGAACACACTTTTATGCACACTTAAAAAGCCAGACACCACGAGATCATATTCCAGACGGCATCCACAGCGCTTCCATATGTTGGAATCTTCAGCTAGGGGTTCTGGCTGAATCATGTATTTCAGGGATTTACATGGAAACCCCTGTGTTAGCACTCAGCCTAGAGCACAGGATAAATGTGAGACAAGCCTTACATAGCTTTTTGGGAGGCAGAGTAAAAAAAATCAACAGAAGGTGAAGAATTGGTTTTATTTATTTTATAAGTTTTTGTATACACCATATTCTGAGAGTTATAATTTTTCTGCAGTTCTGCCAACAGAGTAGTGTAGGGCTTGTTTTTAGTGGGATGAGTTGAGGGTTTTTATTGGTAGTGTTTTTGGGTACTTAACATTTTTTAATCGCTTTCTATTATGATTTTTGGGAGGTAGTATGAACAAAGACCAGCAATTCAGGATTTTTTTAATGTCGCTCACTGTATGGTAAAAGTGATAAGGCAGCTTTATTCTATTTATATCATTTTTTTATGTTTTGCTGTTTGTACACAATAAAAGCTATTTGATAAAAAAAAATGTTTTTGCATCGCTATATTCTGAGAGCTATAGCTTTTCTATTTCTACTCTGACAGAGCTCTATGGTGGCTTTCTGTTTAATGGACAAAATTATGTTTTCAGCCTTATGATTTATATTTATAGTCAACCTTTTGATTGCGTTTTATTACACTTTTTGTTCAGCGGTATGATGAAAAGAATTGTTTTTCTATTGTTTTCACTGAAGGGGTTAACTAGTTTGACAGTTTTATAGTTTGGGGAATTCTTCATGTGGCAATACTAAATATGTATACTTTATTTGTTTATTTTTGTTTTTACATAAATTTATGCATTTATTGGTGTATTTTTTTCCTTTGTTTGCTCTTTATTTTGTGATTTTTTACAATATTTTTATAATTTTATTTTAAACTTTTGCTTAACTTTTTTACCTTGCCCCAGAATGGGACATCGACTTTCCACTATCTGATCACTAGTTTTTGCATCTTTTCTCTAGGCTGATTATTGCTAAATATCCAGATGTGTTTAAAGTACTGTATTGTCAAGGCATTTTCAGATGTAAAATCTAACTAGTAAAGTAGATGTGCAAAAATAAAATGTTTATCACATTGACATTTTGTGAGTTGGACATTGCAGGCAAAGTCCGGATGTAAGGGATAGGACATTTTCTTTTGTATACTTAACCCCAAACTCATATATTAAATCCCTAAACCGATACTTTATTGTTTAAAAACCACAAATGTGGTACACACCAGAAAAAATGTGACAGAAAATGAAAAAACAAAGAAGTGTTCAAAAATAGCCCACACTAGGGTAACCCCTGTGAATCCCTAATTGTTCACTGAGCTGTACCCTGCCTGGCTGCGGAGGTTGGCACCCTAAGGGGGGAACGTTGTGGCGCCCCCGCTCACGATGGCTATCCCTGGGGGCCCTGACAAACCCTACAGCCACTAGTGGTCCCTTCTACCCGATATAAGGGAACCCCTAGTTCTATACAGAGATCAAGCCTGCTCTATAGAGGACCCTGTGTCCCAAGAGAAGAGGTTAAAAACAATTATGAACACACATGGCATGGGGTGGCATGTTAAAGTCCCACAAAAAAATATAGACAGCTTCAAGGCAGCCCAGTGGGATAACTCCGTTCAAATCATGCCTAAATCTTATACACAAGATACGGAGAGGCATCTTTTACTCAATAAATGATTGAGAAATGGCTAAAAAATGCCATAAATAGTCTCCCACTAATAAACATATATGGGGAACGCAGAGCTGCAACAGCGGTACTTATCTGCGTTTTTTGCCACCTGCCATCAAATCATGAATGCCTCATGAGGCATTCATGATTTGATGGCAGGTGGCAAAAAACGCAGATAAGTACCGCTGTTGCAGCTCTGCGTTCCCCATATATGTTTATTAGTGGGAGACTATTTATGGCATTTTTTAGCCATTTCTCAATCATTTATTGAGTAAAAGATGCCTCTCCGTATCTTGTGTATAAGATTTAGGCATGATTTGAACGGAGTTATCCCACTGGGCTGCCTTGAAGCTGTCTATATTTTTTTGTGGGACTTTAACATGCCACCCCATGCCATGTGTGTTCATAATTGTTTTTAACCTCTTCTCTTGGGACACAGGGTCCTCTATAGAGCAGGCTTGATCTCTGTATAGAACTAGGGGTTCCCTTATATCGGGTAGAAGGGACCACTAGTGGCTGTAGGGTTTGTCAGGGCCCCCAGGGATAGCCATCGTGAGCGGGGGCGCCACAACGTTCCCCCCTTAGGGTGCCAACCTCCGCAGCCAGGCAGGGTACAGCTCAGTGAACAATTAGGGATTCACAGGGGTTACCCTAGTGTGGGCTATTTTTGAACACTTCTTTGTTTTTTCATTTTCTGTCACATTTTTTCTGGTGTGTACCACATTTGTGGTTTTTAAACAATAAAGTATCGGTTTAGGGATTTAATATATGAGTTTGATTTGAGAACCCTTTAAGGATTATATTTCAGATTGTATACTTAACCCCTTAACGTTCAATGACTGGCAGAGTCCGCCATTGGATGCCTCCTCCTGTTTGGTGCGGACTCCAGCGATTAGCCCACATCTTTTTTGGCGCATGACAGCTGATCTGATCACCTGACATTTAACATGCATGTGCAGGAAGCGATTCATTACCTTCTACCATCGGCGCCTGTGTCACATGACCGCGGGTCACCAATAGGTTGGCATGACAACCCGGGGTCAGACCCCTGTGGTTGTCATAGCTGGATAGCTATGAGTGCCACCCAGCGGTCAGCTCTCATAGCAAGTGAGTATTTCTGCTACATTGTAGCACGTACAAGCGATCGGATGATCACAGATTCTTGTCTCCCATGGGGACTATTGAAGCAAGTAAAAAGTAATAAAAATGTTTATAAAAATATAAAAAAATGAAAAATATAAAAATTCAAATCACTCTCCTTTCGCCCCATTAAAAATAAAAAATAAAAAATCATATAAACACATATTTAGTATCGCCACATTCAGGATTGTCCGATCTATCCTTATATAAAAATAATTAATCCAATTTGTACAAATTTCAAAAACTGACCGTCACATCCAAGCATAAACATTGTGTGAACAGGAGCTTAACCTAGAGTCACCAACTCATATACATTCAAGCAAAAAAGGAAGCACACTGTAGCACCATAATCCAATCTGTAAATAGTGTAGTGAGAGAAAAAATCAAAATGCCAGAATTACATTTTTTTTGGCTGCTGCAATGTAGCAATAAAATGCAATAATGGGCAATCAAAAGATTTTATACACACCAAAATTATGTCAATAAAAACGTCAGATGAGCACACAAAAAATAAGCCTTCACCCGGCCCCAGAAATTGCAAATTTTTTTTTTTTTTTTTACAAATTTTGGAATTTTTTTCATCACTTAAATCAGGGGTGTGGAATCTTTTTTCTGCCAAGGGCCATTTGGATATTTATACCATCCTTTGGGAGCCATACAAACTCCACCCACAAAGTACATCCTGACTCTCGCACTGGTGTCAGGATATAATCTTTCATTGCATGCCCTTCAGTGTTCAGTAGTGAACAATGCATGTGTGTGCTCACAGAGCAAGAAGAAATTAATGAGCTGGTGGCAGTCAAAATACAACTCCCTGCTAAAGCACTGCAGTCCCTGAGAATCTGCCTGGGGGCCGGATAAAAGGTTATTAAGGGCCATAAATGGCCCTGGGGCCTGAGGTTCCCCACCCCTGACTTAAATAAAAAAGGAATCTAGACATGTTTGGTGCCTGTAAACTTGTATTGACCTGGAGAATCATAATGGTAGGTTAGTTTTAGCATTTAATGAACAAGGTAAAAGAAATCCAAAAAACAATGTGCGTATCCACTTTTTTGCAATTTCACCGCATTTTGATTTTTTTCCCATTTCAAAGTACATGATATGGTAAAATCAATGGTTCCATTCAAAAATACAACTTGTCCCGCAAAAAACAAGCCCTCACATGGCCATATTGTATAAAAATATAAAAGTTATGGCCGTGAAAGAAGGGAAGCAAAAAATGGAAAAGCAAAAATGGAAAAACCCCGGGTCCTTAAGGGATTAAAAATCTATTTTCCCCTTTACGAAAATGAGTACACAAAAAATGCAAAACCTCAGTACAGACAATTCTGACAAGCAAGTACATGTCTGACACCAATTTTAATCTTTAGTTTTTTTTGTATAGATTGTGCTGTCTTGTTTCAGCTTTTTAGTGCATTAAGAGTGAAAAAAAATGTGGAATTGTAATTTAAATGCAGCAGGATAGATGCCAGCTGCATCAATCATAATGTGTTTGGAACTCATTCTATCCTATATGTCTCTCTGTTTCCCCTATCAATTAATCTCTGTAGTATTGTTTCTCTCATCTTCTACAGTGCTGCAGTTATACAACACATTACTGTCTGGAATACTTATCCAATACTTTAGAGCTTTTCATTGCACTTGTCTTTTGCTCTACTCTGAGCTTTGACAAACTCTCAATATCATTAATCAATTTAAATTGTCACTGCATTTCCTTCCTAGGCTTTTATACAGGCTATAATAGTCTCTCCAGATTGGCTGTGGTATCCTTTATGATATGATAGCTAAAACCTCAAGAGATGAACTAGGATATAAGTTGGTTTGCATTTAGGATATTGGTGCATATTCATGTGATATGATAGCTGCAAAGCATTAATTGGAATCCATGTATTGATCCATGAGGTCATGTCAGCCTTCTGTGACCAATACAATCTTTTTAATGTATAATAAGGCAGCTGGCATTTTTTGGCAATTCTTGCAAATCAAAACACAATTATTCAAATTCAGCAAGACATGAGAATTTAGTTAAATTTGACTTGAATTCGATTCATATTAATTCATTCACCTCTAAGAGACAATGGTTCCAAACCACCTGATTTCACGGTCCCTACCCATCTTAGCTTGCCCAACTTCAACTATTCATCCACTCCACCTAAAGCTACCTTAAGATAAACTTATCTTGCCTGTGCTGCTTGCCATATAACCATGAAGCAGGCTAATATGCTTCTTAGGGCTCATACCCATATGTGTGAAGAAAACGTTCCGATATCAGGACTGAAAAAATGGGCGGTGTAATGCGAGTACAATGCAATTTTTCTCACATAGCATCTGTATGACGTCCGTATGACATGCATATGCAATGCGATTTTTTAGTCTGCAACTATTTTTCTACAGTCATTTACAAGATCATTTACATTGTTCTATGCCACAGAATGGCAAGTTACCTGTAAAAAATGGACAGCATACGGATGGTCCGTATGCCGTGCAATTTTTTTTCTCGCACCCACTGACTTGCATTGGCGAGTCATGTCTGAAATACGCAGCAAATAGCAGCATGCTGTGATTTTTTTCTCAGACCGATTTCAGCTGAGAAAAAAATCACAGATGAAATGTACCCCATTGAATAACATTGGTCAGACTGCAATCCGATTTTTTTTTGGATTGCACTCATCCGTTTTCTCGCAAATGAGTATCAGCCCTTAGTGGTTTCCTGGCCACATGTGTAACACAGCCCCAGTGTATGCATCTTTGTCTTCTAACCCAGCTGTGTTCCAATCTCACCATTAAACATTAAAGGCAACATGCAATGAACCACAAGTAGAGCACTTATTCATATGCATCATAACATGACAAGGCAAAGTTCACTAATTAACTGGTTGCTAGTAGTGATGAGCAAGCGTGCTCACAGACAATTCCTGCATGTGATGTGGCTGTCGAACAACCACGAGGCATGCAGTTGTGGAAATGGAACATATTTTTCTAGCACGACGAAGACACTTAGACACTTAGTTGGCACACAATCATATTCGGATAACACCTTATCCGAGCATGTTTGCTCATCACTACCTGTTAGCAGCAGTTTTTTTCTTCATTTCACTATCGGTATTGAAAAACAAAACTAGAAATCTTACACTCTAATATTTTGAACTTTCTTGCAGAAAGAGTTCTTCAGTTGGCTCATTATTATCACAGATGGTTACAATTACAGGTAAGACCTCTAGCAATAAACTATATCACATCTCCCTCTGCATCCCCTACATTTGCAATCACCTTTGCCCATGATCATTAGGTGTTTCAATACAAAAGATTGGATCTATTGCTAATAATGTACAAGTGGATTTCCGAAACAACAGGCAATTAGAGTCTAAAATACTGTAGACTTTTTCCCTTAGAATGAAAATATTTTCTCTGCCAGGGTAAGTATACAGTGGGGAAAAAAAGTATTTAGTCAGTCAGCAATAGTGTAAGTTCCACCACTTAGGCTGGTTTCACATTTGCCTTTTTTTGCGCTTGAAAAAAAACGCACACGTGCGCATGCGTTTTTTCCCCTATATTTAACATGGGCGCGCATACGCTGGCATGCGCACGTATGCGTTTTTCATGCGCTGCGTTTTTTTGGGGTGTGCGTTTGTATTTTACAGACGCTACATGTTGCATTTTTTGGTCCGCCCAAGCACTGCAAAAAAGTGCATGCGCACGTATGCGCACGTTTTGCGCTAAAAATGGCCATTATGGCCTATGGATGCGCATACGTGCGCACTATGATTTTTCTATGATTCTATGTATGCGTTTTTTTAGCGCTGCGTTTTTTTGGTGGTGTCCACTAGTTGGACTAGTTATAAAATTCTAAAGTAAAAAAAAAAAGTCTATATAAAGGAGGTGCCTGCCAAAACTCTGCCACTACTACACTGACAGATTGGAGAGCAGACAGTCACCAAGGAACCCATCTTCTATCAGCGTCAAGAATGTGAGTATTATTACATCATATGCCTGTCCTTTTAAATTATGTATGTACTAATGATTTTTATTATTTTTACATGCAGTATGTCTTCAGAATCAGAATATTCCCCATCGCGGCAGGAATTGGCGCAAGCAGACCGTGAGGTGATTATTTTCGTGCATCTGGTAAGTATATCTGCTGCTACTCCAAATCTCTTACGTTTTTTTCAACTTTTTTAAGACATCATCATCATCTTCTGCGGACGGGACTACTGAGGGCGAAGAGCAGGAGCAGCGAAGCCAAGTCCCGGTGGTGATACGGAATGTAAGTATCAAATGATTTGTAATGTTCTTTATTTTTTATCTTCTATTTTTACTCTTTTTTATGTTTCTTTTTTTTGTAACTTTTTATTCAATTTAAATTTGATTATTCTAATGAATGTGTTTTGTCTAGGTTCCACAACGGGATGAAGACATCTACCTGGATAATGAGCAGCTCATCAGCCTGGTCCAGGAGCGTGCGCCGTTGTGGGACAGCCGTGACTGGCTGTACAAGGACAATGTGGTGACCCGGCGGCTATGGAATGAGGTGGCCGCAGCGTTGATGGATGGCTGGGACAGCGCCATAGCATCCTCCAAAAAGGCGTTTAGTAAGTATTTCCCTGCTCTGTATTGTGCCGCAGTGACTGTTGTCCTTGACGGCACTGTTGGGTTTTGTGCTAGGTATATTCTAGCAGGAAACCCAACAGTGTCATCGGGCTCTACAGTGACTGCTTTGAGTATTGTATTGCTATATTGTGCCACAGTGACTGTTGTCCTTGACGGCACTGTTGGGTTTCGTGCTAGGTATATTCTAGCAGGAAACCCAACAGTGTCATCGGGCTCTACAGTGACTGCTTTGAGTATTGTATTGCTATATTGTGCCGCAGTGACTGTTGTCCTTGATGGCACTGTTGGGTTTCGTGCTATGTATATTCTAGCAGGAAACCCAACAGTGTCATCGGGCTCTACCGTGACTGCTTTGAGTATTGTATTGCTATATTGTGCCGCAGTGACTGTTGTCCTTGACGGCACTGTTGGGTTTCGTGCTAGGTATATTCTAGCAGGAAACCCAACAGTGTCATCGGGCTCTACAGTGACTGCTTTGAGTATTGTATTGCTGTATTGTGCCGCAGTGACTGTTGTCCTTGATGGCACTGTTTTTTTTTTCCCAACAGTGGACAAAGTCCGAACACGTTGGCGTTCGATCAAGGACCGCTTCAACAGTGATGTTCGTGCTGAGGGCCAGGTTCGCAGTGGATCTGCGTCAAGGACCAGAACTAGATACCGTCACTATCACGCGTTGCAGTTCCTAAGACCGGTCCTTGCCACGAGAACGTAAGTATTATAAATTTTGGGTTTTTAGTTTTATTAATCTGTGTTTTTGTAATCCACAGCTGATGCTTCTTGTAAAGGCATGGTAGTAATGACTTTCCTTTCTTCCACAGCACCTGGAGCAGCACCCTGCAACCTGGCCCTAGAGCGGTCCTTCCTCGGACGTCCTCTGACCCGTCCCAGCCATCCGACAGCCAGGAAGCACCTTGCAGGTCAGCCACACACACAGCTGGTGACCAGGAAGCTGGGCCATCAGGTGTTCCCCTGTCACAGGTCTCTGCCACTGGTTATGCGGGCACTACCCGCCAGCGGCAGAGGGCCTTGGACAGGAATGTCTTGCCCGAGTTTATGCATTTGAGCGAGGCCTTTAATTCCAGCCTCAAGTCGCTGTCCGACAGAGTTGAAAGCGGTTTTGCACTCATGGAACGTGGTTTTAACCACTTTGAACACCGCTTCAATTCTGTAGAACAGCGCCTTGACCGTCTGGAGGCCGACATCAACAGACCAGCACACCATTTTTTTAGTAAGATTGAAAAGGGCATGGCGGAACACCTTAGTCCTGAGCAACAGCTGAATGTGCTGCAGGCCTGCAACAATGCTTTCTTGCAGGCTATGCAGCATAATCGGTACGGTCAGCAGTCAGTGGTGTCATTTCCACCTGTGCCACAATTGACTCGCTTCACCTCACTACCGACTTGTGCTGCATACCACTGCACGGACACCTCTATTCAAAGCCAGGACACCCACCGTTACACCACCACAAGTGTGAGTGCAGCTGGTCACTTCACCGACACCACCATGGCAAGCGCTGCTCCTGTCTGGAGCACCACCGCCACTCCCATGCATGCGTGGAGCTCAGCCACCACTAGGCAAACATGGAACAGCCCTGCCGCTACAACAACATGTAGTAGACCTGCCACCACCACTCCGCAAACCTGGACCATCACTGCCGCCACCAGTCCTCCTGCATGGACGAGCACTGCCAACCAAGAGCAGCAGCAGCAGCCACCTCAGCAGCAGCAGCAGCCACCTCAGCAGCAGCAACAGCCACCTCAGCAGCAGCCACCTCAGCAGCAGCAGCAGCCACCTCAGCAGCAGCAGCAGCCACCTCAGCAGCAGCAGCAGCCACCTCAGCAGCAGCAGCAGCCACCCCAGCAGACGGGGGACCTACACTCAATATTTGCCCCAAGTTCAAGGCGAAATCAATCAAGGCGGGCATTGGGCCAAAGTCGGTCCAGGCACACAAGCCTACGGCGACATGCCATTACAACAAATGTACCTGAACAGATTTCCTCTCCTCCAAGTGTTCCTAGTTTAATTCCCTTAACTGGACTACCTTCCCCCACAAGTTTTGTTGCCCCTTCCCCTCAAACACCGTCTTCAACTGCAAGTGTTGCATATTCCCTGCACACCCCCAAATTGAAACCATCTGCCCCCAAACGCCGAAAAAAATAATTTTTTTGTTTATTTTTGTGGTTAAAAATAAATTTACATTTGTGGTTCACCATTACAAAGTTTGATTAATGTTGTTTGCGCCGCTCACACACACTGATGGGTAAATACATGTTAAAAACCAACCCAAGGCCTAGTATAGTCATATGTGAAATAACACGGCCTAGTATAGTCATACCAAGGCCTAGTGTAATAACTCGAGTTTTACCAACTAGGATCTGGTTTCATGAAAAGCAAACTGTTGAAACTTGTCTAAAAAAATAAGTTTCTTTCTTAAAAAATGTTTCAATTTTTTTAGTCAAGTTTCACCAGTTTGTTTTTCGTGAAACAAGATCCTAGTTGGTAAAAATCGAGTTATTACAGTAGGCCTTGGTATGACTATACTAGGCCGTGGTATTTCACATATGACTATACTAGTAGGCCCAAGGCCTAGTATACTCATATGTGAAATACCACGGCCTAGTATAGTCATACCAAGCCCTAGTGTAATAACTCGAGTTTTACCAACTAGAATCTGGTTTCATGAAAAACAAACTGTTGAAACTTGTCTAAAAAAATAAGTTTCTTTCTTAAAAAATGCTTATTTCTACACTACCACAATTTTAATTATAAGTTGGAATTGAGCTGATTACATTCATCCACTCAATGCTGACTTGTATTCCCCATTGACTTTCATTGGGGTTGGGTTTTGAAAAAATCACATACTTTTTTTTCAACTAGTTGGACAATTTTCTCTTGAAAAAAATTGGTTTCCTGATTCATGGCCTGGTTAATACGCATCAGATTTAACATGCAGCTTTGCTTACGTTCCAATATATTTCACGCAGACTAGCAATGCTGCATTTTAACTCATATGTGTATTTACCTTCCCAGGTGTGTGAACATCAAAAACTTCACAGTTATACATGGGAAGTTTTTTATTTAATTGGAGTTTAAAAAATATAGTGCACTCAGTAATGGTATCAAATAAGGTTTTTTATTACCATAAACAAACAAAAACATTCTTACACCATTTCATCTTGCCAGTGCACCCATCCTACATCAGAAATAAAGTAGGCCGCAAATTGGTCCCTCATTTGGCCAACTTCAACGGATGACCTGAGAGGGTGCTGAGTGAATTCAGGCAATGGGTTAGGAGCATCAGCGTCCAGTTCAAAGGTCGGGTGCTCTTTAGCCATCACAAAGTTATGTAGAACCACACAGGCCTTCACCACCTCATCGACTGTTTCAAGTTTAAGATTAATGGCCGTGCCGAGAATTCGCCATCTGGAGACAAGAATCCCAAAAGCACACTCTACAGTTCTTCTGGCCCTGGTCAGCCTGTAATTAAATATTTTTTTGGTGTGCACCAAGTCCCGGCTGGAGTAGGGTTTCAGTAAGTTTCCGCACATTTGAAAAGCCTCATCGCCAACCATTACAAAGGGCAGTGGCGGAGCTTCGGTGTGAGGAAGAGGCCGTGGCATAGGGAAATTAAATTGGTTGCCATACAACCTCCGGCCCATGTCTGAGTTTTTAAAAGCCTGTGAATCATTACCACGGCCAAATGCTCCAATGTCCACTGCTACAAACATACATCCGGCATCCGCAATGGCCATGAGTACTATTGAAAAGTACTTTTTGTAATTATAGTACTCAGATCCCGTTCTTTTGGCTTTGATGATCCGTATGTGTTTACCATCAACAGCTCCCAAACAGTTGGGGAAATTGCATACTGTCCAGAATTTGTCAGCAATTTCCATCCACTTTTCAGCGGTGGGCAGGGGCATAAATTCTGGACAAAGAACATTCCAGAGAGCCCGGCAGGTCTCCGCAACAATTCCAGACAAGGTAGAGATTCCAATACGGTACTGGAAGTGTAGTGAAGATAGGGTTTCTCCAGTTGCCAGGAATCTGTGAACAGAGAAAGAAGTTAAATTAATATTTATGTATATTATTTTAAAAAACTATAAAATAAAATATTAGTACATTCACGAAAACTAATTACCCAAGGTTTTGAATATTAAATTTTAAAAAAAAGCAATCAGACCGCACCCCTTGGTTTTTAAATATTACGTACCATAATGTCACCAGTAGCCGTTCCTCAGGAGGAATCGCACGACGGAGCTGTGTGTCCTGTCTCCGGATGGATTGTTGGACACGAGCAAGCAAATCCCTGAAACTTTCTTGGGACATCCGGATATAATCTGTAAATTTCTCCGGGTTTGCCTGGAGCTCGCTGTAGAGGGTGTGGTATGCCCCACGGCTCTCCCGGAGTTCAACAATCGGATGTATCCACATACGCCGCCGCTGCCGTCTTAGCTGCCTCTCTCTCTTCCTTTGTTCATGGCAAGCAACTGCATATGCCTGAGCCATCGCGATGTCCAAATCCAAGTTGAAGTGAAAACTCTTCCAGCGCAGATCCATGGTCACGAGAAGAATCAAGCAAATGGGAAGAATACTGTAGACAGGGTCTATATATTAACATACCACACCCACAATGAAGTCCCATTGGTCTTGTGTGTTGTTGAATGGTTTTTTTTTCTTTTTTGGGGGGTTGTCCAAAAATCTGTAAAAAAACGCAAACGCACAAAAAACGCATACAAACGCACAAAAAAAGCTGCGTTTTTTCCTGCATGCGCATAAAAATGCTTGAAAAAAACGCAGCGTTTGTATGCATTTGTATGCGTTTTTTCAATGCGTTTTTTTGCGGGAAAAACGTGCTGCAAAAAAAAGCAAGTGGGAAATTAGCCTTAAAAAGATGACAGGCGTCTGTAATTTACATCATAGGTAGACCTCAACTATGGGAGACAAACTGAGAAAAAAAAATCCAGAAAATCACATTGTCTGTCTTGTTTTCATTTTATTTGCATATTATGGTGGAAAATAAGTATTTGGTCAGAAACAAGCAATCAAGATTTCTGGCTCTCACAGACCTGTAACTTCTTCTTTAAGAGTCTCCTCTTTCCTCCACTCATTACCTGTAGTAATGGCACCTGTTTAAACTTGTTATCAGTATAAAAAGACACCTGTGCACACCCTCAAACAGTCTGACTCCAAACTCCACTATGGTGAAGACCAAAGAGCTGTCAAAGGACACCAGAAACAAAATTGTAGCCCTGCACCAGGCTGGGAAGACTGAATCTGCAATAGCCAACCAGCTTGGAGTGAAGAAATCAACTGTGGGAGCAATAATTAGAAAATGGAAGACATACAAGACCACTGATAATCTACCTCGATCTGGTGCTCCACGCAAAATCCCACCCCGTGGGGTCAGAATGATCACAAGAACGGTGAGCAAAAATCCCAGAACCACGCGGGGGGGGACCTAGTGAATGAACTGCAGAGAGCTGGGACCAATGTAACAAGGCCTACCATAAGTAACACACTACGCCACCATGGACTCAGATCCTGCAGTGCCAGACGTGTCCCACTGCTTAAGCCTGTACATGTCCGGGCCCGTCTGAAGTTTGCTAGAGAGCATTTGGATGATCCAGAGGAGTTTTGGGAGAATGTCCTATGGTCTGATGAAACCAAACTGGAACTGTTTGGTAGAAACACAACTTGTCGTGTTTGGAGGAAAAAGAATACTGAGTTGCATCCACAAACACCATACCTACTGTAAAGCATGGTGGTGGAAACATCATGCTTTGGGGCTGTTTCTCTGCAAAGGGGCCAGGACGACTGATCCGGGTACATGAAAGAATGAATGGGGCCATGTATCGTGAGATTTTGAGTGCAAACCTCCTTCCATCAGCAAGGGCATTGAAGATGAAACGTGGCTGGGTCTTTCAACATGACAATGATCCAAAGCACACCGCCAGGGCAACGAAGGAGTGGCTTCGTAAGAAGCATTTCAAGGTCCTGGAGTGGCCTAGCCAGTCTCCAGATCTCAACCCTATAGAAAACCTTTGGAGGGAGTTGAAAGTCCGTGTTGCCAAGCGAAAAGCCAAAAACATCACTGCTCTAGAGGAGATCTGCATGGAGGAATGGGCCAACATACCAACAACAGTGTGTGGCAACCTTGTGAAGACTTACAGAAAACGTTTGACCTCTGTCATTGCCAACAAAGGATATATCACAAAGTATTGAGATGAAATTTTGTTTCTGACCAAATACTTATTTTCCACCATAATATGCAAATAAAATGAAAACAAGACAGACAATGTGATTTTCTGGATTTTTTTTTCTCAGTTTGTCTCCCATAGTTGAGGTCTACCTATGATGTAAATTACAGACTCCTCTCATCTTCTTAAGTGGTGGAACTTGCACTATTGCTGACTGACTAAATACTTTTTTTCCCCACTGTATCTAGCTTTCTTAATAATCTCATTCCATCACATTCCATGATTATATTTTCTACTTTCTTAATCTATTTTGAGTGAATTTTCTTTTCAAAAAGAGCACAAATAAATCACAGCACTAGAACTATAAATTAAAAAATCGAAATAAAATGTATTAAAGGTAATCACTGTTCTGTGGTTAAAGTGAACATCTAGTAATTTCTACTTGAAATAGACAAAAAATACATTGGTACACAAGCAAAAGATTCTGAGTAAATATAACTGTGTAAGTGAAAGGCACTCATTAAATTAATTGTGAGCTTTTTTTGGGCATGAGTAGTCTTGTAGGTAATCAGAGTTTATATAGGCTGGAGGAGAGTAGATGACAGGATTGTCCAAGTCTTAACTTTAAATCTTTAAGAAAAAAATCAAAATAGCAGAATCGCCCTCTGTATTTAAATGCAACATTGATAATTTAGTATAGCATATGGGGGTATTTGTGAAGAAGAAGAAGGATGACTTCAAACAAGTCCAACCATTGAGCTAATTGTAGCTACATGAGGTCTTCTCCAGCAAATCTATCCACTATGACTAAATTGAAGTAAGATACTTTGTTTTGTTACTAGCAGATACCTGCTGTTCTCAAAAAAGTATGACATAATGAATATGAGAGATCTTAACTATCCAGATATTTGTTGGGAATCTCTCTCAGGCAAAAGTAAAGAATCCAGAAAACTTTATTTTTCAAAATGTAGAAGAAAGTACAAGAGGATCTGCAATCTTGGACCTAATTCTTACCAACAGGGAGGAAATAGTTGAGGAAGTAAAGGTTGCAAGGACTTTAGGAGGAAGCGATCATGCTATCCTCAAATTTTAGATTACAAGAGGATGAAGACCAGCGAATGCTCAGACTTTAAGGTTGGATTTCAGAAAGGCAGATTTGGATTCAGAAAGAGGGTAGTAAAGGTCCAATGGCTGGATGTTCTAAATGACAGAAATGTCCAAAAAGAATGGGAGATTTTACTAAATGAAATTCTCACTGCACAATCAGTAACAATTCCCAAGAAAGGAAGAATTGGAAGCATTTAAAAAGTCCAGGATGGATGAACACAGAACTTAAACACTTGTAAAAAAGGAAAAACGTATATTAAATGGAAAGAGGTGAGCATATGTAAAGAAGAATGTAATGCAGGGCAAGCGTTAGAAGAGCTAAAACCTGTAATAAAGTGAGGATTTTGCAAGTTGGACCAAAAGCAGTAAAAAAGAATTTTGGGGGTATGTCAGAAGGAAAAGAAAAGTCAAAGATGCTACAGGATTTTTATAGGATGAAAAAGGTGAAGTGGTCAAAAATTATGTTGAGAAGGACAAACTTTTAAATTCTGGTTTGACATCTGTGTTCTCTAGCAAAGTAATTGCAACATCAATTGATCTTCATGGTGCTGTCGAAGGAATAAAATAATCCACACCATCTATAAACAGAGAGATGGTGAGGGAACACTTAGATAATTTAAATGAATTTAAATATCCTGGTCTAGATGAAGAAAATCCTAGGGTACTGAAAGAGTTAGCAGAGGAAACTGAAGAACCATTGGCCAGAATCTTTGAAAAATTCTAGAGAACAGAAGTCCCAGAAGATTGAAGAAGGGCAAATGCTGTCCCTATCTTAAAATAAGAAATATTATGAAGCCAGGAAATTACAAGCCAGTGAGTCTTGGTTCTATACCAGGAAAGATCTTTGAATAAATTATTAAACAGCATTTATGTAAGTACTTGGTTAAGAATACAGTAATTAACAAGAGCTAGAATGGTTTTGTAGCAAACAAGTCATGCCAGACTAATCTAATTTCCTCCTTTGATGGAATCACTGACTTGGTGGATCAGGGAAATGTGGTAGATATAGTGTATCTTGACTTCAGCAAAGCATTTGATAAAGTATCTTACACTATCTTTATGTAGAAAATCACCAAGTATGGGATTGATAAGGCTATGGTTAGGTGGATTCATAACTGCCTCAGTGATCGTACGCAAAGAGTGATGATAAATTGTTGCATATCGTATTGGAAGTGAGGAAAAAACGAAGGTTTCACTTATCCGTTTTTTTCCTCTGTGTCTGTGGACATCTGTGCAGCAGCTGTTATATGCCTATTATGTGTTGAAATTCAGCAACTAATAAAGGTGAGTGCATTGTCCACTTTTCTTGACACCGCTTTATCAATGGATAAGACCCTATTGCACTTTCGCTTTCCCAATTTCTCTTCCCAATCGAATTGGTAGTGTTTCAAGTGCAGTACCATAAGGCTCTGTCCTGGTCCCAGTGTTGTTCAACATTTTTATAAATGATCTAGATAAGAGACCTGAAGGTAAACTAGTCAAATTTGCAGATGATGCAAAGTTAGGAGGAACAGCTAACACTAGAGAAGACAGAGAAAGGATTCAGAAGTGTCTTGATAAGCTTGAACAATGGGCAGCGACTAATAGAATAGAATTTAATGGGGATAAATGCAAGATTCTACATAAGATCAAGAAAAAGAAAAATTACATCTACAGAATAGGAGGAATAGAACTAAGCAACAGCATATATGAAAAAGACTTGGATATACTAATAGATCACAGACTGCCCATGAGTAAACAGTGTGATGCAGCAACAAAATTGCAACACAGTTCTAGGATGTATTAAGAGGCGCATAGAGCCTAGATCACATGAAGTAATTATCCCTCGCTACTCCTCCTTAGTTCTCCTTAGTTCTTATTTCTGGCACCAAATTTTAAAAAAGACATTCAAGAACTGGTGCAAGTTTAGAGAAGAGCTACCAGGATGGTGAGCGAACTGCAAAGTATGTCCTATGAGCAGTGGTTAACTGATTTAGGAATACTTAGCTTATTCTTCCATGGAAACACGAGAAGTAGAGTTGAGCGACTTTTGGTTTTTAGGGTCGCGTTTCGTTTCGTGAAACCCGACTTTTCCAAAAGTCGGGTCGAGCAAGATCGTCCGATTATAGGGAAAAGTCGGGGTCGTCCCGAAACACGAAACCCAATGTAAGTCAATGGGGAATAAAAGTCGGCAGTGAGAGGAGGACAGGAAACACACCAACAGTGCCCATTTGAATGCCAAAAGCATCAATTCTTCTTACTTAAGCTTGTCAACCTTAATTAACTTCATAATACAAGTTACGCACTGAAAAATGGGGGTTATTTGGCTAAAGTTGTGGGGGGGAGGGCTGGCTACAGGTTTTCATGTGCCTTGGGCGAAAGAGCGCCCCTTTAACACATACCACAACTCATCATGCTCCGATACGGCAGAGAAATAGCGATATAGTACAATGAAAAATACTTCACTTTTTACATCTCATGACAAGGCCCATCTATTTCTCCATACAGAATCATTGGTCCCATATAATGTTTGAAACAGTATATGATGAGCTCCACATAATGCTACAGTATATGTTGGTCCCCATGGATGAAGCTCCCATGTCTTATGGGCCCAAATAATGCTCCAAACATAATAGGCCCCATTTCTAATGCTCTAGTGTATAATGGGCCCTGTAAATGCTGCTCCAGTGTCTGATGTCCACCTTTGGAATGTTCCAGTGTATGGTGGGCCCCATCTATCATTCTCCAGAGTATAGTGCTCCCCAAAAATTGCTGTCCCAACATTGAAAACAATCAAATAAGTCTCCTCGCTAGGGAATCCCTGTACTAGTCTGGACTCCTCGTCGTTCCCATCTTCCATCTCACTGCACAGTATTTCAACCTTGCAAGTGCTGTGATCCTGAGCAAGCAGGGGGGGCCCACTCGTTGGCGACGGCACTGGCACAGGGCCCCTGATAGTACGGTGGTGTGTCTGATGGCGGGTGGGCCGAACCTGCACTTTCATCTGCAGCTTCCTCTTTGTCACCGTGTAAGATGGAACTGTATATGGGAAGGGTAACCTGAGTTTCATCAGGGTCAGATTCAGGCCGTGTAGCGTGCGAGGGGAATGTAGTGGTCTGGGTCAATGTATCAGCAGATTCATCGAGCAGTGGCTGGGCATCAGTGCACTTGTGTCGCCCCCAGGAGTCCGGTCACCACAGTGGCATTACCTTCCTCCTAGGGAGTGTGATGTCATGCTTGGGAGCAACGAAGGATCTCTCTAGCAGGTTAACTGATTGGGCGGCGTTATTCCCATGAGTCATGACCCTCCAAACAGCGTTCATGAAGGCAAAGTGTTTGTTTTACG
Organism: Dendrobates tinctorius; assembly: GCF_039654945.1. Taxonomy (NCBI): domain Eukaryota; kingdom Metazoa; phylum Chordata; class Amphibia; order Anura; family Dendrobatidae; genus Dendrobates; species Dendrobates tinctorius. The sequence goes on along the minus strand of NW_027361784.1, from coordinate 15,586,518 downwards.
TGGGCAGTATGGTTGCAAAGCTGAACCTTAAAGGAATGTCCAGAAGGGCACCACCAGGAGTGGAGCCTACGGTTTAATTCGACTCCACCTGGGAAACCTCAACCATGCAAGCTACAGAATAGATGCACACATTGCAAGCTTAATTCCGTTAACGAACGAGACTCCGTCATGCCCCGCGGTCCGAGTCTGGCTTACTAGAGGGACACGTGAGGCTCTGGCACATGAGATTGGCCAATAACTGGTGTGTCATGCCCTTAAATGTCCGTGGCTGCATGTGCGCTACACTGAAAAGGCCAGCGTTTGTCGCTTACAGGTGCAGATAACCCGCTGAACAACGTTAGTGATGGGGATCTGTGATTACAATTATTACCCGCAAACGATGATTTCCCAGTAAGTGCAGGTCAACCGCAGTTCCGGAATTAGGCCTAACCGTCATTCCTGAAAAAATGAAAAACTTACGTGTGCAAACCACAGGTGCTGTAGCTTGCTTAACAGCTCGCCATCTGTTCTCAGGCCCAGTATGGATTACACGTGATTGCACAAAGGTGAGAAAGGGTACCGTATCCCCGGATAACATGTATGGATAGCATAGTGTACACATTCAAAATATATGTCTATACATCAGGAGGCAGGCTCAGACGGTGTCAGGCCCAGTATGGATTGCACGTGATTGCACAAAGGTGAGAAAGGGTTCCGTATCCCCAGATAACATGTATGGATAGCGTACACATTCAAAATATATGTCTATACATCAGGAGGCAGGCTCAGACGGTGTCAGGCCCAGTATGGATTGCACGTGATTGCACAAAGGTGAGAAAGGGTTCCGTATCCCCAGATAACATGTATGGATAGCGTACACATTCAAAATATATGTCTATACATCAGGAGGCAGGCTCAGACGGTGTCAGGCCCAGTATGGATTGCACGTGATTGCACAAAGGTGAGAAAGGGTTCCGTATCCCCAGATAACATGTATGGATAGTGTACACATTCAAAATATATGTCTATACATCAGGAGGCAGGCTCATACGGTGTCAGGCCCAGTATGGATTGCACGTGATTGCACAAAGGTGAGAAAGGGTTCCGTATCCCCAGATAACATGTATGGATAGCGTACACATTCAAAATATATGTCTATACATCAGGAGGCAGGCTCAGACGGTGTCAGGCCCAGTATGGATTGCACATGATTGCACAAAGGTGAGCAAGGGTTCCGTATCCCCAGATAACATGTATGGATAGCGTACACATTCAAAATATATGTCTATACATCAGGAGGCAGGCTCAGACGGTGTCAGGCCCAGTATGGATTGCACGTGATTGCACAAAGGTGAGAAAGGGTTCCGTATCCCCAGATAACATGTATGGATAGCGTACACATTCAAAATATATGTCTATACATCAGGAGGCAGGCTCATACGGTGTCAGGCCCAGTATGGATTGCACGTGATTGCACAAAGGTGAGAAAGGGTTCCGTATCCCCAGATAACATGTATGGATAGCGTACACATTCAAAATATATGTCTATACATCAGGAGGCAGGCTCAGACGGTGTTAGGCCCAGTATGGATTGCACGTGATTGCACAAAGGTGAGGAAGGGTTCCGTATCCCCAGATAACATGTATGGATAGCGAACACATTCAAAATATATGTCTATACATCAGGAGGCAGGCTCAAACGGTGTCAGGCCCAGTATGGATTTGACAGCCCAGACTACACAGCGGAGGAGCAGGGAGAGGTAAAGATTGCAAATGCTGGGGCCCTGCCCAAGCAAGGGGGGCCCACTCGTGGGCGTCGGTACTGGCACTGGGCCCCTCATAGTATGGCGGTGTGTCTGACGGCGGGTGTGCACCACCACCGTCAGAGACACTTGATTGCACTATGAGGGACCCTGTGCCAGTGCCCGCACCCAAGAGTCAGCCTACCCACCTGTCCAGGGCAACGGCACTCGCACGGTGTCGTGGGCTAGGTGGTGACCCCGGCCATGCGGGGGGGAGACAGCACAGTTAGGGAGTTTTAGAAAGTGACATATGTTGATGTTGGACATTCAGCTGATGCAAAAGGTGAAATAGGTCAAGTCCCAGGAAGAGGTGGACCAAAGCAAGCCATTTTTCTGTCACCCTATGTGTCATCAGGGGAAGGTGGGACAAAATCCTTGGAAACCCATGCGTGGTTCATTTTAATGAAGGTTAGATCATCCACATTTTGGGTTGACAGACGGGTCCTTTTTTCCGTCAGGATTGATCCAGCTGCACTGAAGACTCTTTCCGATAGCACACTTGCAGCTGGGCAAGCGAGCTCCTGTAAGGCATATTGTGCCAATTCAGGCCAGGTGTCCAGTTTAGCGGCCCAATAGTCAAAGGGGAATGACCTGTGTGGGAGAACATCGATATGGGAGGAAAAGTAGTTTGTAACCATAGTTGACAACTGCTGTCTCCTGTCACTTTCCATTGATGCAGTATTGCCAGTTGTGTGAGCGGTACTTGAAAAATAAGTCCACAACATTGTCATGAAACCCCTGTCTCCAACGCCACTTCTGCTGTGTGCACCACGAACACCTCTGCCAAGCTGACCCCGGCCCGTACGGCTCGTGTGAGAACCATCACCGCTGCTGTGTGCTGGGAATGCCTCAAGCAACCGATTTACCAGAGTTGCTTGTTTATTAGCCAATATTAGGTCAAGGTTCTCCTGTGGCATGATGTTTTGTAATTTGCCTTTATAGCGTGGATCCAGGATGCTGGCCAACCAGTAGTCATCATCGTTCATCATTTTGGCAATGCGGGGGTCCCTTTTTAGGATCTGCAAGGCATAATCTGACATGTGGGCCAATGTTCCCGGTGTCAATGATGCACTGCGAGTGCTGGTTGGAGGAGCACTTTCTGGCAAATCCACATCCCTCCAGTCACGCACAAACCCTGTACCAGACCTTGCCACGCCAACATTTTCACTTGCACCACGAGATGCATCCTCCTCCCCTAAGTAATCATCCCCATCATCCTCCTCCTCCTCTTCTTCCTCCACCTCGTCCAGGAGAGGTCCCTGAGCAGACAATGGCTGAATGTCATCAAGGATTCCCTCCTCCTCTTCCTCCTCATCAACATTGGCTGCAGAAGCCTGCTCCTTAAGGTGCGTCAAAGTTTGCATGAGCAGACGCATAAGTGGGATGCTCATGCTTAGGATGGCGTCGTCTGCACTTACCAGCCGTGTGCATTCCTCAAAACACTGAAGGACTTTACAGAGGTCTTTCAGCTTTGACCACTGCACACCGGTCAACTCCATGTCTGCTCTCAAAGTGCCTGGCCGTGTATCCTCCCACAAATGCATTATGGCCTGCCTCTGCTCGCACAGCCGCTCCACCATGTGCAGGGTGGAGTTCCACCTTGTTGCAATGTCGATAATGAGGCGGTGGTTGGGAAGGTGGAGCAATCGCTGCAGCTTCTGCATACGAACGGAGTGTACAGGCGACCGGCGGATGTGCGCGCACAGTCTTCGCACCTTCTGGAGCAGGGCTGTAAACTCCGGATAATTTTTGAGGAAGCACTGCACCACCAGGTTCAAGGTGTGAGCCAAGCAAGGTATGTGTCTGAGTTTTGAAAGGGCTATGGCTGCCACAAAATTACGGCCATTATCACTAGCTACCTTGCCTGCCTCAAGATGTACACTGCCCAGCCATGACTCAGTTTGTCGCTGAAAGTACTCGGCCAGCACCTCGGCGGTGTGTCTGTCGCCCAAACACATCATCTGCAACACAGCCTGCTGACGCTTTCCACTAGCTGCTCGATAGGGGGACACCTCGTGTGCAACAGTGGCAGCTGCAGATGGAGTGCTCGTACGACTGCGCTCTGTGGACGAGCTTTCGCTTCTGGAGGAGGAGGAGGAGGGTCGAACGCCTACAGCCAACTGTTTACTATACCGTGGGCTAGGCAGCACTGTCCCACCACCGCTGTCCCCTGTGGACCCTGCATCCACCACATTAACCCAGTGCGCAGTGATGGACACGTAACGGCACTGGCCATGCCGACTGGACCATGCAACAGTTGTGAGGTGCACCTTTCCGCTCACTGACTGCTTGAGTGCATGGACAATGCGGTCTTTCACATGATGGTGGAGGGCTGGGATGGCTTTGCGAGAGAAGAAGTGGCGACTGGGTAGGTCATAGCGTGGTACTGCATAGGCCATGAGTTCGCGGAAAGCTGCACTTTCCACCAACCGAAAGGGCATCATCTCAAACGAGATTAGTTTGGCAATGTGGGCGTTCAAACCCAGTGTACGCGGATGAGAGACTGAGTACTTTCTTGACCTACTCATAGTGTCTGGGATGGTGAGCTGGACTTGAGAGCTGCATATGGTGGAAGTAGCGGTGGACAGGGCGGACTGAGAGAGGTTTGATGATGGTGATGGAGTTGGTGTTCTTTCTGATGGCCTAGAATCAGTCTTTCGTTGATATAACAGTGGGATTCCCTGACTGCTGTGGCCTTGCAACGACACCTCAACATTTGCTGCTGTGCTAACCGGTGGGCTTACAGTGGGGGAAACAATGTAGCGTTGCTGACTACCTTCGTTGTGATCAGTTGCACATGTGGCACTTGAGGTTTGGTGTTGTGTCCACGCTTGCAAGTGCATGCTGGTTAAATGTCTAAGCATGCAACTGGTATTCAAATTTTTCAGATTTTTCCCTCGGCTAAAGGTCTTTGCGCACTTCTTACAGATAACCTTGGCCTGATCATGAGGATTTTGTTCAAAAAAGTGCCACACTGCACTCTTCCTACTTTGGCAGACATTTTGCGGCCTAGCACGCTGTGATGTTTTGACCCTCTGGACAAGCTGTCTAGCAACTCTTTTGATTTTTGGAACCTGTCTTTGGAGTGCTCCGGGCCTGCTGTTGCGATGTCGATGTCTGCTGTGGATGCTCCTCATCTGAGCTATTGGAAGCAGCACCCTCTTCCCCCAATGGATGCCAATCTGGGTCAACAACTGGGTCATCCATCACCTCCTCTTCAATGTCATGTGCACCTTCCTCTGTGTCACCGTGTATGGTGGTATAGTGTGCGGGAAGGGGCACCTGAGTCTCATCATGGTCAGAATCTGGCTCTGTACACTGCGAGGACAATGTAGTGCTCTGAGTGAATGTACCAGCAGAATCATCCATCAGCGGCTGTGCATCAGTGCACTCCATGTCAGATTCATCTTGGCCTGGGTAATTCACCATTTGAGTTGATAATCCAGGCATGGTATGTGAAAACAGCTCCATGGAGTAATCAGTAGTATGGCCTGCGTCATCCTCTAATCTTGGTTGGGGTGAAGGACACAAGGAAAGGTGTGGTTCATGAACATGAGCCTCCAATGACGACTCAGTGCTTTTACTTTTTACAACTGAAGAAGAGGAGGCGATAGAGCTGGAGGCTGAGTCAGCAATGTAAGACAAAACTTTTTCCTGATGCTCTGGCTTTAAAAGCGGTTTGCCAACTCCTAGAAAACTAAGCCTTCGAAGCCTTATGGAGCCAGACGATGACGCAGGCTCAACACCTCCTGCATTCGGTCCTATTTTGCTCTTGCCACTACCATCAGATCCACCACCAACACCATCATTACGAGCTGGCAACCCCCGCCCAATTCCACGGCCTCTTCCACAAGCCTTCCTCATTTTTGGTAAAAATGTAGACAAAATCCAACAAACTATATAGTAATGTAAAACAAGGTACAAGCTGTCTATAGGACAGGGGAGATTTTGAATTTCTTCTCACACTAGTGGACACTGGACACTTTTGGATTGTGTGAGGCCCAATGAATATCTGAGCGCTATGTGACAGGCTCGATGGCACTGCTGTGACCAAAGTGACTAGAGGATAAGTGAGATTTTGAATTTCTTCTCACACTAGTGGACACTGGACACTTTTGGATTGTGTGAGGCCCAATGAATATCTGAGCGCTATGTGACAGGCTCGATGACACTGCTGTGACCAAAGTGACTAGAGGATAAGTGAGATTTTGAATTTCTTCTCACACTAGTGGACACTGGACACTTTTGGATTGTGTGAGGCCCAATGAATATCTGAGCGCTATGTGACAGGCTCGATGGCACTGCTGTGACCAAAGTGACTAGAAGATAAGTGAGATTTTGAATTTCTTCACACACTAGTGGACACTGGACACTTTTGGATTGTGTGAGGCCCAATGAATATCTGAGCGCTATGTGACAGGCTCGATGGCACTGCTGTGAGCAAAGTGACTAGAGGATAAGTGAGATTTTGAATTTCTTCTCACACTAGTGGACACTGGACACTTTTGGATTGTGTGAGGCCCAATGAATATCTGAGCGCTATGTGACAGGCTCGATGGCACTGCTGTGACCAAAGTGACTAGAGGATAAGTGAGATTTTGAATTTCTTCTCACACTAGTGGACACTGGACACTTTTAGATTGTGTGAGGCCCAATGAATATCTGAGCGCTATGTGACAGGCTCGATGGCACTGCTGTGAGCAAAGTGTCTAGAGGATAAGTGAGATTTTGAATTTCTTCTCACACTAGTGGACACTGGACACTTTTGGATTGTGTGAGGCCCAATGAATATCTGAGCGCTATGTGACAGGCTCGATGGCACTGCTGTGACCAAAGTGACTAGAGGATTAGTTAGATTTTTAATTTCTTCTCACACTAGTGAACACTGGACACTTTTGGATTGTGTGAGGCCCAATGAATATCTGAGCGCTATGTGACAGGCTCGATGGCACTGCTGTGACCAAAGTGACTAGAGGATAAGTGAGATTTTGAATTTCTTCTCACACTAGTGGACACTGGACACTTTTGGATTGTGTGAGGCCCAATGAATATCTGAGCGCTATGTGACAGGCTCGATGGCACTGCTGTGACCAAAGTGACTAGAGGATAAGTGAGATTTTGAATTTCTTTTCACACTAGTGGACACTGGACACTTTTGGATTATGTGAGGCCCAATGAATATCTGAGCGCTATGTGACAGGCTCGATGGCACTGCTGTGACCAAAGTGACTAGAGGATAAGTGAGATTTTGAATTTCTTCTCACACTAGTGGACACTGGACACTTTTGGATTGTGTGAGGCCCAATGAATATCTGAGCGCTATGTGACAGGCTCGATGGCACTGCTGTGACCAAAGTGACTAGAGGATAAGTGAGATTTTGAATTTCTTCTCACACTAGTGGACACTGGACACTTTTGGATTGTGTGAGGCCCAGTGAATATCTGAGCACTATGTGACAGGCTCGATGGCACTGCTGTGAGCAAAGTGACTAGAGGATAAGTGAGATTTTGAATTTCTTCTCACACTTGTGGACACTGGACACTTTTGGATTGTGTGAGGCCCAATGAATATCTGAGCGCTATGTGACAGGCTCGATGGCACTGCTGTGACCAAAGTGACTAGAGGATAAGAGATTTTGAATTTCTTCTCACACTAGTGGACACTGGACACTTTTGGATTGTGTGAGGCCCAATGAATATCTGAGCGCTATGTGACAGGCTCGATGGCACTGCTGTGAGCAAAGTGACTAGAGGATAAGTGAGATTTTGAATTTCTTCTCACACTAGTGGACACTGGACACTTTTGGATTGTGTGAGGCCCAATGAATATCTGAGCGCTATGTGACAGGCTCGATGGCACTGCTGTGACCAAAGTGGCTAGAGGATAAGTGAGATCTTGAATTTCTTCTCACACTAGTGGACACTGGACACTTTTGGATTGTGTGAGGCCCAATGAATATCTGAGCGCTATGTGACAGGCTCGATGGCACAGCTGTGACCAAAGTGACTAGAGGATAAGTGAGATTTTGAATTTCAGCAGACACTTGTGGACACTGGACACTTTTGGATTGTGTGAGGCTCAATGAATATCTGAGCGCTATGTGACAGGCTCGATGGCACTGCTGTGAGCAAAGTGACTAGAGGATAAGTGAGATTTTGAATTTCTTCTCACACTAGTGGACACTTTTGGATTGTGTGAGGCCCAATGAATATCTGAGCGCTATGTGACAGGCTCGATGGCACTGCTGTGACCAAAGTGACTAGAGGATAAGTGAGATTTTGAATTTCTTCTCACACTAGTGGACACTGGACACTTTTGGATTGTGTGAGGCCCAATGAATATCTGAGCGCTATGTGACAGGCTCGATGGCACTGCTGTGACCAAAGTGACTAGAGGATAAGTGAGATTTTGAATTTCTTCTCACACTAGTGGACACTGGACACTTTTGGATTGTGTGAGGCCCAATGAATATCTGAGCGCTATGTGACAGGCTCGATGGCACTGCTGTGAGCAAAGTGACTAGAGGATAAGTGAGATTTTGAATTTCTTCTCACACTTGTGGACACTGGACACTTTTGGATTGTGTGAGGCCAAATGAATATCTGAGCGCTATGTGACAGGCTCGATGGCACTGCTGTGACCAAAGTGACTAGAGGATAAGAGATTTTGAATTTCTTCTCACACTAGTGGACACTGGACACTTTTGGATTGTGTGAGGCCCAATGAATATCTGAGCGCTATGTGACAGGCTCGATGGCACTGCTGTGAGCAAAGTGACTAGAGGATAAGTGAGATTTTGAATTTCTTCTCACACTAGTGGACACTGGACACTTTTGGATTGTGTGAGGCCCAATGAATATCTGAGCGCTATGTGACAGGCTCGATTGCACTGCTGTGACCAAAGTGACTAGAGGATAAGTGAGATTTTGAATTTCTTCTCACACTAGTGGACACTGGACACTTTTGGATTGTGTGAGGCCCAATGAATATCTGAGCGCTATGTGACAGGCTCGATGGCACAGCTGTGACCAAAGTGACTAGAGGATAAGTGAGATTTTGAATTTCAGCAGACACTTGTGGACACTGGACACTTTTGGATTGTGTGAGGCTCAATGAATATCTGAGCGCTATGTGACAGGCTCGATGGCACTGCTGTGAGCAAAGTGACTAGAGGATAAGTGAGATTTTGAATTTCTTCTCACACTAGTGGACACTGGACACTTTTGGATTGTGTGAGGCCCAATGAATATCTGAGCGCTATGTGACAGGCTCGATGGCACTGCTGTGACCAAAGTGACTAGAGGATAAGTGAGATTTTGAATTTCTTCTCACACTAGTGGACACTGGACACTTTTGGATTGTGTGAGGCCCAATGAATATCTGAGCGCTATGTGACAGGCTCGATGGCACTGCTGTGACCAAAGTGACTAGAGGATAAGTGAGATTTTGAATTTCTTCTCACACTAGTGGACACTGGACACTTTTGGATTGTGTGAGGCCCAATGAATATCTGAGCGCTATGTGACAGGCTCGATGGCACTGCTGTGAGCAAAGTGACTAGAGGATAAGTGAGATTTTGAATTTCTTCTCACACTAGTGGACACTGGACACTTTTGGATTGTGTGAGGCCCAATGAATATCTGAGCGCTATGTGACAGGCTTGATGGCACAGCTGTGAGCAAAGTGACTAGAGGATAAGTGAGATTTTGAATTTCAGCAGACACTTGTGGACACTGGACACTTTTGGATTGTGTGAGGCCCAATGAATATCTGAGCGCTATGTGACAGGCTCGATGGCACTGCTGTGACCAAAGTGACTAGAGGATAAGTGAGATTTTGAATTTTTTCTCACACTAGTGGACACTGGACACTTTTGGATTGTGTGAGGCCCAATGAATATCTGAGCGCTATGTGACAGGCTCGATGGCACTGCTGTGAGCAAAGTGACTAGAGGATAAGTGAGATTTTGAATTTCTTCTCACACTAGTGGACACTGGACACTTTTGGATTGTGTGAGGCCCAATGAATATCTGAGCGCTATGTGACAGGCTCGATGGCACAGCTGTGACCAAAGTGACTAGAGGATAAGGGAGATTTTGAATTTCTGCAGACACTTGTGGACACTGGACACTTTTGGATTGTGTGAGGCCCACTGATATCTGAGCGCTATGTCACAGGCTCGATGGCACAGCTGTGACAAAAGTGACTAGAGGATAAGGGAGATTGGATTGCTTTTAAAAACCAGTTTGCAGAGCAGTGGGTAAACAGCAATGCCAGCCTGTCAGGAAGCCTTAAAAGGCAGCCCAACAACCAACACCACTGATACACCACAATATAGCCTCCCCTTGCACTGCACACACAGTGACTGGTGTGTTGTGCAGGCCAAATCGCTAGCAGCAGAAGCAGTTTTTTTGTCTTCTTCCCTGCCTAACGCTCTCCCTACAGAATCAGCAGCAACCTCTCCCTATACTGAGATTGGCAGAAGTAATATGGCGGTCGGCGTGCACGCCCTTTTATACCCCCTGTGACGCCCACCAAAGCAAGCCAATCACTTGCATGCCCTTCTGAAAGATGGTGGTGACCCGTGCCTATGTCATCACGTTGCCCACAGTGTCCGTGGATCCTGATTGGCTGAAAAAGAGCGCAAAACAAACTTTTGAAACGCGACTTTGGCGCGTAAGTCGCCGACCTCGTGGCCGACCTCATCCTAGGGTCGGGTTTCGTTTCATGAAACCCGACTTTGCCAAAAGTCGGCGACTTTTGAAATTTTTCGACCCGTTTCGCTCAACTCTAACGAGAAGCAATTGAATGAAATTGAAAGGGAGAAGATACAGATTAGATATTACAAAAAAACTATGAAGGGTGGTGAAATCGCCTTCAAAGGAAGTCTTCAAACAGTGGCTGGACAGATATCTGTCTGAGATAGTTTGGGGAATCCTACTGAGAAGTATTAAAAAATATAAAAGTCACCAACCTTTTGCTCCATAAAAAATAAAACAGTAAAAAAGTATATGTTTGGTATAGCTGCAATAAGAAAGGACCGATCTATTAATATATAAAGTAAATGAATCCAATTGGCAAACAGTGTAACAAGAAAAAAACATCAAAACTCCAGAAATACATTTTTTTGGCTTTTGGTTTCTGCAACATTCAAATAAAATGCAATAACAGATGATCAAAACATCGATATGTACCCTAAAATGGTATCAATAGAAAATCAGCTCGGCGCTCAAAGAATAAGCATTTACCCAGCTACAGATCCTGAAAAATGTACATGCTACGGGTTTCGGAAAATGGCACCATTTATTTTTTAACAAACTTTGGATTTCTTTTTCACCACTTAAATAAAAAAAAACCTATACCAAGGTAAACGACATAATAAATCATAAGAGCTATACTACCTTTCCAATTGGAGCAACAAGCTAACATTATTATTATCACACCCATAACATATTGGGATAAGATCTTGAAGATGGGAATACCCCTTTAACTAAGCTGTCCTTTATATACACTGCTCAAAAAATAAAGGAACACTTAAACAACAGAATATAACTCCAAGTAAATCAAACTTCTGTGAAATCAAACTGTCCCCTTAGGAAGCAACACTGATTGACAATCAATTTCACATGCTGTTGTGCAAATGGAATAGACAACACATGGAAATTATTGGCAATTATCAAGACACACTCAATAAAGGAGTGGTTCTGAAGGTGGGGACCACATACCACATCTCAGTACCAATGCTTTCTGGCTGATGGTTTGGTTACTTTTGAATGTTGGTTGTGCTTTCACACTCGTGGTAGCATGAGACGGACTCTACAACCCACACAAGTGGCTCAGGTAGTGCAGCTCATCCAGGATGGCACATCAATGCGAGCTGTGGCAAGAAGGTTTGCTGTGTCTGTCAGTGTAGTGACCAGAGGCTGGAGGCGCTACCAGGAGACAGGCCAGTATACCAGGAGATGTGGGGGCCGTAGGAGGGCAACAACCCATCAGTAGGACCACTACCTCTGCCTTTGTGCAAGGAGGAACAGGAGGATCACTGCCAGAGCCCTGCAAAATGACCTCCAGCAGGAAACAAATGTACATGTGTCTGCACAAACGGTTAGAAACCGACATCATGAGGATGGTCTGAGTGCCTGACGTCCACAGATGGGGGTTTTGCTCACAGCCCAATGTAAAATAGAATTTTCTATTTGAAACTTCTTTCCTTTTGTGTGTTTGGGCATAAAAGTATCTACATTGAAATATCTATCAAAAATTAAAAACAAATGCAACACAAAATTGACAAATTGAAATATAATAACACAGAAACTGGTTGTGTTGAGAAAAGGGATGATTTTCCCTCCTTAAAATCTGAAAATACTGATATCTAGCAGAGTGTGCTCACCATAAAACTAAATCAATAAATAAATTACTGAATCTAGGGATTTCAAGTATTGATTTCCTTGAGCTGTTGCTAAAGGTGCATCACAGACATGTCTGAGGGAAAACTGGACTCTGACTAGACTTAAGAGCTTCCTGTTTCTTTGACTCTGACCTATCCAATGAGCAGCACCACGGGAAAATTCAGCATTCTCCTTTATCACCAGAGCAGCAGTCCCGGAATATCATACTTTGATGTTTTTAATGTATCTCCAGCTAAAATAAAATCTATCTATTGTATCTATCTACTTATCAAAAAAAAAGAAAAAAGGAGGCAGCACTCCAATAAATGATGAAAAAGTGGACTTTATTAGCCCATATGGTGTGGCAATGTTTTGACTGTGACCAGCCTTTCTCAAGCCTTTTTCAAGCTTGAGAAAGGCTGGTCACAGCTGAAACATCGCCACATCATATGGGCTAATAAAGTTCACTTTTTTTCTACAATTATTGGAGTTCTGCTTCCTTTTTTCTTTTTTATTATTTATACAAATGGATATTTGTTTGGAGGGCTTTGCAGCCTGAATTCATCTATACGGTGCTGTTCCATTTTTTTCTTCTATCTATCTATCTATCTATCTATCTATCAAACCAGAAAAAACAGGCAGCACTTACAAAATTAAAGTGAAATAACGTGGCTTTACTGATGGATTAGCAGCTTGCTAATGGATCAGTAAAGCCACAGTTTTTCACTTTAATTTTTGGAGTGCTGCCTGTATTTTCAGATTTTTTATTTTGGAGGTTTGGACATTACCTTAACAATTTTTTTTGCACCTGGCTTAGTAGTGCTGCCAAATTTTCATTAATTATCTATCTATCTATCTATCTATCTATTCACTCCAAATAAAGGCAGCACTCCATGGTAATTGTTTTCAAGTGTTAGTGAGTTTTATTCAGCCCACATATCAAGTCAATGTTTCGGCTCAGCTGAGCCTTTCTCCAGCAGTGGGTGGTGCAAAGAAGTGTCTTTTTATAGACCATACAACAATCTCTCAATTATCAATCATTTTACATTACAAAATCACATTTAAGTGCATACAGTTTCCTTCATTATAGTCATCAGACTCCATATGTGCAAAAATAGTGCAAAAAGTGCTTTGTGCTTATTGCAATTCTTAAGCTTAATAATAAACTTCATCTTAATAGTGTTCTTGTGATTGCACATTAGTCATACAGTGCTACAGTGTCTCATAATCCCTTTGGTTTACATACCAACACATGGAGGACGCCATGAACGCTGAAAACGCTATATCTGGCGTTCCTGTAGCTCCACTGCGCATGTGCTATGAGTCATCAGCTCTGTCATGTTCAGCCAGCCAATAGAAAAGCGTGTGTGGCATTTACTCTCTCTGCACAGGCGCCTGGGTGTATTCATCACCTCATAGACGCCATATTGTGTGTGGCAGAAGGTCAAATAACGCTGCTAAGCTATCATCCAATCAATTTTATATTTTAGATCCAGCGTTTTTGCTTAAATCATGTAGAATTATTCTTATATTAATCTTATATCGCCATCTGTCACCATATCGCTACAACTTCTTAAAAAACTGTGGTATGTTGGGGAAACCACATGGGATTTTAAGACCAGAATAAACCAACATCGGTATACAATTAGAAAGAAAAATCTTGATTTGCTGGTCCCGAAACACTTTGTTGAGTGTAACCAAACTGAGAGGGACTTGAGATTTAGAATAATTGATGTGGTCCCTATGCAGAGAAGAGATGGGGATAGAGAACTCATACTTAAGGCTCTGTGCACATGTTGCGGATTCCGCTGCAGGTTTTTCCGCGCGGAAACGCAGGTAAAGTGACCT